>NC_090326.1:112784632-113108382 GCF_035084215.1 Heptranchias perlo | reverse complement strand
TCTTGCCATACACTGTCAAAGACCTGTTTAAAATCTGTGAAGTTGTTGTAAGAATGGATGTTATGTTCTATAAATTTCTCCAAAATCTATCTTATCACAAACAATTGATTTTTGTACTTTGTCCTGTATAAAACCAGCTTGTTCTTCATGCAGTATCACGTTTACGTATCTTTTCATTCTCTTCTGCAGTGTCTTAGTAATTACTTTTCTGGGTATACTCGGTACCTCTGTAATTGTTGCATTCGCTCGTGTCTCCTTTTTTGAAGATTGATATTATTGCCTTTCCCCAGTCTTCAGGTACTTCCTCTTCCTCACGAATTTTGTTAAACAGCCTTTGCATCACTTTCATAGTATGTTCCTCACCCGCCTGAAACAACTCTACAGTTATATTATCGATACCAGGAGCCTTGTTCTTTCTCAAACTAGCAATAGAAATCTTTACTTCATCTTCCAAGAAATCCAGCATCAACTCTACTCCATTTGCACAGGGCAGTTTCTTCAGGACTGATTCATCCACCATGCTCTGTACATTATAGATCTTCAAAATATTCTTTCTACTGCATGCTTCTTGCCTGTTCATCCTCAATTATATGACCATTTTGGTCTTTCACTGTAGCCATTTTAAGTTTTTAAGATTCACTTCATCCGTGTTTCGCTTCTTTTGGCATAATCTTCTGCTGCTTGGCATTGGTCATTTATCCAGTTGTTCTACTACTATAGTATTTGTTTACAGAGCAAAGTGCCCTTGGTCTTGACTCCTCATGTGCAATGACTAATTAACAGATTGACAGACAAACGGACATTTGGGCGGATGGACGAGCAATTAACTGTGGCATTGCACTTTTCAGGCCAAGCAGGGCCAGAGGGCAAGGTGATGGGGAGAGAGGAGAGGAGAGCAGAGAAGAGGTTTCTGAGCAGGGCAATCATGATTCAGTGTTAGTCTTTACTTCTTCTTCTTTGTGCGGCACCATCATTTGTCGTGTTACCAGTCATGTGATGCAGAATCGAAGAGGTGGGGGGGATCTTCAATTCTGGTGGGCAGTGCATGGCGCAATTGCCCCACCTGCCGGCAGGAGGCCCAATCGATTTTAATGATTGGGTCTCATTATAATTGAGTACACAAACATTTTAATTGTATTTAGGGCTTTTGAATCACATCGCTTAAGTTATGTTCGTTTGGTAGGGTAGACGTAGAGACAATATTTCTACTTGTGGGGGAGTCCAAAACTAGAGGTCATAAATATAAAATAGTCACTAATAAATCCAAAAGGGAATTTAGGAGAATCTTCTTTACTCAAAGAGTGGTAAGAATGTGGAATGTGCTACCACACGGGGTAGTTGAGGTGACCAGCATAGATGCGTTTAAGGGGAAACTTGATTAGTGCATGAAGGAAAAAGGAATAGAAGGATATGCTAATAGGGTTAGACGAAGTAGGAAGGGAGGAGGCTCATGTGGAACATTATCGCCGGCATAAACCAATTGGGCCGAATGGCCTGTTTCTGTGCTGTAGTTTTGATGTAACTCGATGCCTGAGAATTTTAATAGTGAGTACTTGATATTTTTCCAAAATAATGACAAAATTCCCATGCTTTTAACCTATATATGCATTATGTTGCTCCTTGCAGTTACAGCCAAGATACCGAGCACACATGGTCTTTATAAGATTGCCAAGCAATTCCAGAAACTGTTCCACATTTCCTTGCTGCCCTTGCTAGCAATTATGAAGGTCAAGGAACAAAAGGCGTTTAAACACAGACAGACACCTAGTACTGTGATCTGTAACCAAAAACAGGGGCTTTCGTGCTAGTCGTTCAAAGTAATGGCTACAGTGCATCCTTTTTCCCCGCTGAAAGCTTTGTCTGGGAAACTGCCTGGGGGAAGAGAAGGCAAACTATGAGGAAGGGAGATGAAAGATTACTGTATGATGAGGCATTTCTCCACTGAATTTAAGATGGCATTCAGCTGAAGCTGATTATAAGTTACTAGCTGGATGCACCTGGTGCATTTAAGTTCCGAATGATGGAGCCTAATTGCAAAGTCAGTGTCAGGTTACTGTGCAATACTCATCTGATCAGTGTAGTGAGTGGCATAACCATGCCACCAACACCAGTATTACAAGCTAAGAGGTGAAAAAAGTACTTGTCTTTTCGCCATTTGGGTAAATGTTTGTATTCAAACAACAATGAACAGGTGGTTCAATTTGCTGTAGATTTTGTATTAAATTAGAATATTTTTGTAGCACACTCACAGGAACACACAGCTTTACTTATAGCCCATTCTTGGAACTCGGATCTGTTACAACTAGGGACCAATCAAGTATCATAATATCATATCAGGTACAGCACAGGAGGAGGCCATTCGGCCCATCATGCCTGTGCCGGCTCTTTGAAACAGCTATCCAATTAGTCCCATTCCCCTGCTATTTCCCTATCGCCCTGTAAATGTTTTCCTTTCAAGTATTTATCCATTTCAATTTTGAAAGTTACTATTGAATCTGCTTCCACCACCCTTTCAGGCAGTGCATTCCAGATCATTACAACTCGCTGTGTAAAAAAAACGTTTCCTCATGTCGCCTCTGGCTCTTTTGCTGATCACCTTAAATCTGTGTCCTCTGGTTACCGACCCTTCTGTCACTGGAAACAGTTTCTCCTTATTTACTAATCCCGTATGATTCTATAACCAGAGGGAATAGATTTAAAGTGATTGGTAGAAGGATTAGAGAGGATCTGAGGAAAAAATTTTCACCCTGAGGTAAGCAGCCAACAGAGGCCTTATGGGTTGAATTGAGAACGAGGAAAGGATCTAAGACTATAGTGGGAGTTGTGTATAGGACCCCTGGCAGCAGCTCTGAAGTGCTAGATTGTATAAATGCAGAGATTAGACAAGCGTGTAACAAAGGCATGGTGGTCTTAATGGGGGACTTTAACCTTCACATAGATTGGGAAAAGCAGACTATCAACTGTCAGAAAGGTAGTGAATTTCTTGAGTGTGTCCGGGATAGTTTTCTACAGCAATATGTCCTAGAGGCAACAAGGAGGCAAGCCATACTAGATTTAGTAATGAGTAATGAACCAGATTTAGTTAACGGCTTAACTGTGTGTGAACATCTATCCAATAGCGATCATAACATGATTGTGTTCAATGTAGTGTTTGAAAGGGAAAAAAGTGAATCAGCTGCTAAGATTCTAGACTTGGTTAAGGCCAACTTCAATGGGATGAGACAAAGACTGTCCACAGTAAACTGGGCAAATCTGTTAATGGGTAAAACGACTGATGATCAGTGGGAAATGTTTAAAGAAACATTTAACGAGATACAGAACCGGTTTATACACCTGAGGGGCAAGAACTCTACTTGCCAAAAAAAACAGCCATGGACAACTAAAGAGGTAAGGGACAGTATAAGACATAAGGAAAGGGCATACAAAAAGGTAAAAAATGGCACAGATCCTGGCGAATGGGAAAGATACAAAGATCAACAAAGGGTCACAAAACAGATAGTAAGAGCTACAAAAAGAGAGTATGAAAAGAAACTTGCAAGGGATATCAAAACCAATACGAAGAACTTTTATAGATATATTAGGAAAAAGAGGGTGGTCAGGAGCAATGTTGGCCCCTTGAAAAATGAAAGTGGGGATATTGTCATTGACAATGGGGAAATGGCAGACATGTTGAACAATTACTTTGCACCAGTATTTACAGTAGAAAAAGAGGATAGCATGCCGGAAATCCCAAGAAAACTAATATTAAATCGGGGACAGGGACTCGATAAAATTAACATAAGTAAAGCAACATTAATGAAGAAAATAATAGCACTAAAGATTGACAAATCCCCAGGACCAGATGGTTTCCATCCCAGGGTTTTAAGGAAGTAGGTGAGCAGATTGCAGATGCCCTAACTATAATCTTTCAAAGTTCTCTAGATTCAGGAACTGTCCCTCTGGATTGGAAAATTGCACATGTCACTCCGCTTTTTAAGAAAGGAGAGAGAGGGAAACTGGGGAAGTATAGACCAGTTAGCCTAACATCTGTTGTGGGGAAAATGCTGGAGTCTATAATTAAGGGTAGGGTGACTGAACACCTCGAGAATTTTCAGTTAATCAGGGAGAGCCAGCATGGATTTGTGAAAGGTAGGAAGTGCCTGACAAATCTGATTGAATTTTTTGAAGAGGTGACTAAAGTAGTGGACAGGGGAATGTCAATGGATGTTATTTATATGGACTTCCAGAAGGCATTTAATAAGGTCCCACATATGAGACTGTTAGCTAAGTTAGAAGCCCATGGAATCGAGGGAAAAGTACGGACTTAGTTAGGAAATTGGCTGAGCGAAAGGCGACAAAGAGTAGGGATAATGGGTAGGTACTCACATTGGCAGGATGTGACAAGTGGAGTCCCGCAGGGATCTGTCTTGGGGCCTCAATTATTCACAATATTTATTAACGACTTAGATGAAGGCATAGAAAGTCTCATATCTAACTTTGCCGATGACACAAAGATTGGTGGCATTGTAAGCAGTGTAGATGAAAACATAAAATTACAAAGCGATATTGATAGATTAGGTGAATGGGCAAAACTGTGGCAAATGGAATTCAATGTAGACAAATGTGAGGTCATCCACTTTGGATCAAAAAAGGATAGAACAGGGTACTTTCTAAATGGTAAAAAGTTAAAAACAGTGGATGTCCAAAGGGACTTAGGGGTTCAGGTACCTAGATCATTGAAGTGTCATGAACAGGTGCAGGAAATAATCAACAAGGCTAATGGAATGCTGGCCTTTATATCTAGAGGACTCGAGTACAAGGGGGCAGAAGTTATGCTGCAGCTATACAAAACCCTGGTTAGACCACACCTGGAGTACTGTGAGCAGTTCTGGGCACCGCACCTTCGGAAGGACATATTGGCCTTGGAGGGAGTGCAGCGTAGGTTTACTAGAATGATACCCGGACTTCAAGGATTAAGTTACGAGGAGAGATTACACAAATTGGGGTTGTATTCTCTGGAGTTTTAAAGGTTAAGGGGTGATCTGATCGAAGTTCATAAGATATTAAGGGGAACGGATAAGGTGGATAGAGAGAAACTATTTCCGCTGTTTGGGGATTCTAGGAGTAGGGGGCACAGTCTAAAAATTAGAGCCAGACCTTTCAGGAGCGAGATTAGAAAACATTTCTACACACAAAGGGTGGTAGAAGTTTGGAACTCTCTTCCGCAAACGGCAATTGATACTAGCTCAATTGCTAAATTTAAATCTGAGATAGATAGCTTTTTGGCAATCAAAGGTATTAAGGGATATGGGCCAAAGGCAGGTATATGGAGCTAGATCACAGATCAGCCATGATCTTATCAAATGGCGGAGCAGGCACGAGGGGCTGAATGGCCTACTCCTGTTCCTATGTTCCTATGTTCCAGAGGGTGGTCGGGGTCTGGAACTCACTGCCTGAAAGGCAGAAACCCTCAACTGATCTAAAAAGTACCTGGATGTGCATCTGAAGTGCCATGACCTACAAGGCTGCGGACCAAGTGCTGGAACGTGGGATTAGGCTGGGGCTCATTTTCAGCCGGCACGGACATGATGGGCCGAATGGCCTCCTTCTGTGCTGTAAATTTTCTATGATTCTGCTCTGTCAAAACCATTCATGATTTTGGACACCTCTATCAAATCTCCTCTTAACCTTCTCTGTTCTAAGGAGAACAACCCCAGCTCATCCAGTCTCTCCAAATAACCGAAGTCCCTCATTCCTGGTACCATTCTAGTAAATCTCTTCTGCACCCTCTCTAAGGCCTTGACATCCTTCCAAAGAGTGTTGTCCAGAATTGAACACAAGTATCAGGACCATCTCTTCTGTGTAATTTCTGTTTGGCTCAGTCACATCAAATGACCAGAAAAAATTCTTATGGTATACAGCCGACATTTCCTCACCCAGCTCACTAAAAAACCCTTAAAAATAACATTTTGTGTTCTCTTCAAAATACAAATAAGATATTTGCTCCTAATCCAAGTTTGGCTCATGTTGTACAATGAGAAATAGTCCAGTAAGCCTCATTCCAGGCTTCTCCAACTTCAGCTGGCCTCCAATATGAGTGCTGGGAATCAACTCCACTATTATTTGTAGCATGCCACCTCACTATCGTGGTTCCCAATTGGCTGATACATTGACTCCTAGCCTGCATCACATTAATTCAACATTAAATCCTGTCAGGCAGTGCAGCCTTAGGTACTTAGTGAGTGACAACTACATAAGAACACAAGAACATAAGAAATAGGAGAATAGGAGCAGGAGAAGGCCATACGGCCCCTCGAGCATGCCCCGCCATTCAATAAGATCATGGCATTCAATAAAATCATCAACCTCAGCTCCATTTTCCCGCCCGATCCCCATCTTCCTTGATTCCCTTAGAGTCCAAAAATCTATCAATCACAGTCTTGAATACATTCAACGACTGAGCATCCACAGCCCTCTGGGGTAGAGAATTCCAAATATTCACGGCCCACTGAGTGAAGAAATTCCTCCTCATCTCAGTTCCAAATGTCCGACTCCTTATCCTGAGACTGTGTCCCCTAGTTCTAGACTCTCCAGCCAGGGGAAACATCCTCTCAGCATCTACCCTGTCAAGTCCTCTTAGAATCTTATATGTTTCAATGGGCTCGAATTTAGCAGGCCTGCGGGTTCCCAGCGGGTGGTCCTCCGGGAGCGTCGAAAACGCGAACGGCGAAATTAGTGGGTTGCCCACGCGATCGTAGCAGGCAATCCACTAATAGGATCCAATTACCTGCTCCTCCGGGGTCCGCGCTGCTGGTCTGCGCGTCGGGCGGGCTGCGCATGCGCAGTACGATCTGTCAGCTGGAGGCTCTCTAGTTAAAGGGGCAGTCCTCCACTGACAGATGCTGCAACCAATGGGACAAATTGCAGCATGGAGCAGCCCAGGGGGAAGGCTGCTCCCAGTTTAATGATGCCTCACCCCAGGTATCATCAGATGGGGTGAGGAGGAGGGGGAGAACACAGATCTTCCCCCCGGCGGGTGGGAGGAAGCGGCCTGCCTCTGCCACCAAGAAGGCCTGGCTCGAGGTGGCAGAGGGGGTCACCTGCGCCACCAACATATGGCCCACCTGCATACAGTGCAGGAGGCGCTGCAATGACCGCAGTAGGTCAGCCACAGTGAGAACATGAAGTCTTTCCCCTACACTCCGTCTGCCACAACACTGCCCCCACCCCAAATCTCCTTCGGCACCGCCAACACTATTCTGTCACATCACCCTTCATGCCCACTCACACCCCATCCTCATCTTACCTCCACCTACTCACCTCGCCAGTACTCATCCTGCCACTAACACGCGACCCAATCCTCATACAATCTCATGGCTCCATCCCATACTCACCCTCTCGTGCATCTCCCTCACGGCCAGCCTCACTGAACCTGCCACCACCTGTGCTGCAGCCACAGGGCATGCATCACATATGTGCAGTAGGCAGGGTAAGGCAAACGTCTCGTCAGCATGAAGGGGGTGCACAAGGGTGTCTGAGGGTTTGTCATGGGTGTTACCCATATTGAATTTCAGAGCCACAAACAGCACACATTATATTGACACCACCACTGCCATGTCTCCGCGAATCCTGTCCATTGTGTCCAATAATGCCCGCTCCTGGGTATCACTATGAGGACCCACCACTGATGCCACCCATCGTGTTACTGCAGAGTAGGTGCAGGTGTATTTGCAGGGCTCGACCGCGCAGACGACTGAGAGACATCGGCGGTGTAGCCGACTGCACCCTGGAAGGATGCGGAGGAGAAGGTGTGGAGGACAGTGGTGACTTTGCCAGCGACAGGTAAGCAGTTGGTGCTGGGGCCAGCAAGGAGCAGCTCGGCATGAAAGAGGCTGCAGATCTCCATGACTACATGTCGAGCGAATCTGCGCCTCCCTGTGCACTGCTGCTCGGAGAGGTCCGGGGAGCTGCGCCTCGGTCTGTGGACCCTGTGGCGAGGGTAGTGCCCTCTGCGACGCGTCTCTCTCTGCGGTAGCCCTCCCTCCTGCTGTGCAGGTGGGCGTGCAACCACACCGTGTTGGGGGGATCCACGTCTCTGCGGCGGACGGCGTGGACTGCGAGGCTGCTGGTGCTGGTCATGCGCTTCATCCTCCGAGGGTGTCCACACACCACCCATCTAGCAGGTGTTGGTCTGAGGGGTTGTGCAGGGTAGGTGTGTGGGTCCTCGGACTGGGGCTGCGGTTTCGTGTCGGTCTGTCCTCTGGCTTGGCCGGGGGGTGGTGGGGGGCAGGGGTTGCCCTATGTGACGCGGTGGCCTCCTGCGTGGGTGAGGGCTCTCCCCCGTGGAGCGCACCTTGGCACCTGCCACAGGCTGCTGGCTGCAACACGCCTGGTTTGAAGGGTCCTGTTTCCCCCAGTGTGGGAAACTGACTGACTTGAACCTAAAATCCCACACTTCCTCTTTTGACAGCTGCTTCAGCTCATTAACTGACCACAACGAGCAAGTTAAGTACTCTCAAGTGGAACCCCGCTGGCTTTAATTGCCTGCGGGATTCCCACCAGCGGGGCTTTCGCGCGCAGCCCCGCACGTCAGCGCGGTACCCGGAAGTGGCCGGGATTTCGTCCGAATCCGGTCACGTGATCGGAGATCGGGATTTTCGGGGCCCCCCCGCTGGAAACCCGCAGGTAACCCGACCCTAAAATCGAGCCCAATGAGATCACCTCTCATTCTTCTAAACTTCATAGGACAACCCTCTCATCCCAGGAATTAATCTAGTGAACCTTCATTGTACTGCCTCCAAGGCAAGTATACCTTTCCTGAGGAAAGGAGACTAAAACTACATACAGTCCTCCAGGTGAGGTCTCAGCAATGCCCTATACAATTTTAGCAAGACTTCCTTACTCTTGTACTCCAATCCCCTTGCAACTACATGTCTAATTGGTCCCTGGTTTCCTTGTTGAGGCCTGCTGATCCTAAACTATTATTTGTGGCATGCACCAGTCTAAGCACAGTGAAACCTGCTCAAGGCCATCTTCGTTTCTTTAATGCCTCCCCTCATCCATAATAATTTAAACGGCCAAATCAGTAAGCAGGTCTTTTTACACCATAAGACCGTAAGAGATAGGAGCAGGAGTAGGCCATTCGGCCCCTCGAGCCTGCTCCGCCATTCAATGAGATCATGGCTGATCTGATTTTTACCTCAGCTCCACTTTCCCGCCTTTTCCCCATATCCTTTGACTCCCTTGCTGATCAAAAATTTATCTAACTCAGCCTTGAATGTATTCAATGACTCAGCCTCCACAGCTTTTTGGGGTAAAGAATTCCAAAGATTCATGACCCTCTGGGAGAAGAAATTCCTCTTCATTTCCATCTTAAACGGGCAACTCCTTATTCTGAGACTATGCCCCCTAGTTTTAGATTCCCCCAGGAAGGGTAACATCCTCTCAGCATCTACCCTATCGAGTCCCTTCAGAATCTTGTATGTTTCAATAAGATCTCCTCTCATTCTTCTAAACTCCAATGAGTATAGACCCAACCTGTTCAATCTTTCCTCATAAGACAACCCTTCCATACCCGGAATCAACCTAGTGAATCTCCTCTGAACTGCCTCCAATGCAAGTATGTCCTTCCTTAAATAAGGGCACCAGAACTGTACGCAGTACTCCAGGTGTGGTCTCACCAGCACCCTGTACAGTTGTAGCATGACTTCCCTGCTTTTACACTCCATCCCCCTAGAAATAAAGGCCAATATTCCGTTTGCCTTCTGGATTACCTGCTGCACCTGTATGTTGACTTTTTGTGTTTCATGTACGAGGACACCCAGATCCCTCTGTACCGCAGCATTTTGTAGTATTTCCCCATTCAAATAATATTTTTCTTTTTTCTTTTTCCTCTCAAAGTGAATGACTTCACATTTCCCCACATTATATTCCATCTGCCAAATTTTTGCCCATTCGCTTAACCTGTCAATATCCCTTTGCAGACACTTTGGGCTCGATTTTACCAGTGGGTTTCGTGTGCGTTTCCAGCGGGGGGGCCCCGAAAATCCCGATATCCTGGCACGTGACCGGATCGCGCCACGATCCCGCCCACTTCCAGGTTCCCCGATGACGTGGGGGGTGCGTGCGCAGCCCCCGCTGGTGGGAATCCCGCAGGCAATTAAAGCCAGCGGGGTTCCACTTGAGTGTATTTATTTTGCTTGTTCAGGTCATTAACTGACCTGATTAAGGGACTGTGTGTGATTTTGGAGAAACATGGGACTGTTTCACACACTAGGGGAAACAGTCCTAGTTGAACTGGACGTGTTGCAGCCGTCAGCCTGTGGCAGCTGCAAAGGTCCATTTGACAGGTGGGGTGGGGGGAGACCCTCACCCATTGCAGGAGGCCGCTCTGTCACTTGGGACAAAGTGTGGCCTCCACCACCCCCCTCCTGACGGTCAAAGTCACCAACCTGCACACTCACCCCGGGGTCCGGAGATATGTGCCTACCTTGCGGACCCCCTCAGATGTACATATTGTGGATGGGGGCCGCCGTAGCTGCAGTCATGACCTCCTCGGAGGGCGCACAACATCGCCAGCCTCACCATCCACGCCGTCCACCTCTGACACGTGGAGCTCCACAACAGAGTGCTGTGACACATCCACCTGTACAGCAGGAGGGAGGGCTACCGCAGAGAGAGACGCGTCGCAGAGGGCACTACCCTCGCCACAGGGTCCACAGACCGAGGCGCAGCTCCCCGGACCTCTCCGAGCAGCAGTGCACACGGAGGCGCAGATTCACTCGACATGTAGTCGTGGACATCTGCAGCCTCTTTCATGCCGAGCTGCTCCTGGCTGGCCCCAGCACCATCTGCTTACCTGTCGCTGCCAAAGTCACCACTGCCCTCCACAACTTCTCCTCCGCATCCTTCCAGGGTGCAGGCAGGTACACCGCCGATGTCTCTCAGTCGTCTGCGCGGAAGAGCCCTGCAAATACACCTGCACCTACTCTGCAGTAACACAATGGGTGGCATCAGTGGTGGGTCCTCATAGTGATACCCAGGAGCGGGCATTATTGCACAAAACAGACAGGATTCGCGGAGACATGGCAGTGGTGGTGCCAATATAATGTGTGATGTGAGTTGTTCTGAAATTCAATATAGGTAACACCCATGACAAACCCTCAGACACCCTTGTGCATCCCCTTCATGCTCACGACACGTTTGCCTTACGCTGCCTACTGCACATATGTGATGCATGCCCTGTGGCTGCAGCACAGGTGGTGGCAGGTTGAGTGAGGCTGGCCGTGAGGGAGATGCACGAGAGGGTGTGTATGGGATAGAGCCATGAGATTATATGAGGATTGGGTTGCGTGTTAGTGGCGGGGTGAGTACTCGCGAGGTGAGTAGGTGCAGGTAAGATGAGGATGGGGTTTGAGTGGGTATGAGGGGTGATGTGACAGAGTGGTGTTGGCGGTGCTGAAGGAGATGTGGGGTGGGGGCAGTGTTGTGGCAGATGGAGTGTAGGGGAAAGACTACGTGTTCTCACTGTGGCTGACCTACTGCGGTCATTGGAGCGCCTCCTGCACTGTATGCAGGTGGGCGATATGTTGGTGGTGCAGGTGACCTCCTCTGCCACCTCGAGCCAGGCCTTCTTGGTGGCAGAGGCAGGCCGCTTCCTCCCGCCCACCTGGTGGAAGAGCTCTGTCCTCCCCCTCCTTCTCACCCCATCTGATGATACCTGGGGTGAGGCACCATTAAACTGGGAGCAGCCTTCCCCCTGGGCTGCTCCATGCTGTAATGTGTTCTATTGGTTGCAGCATCTGTCAGTGGAGGACAGCCCCTTTAACTAGAGAGCCTCCAGCTGACAGATCGTACTGCGCATGCGCAGCCCGCCCGACGCGCAGACCAGCGCCGCGGAGCCCGGAAGAGCAGGTAAGTGGATCTAATTAGCGTGTTGCCTGCTACGATCGCGCGGGCAACCCACTAATTTCACCGAGCGTGTTGACCACACTCCCGAAACCCAACCCGCCGGAAACCCGCAGGCCTGGTAAAATCGGGCCCTTTGTGTCCTCATCGCAACTTGCTTTTCCACCTATCTTTGTATCATCAGCAAATTTGGCCACAAGACACTCTGTTCCTTCATCCAAGTCATTGATATATATTGTAAATAGTTGAGGTCTCAACACTGAGCCCTGCGGCACCCCACTAGTTACAGATTGCCATTTTGAAAATGACCCTTTTATCCCGACTCTTTGTTTTCTGTTAGTTAGCCAATCCTCTATCCATGCCAGTATATTACCCCCAACACCATGAGCTCTTATCTTGTGCAGTAATCTTTTATGTGGCACCTTATCGAATGTCTTTTGGAAATCCAAATGTACTGCATCCATTGATTCCCCTTTATCCACCCTGCCCGTTACTTCCTCAAAGAACTCTAATAAATTGCTCAGACACGATTTCCCCTTCATAAAACCATGTTGACTCTCCTTGATTGTATTATGAGTCTCCAAATGTCCTGCTACTACTTCCTTAATAATGGATTCTAGCATTTTCCCAATGACAGATGTTAGGCTAACTGGTCTATAGTTACCTGCTTTCTGTCTCACTCCCTTCTTGAATAGGGGTGTTATGTTTGCGGTTTTCCAGTCCGCTGGGACCTTTCCAGAATCTAGTGAATTCTGGAAGATTACAACCAATGCATCCCTTATCTCTGTAGCCACTTCCTTTAAGACCCTCGGATGCAAGCCATCAGGTCCAGGGGACTTGTCAGCCTTTAGATCCATTCGATTACCTAGTACTTTTTCTCTAGTGATCGTGATTGTTTCTAGTTTCTCCCTCCCCTTTGCCCCTTGATTTTCTACTATTATTGGTATATTATTAGTGTCTTCTACTGTGAAGACACTAATAATATCTGTTCAATTCCTCTGCCATTTCCTTGTTTTCCATTATTATTTCCTCAGTCTCATCCTCTAAGGGACCAATGTTTGCTTTAGCTGCACCATACTTCTGCCATCAGCACTCAGAGTGGGGCCATGGCAAAGATCAGAAATCGCAGTCCAGGCCCCAGACTACCCAAGACTAATACCACAGGAGATCCATTAGTAAATATTAACAAGTTAATGAAATAGTTAATTACTTGAGAGACATTTTAACAAGGTGTAACATAATTATAACTATCTGCTACTACAAACTGTCACAGATCAGATTCATGTTAATGGGCTACCTAGCAAAAAATTAATGATGTATATCGACTATTATACTAGTGTATAATTATCATGAGGGAAGGTTTGCTGTGTTCACCATTTCTAGTGAAATTGTAAAAGTATTCTAAATGGAGATGGGGCCAATTTTCCTCTCCGATACTCCTGGGGAATGTTCAGGAAAGGCAAAGAGGATGGAGATCCATGTTGTCTTGTTTAATTGTCCTGGAATTTCTGGGGCAGAGTGCCTGCACCTACAATAGGTGAAAATGGAAGTGCTAAAAGTCATTTACAGTCTCCCCATGGATCTTTGGGCCTGGAGCCCTTTGGACTGTTGTTTTTGGACGGCAATCAGAATGCTCCAAAGCCAGTGGCAATTCCAACTGATGTAGGCCTCTCAGGTGCTGATGGCTGGGCAGCCTGGCTCTGCTTTCGTGTGACCATATGAGCAGGTATCTTATGGGCCTGCCAGTGTGCTGGCATAGCTGCTATTCCACTGAACAACAGGATCAGGTAAGCAGATTCCTGCTATGGCACAGGTACTGGGCCCTACTTCTTTATGAACATTGAACAGTGGGTGGACTGACCCAATGATTCCAATCAGATTCTGGAAGTCCTGTGAGATGATTGTCTGTAGCCCTGTCCCAATTGTTTGGACCCTGGAAGTAAAAAATTCTCTCCAAACTGTTGCCCAGGTATGTGCATCCCTGAACAGGTCTTTGGGGCTTTGTGGTTGGGTGATGCCTGCAAATGTGCCTGGAGCTGTCATATGCTCCAGGGTGCACTGCAGTGCTGTGAAGCCTTCCATTTTGGTGCCACATAGACTGGCAATGGGCTGCACCACTACCCTTGTAATCTGCTACCCACACGGAGATTCCATGCCAAATGCCTTCACATATATGTAATGCAGGACCTATGCGATCAGGATCATTAGGCTCTTCAGTCAAGGGCTAATTTCTTTTGGTCCTCTACTCAGGAATGCCGGACTCCTCATCTTCCACTTCCCAGTCTTCTCGCACGTTTGTGCTCCAAGCTTCAAACAGTGCAATCTCTTCATGCATGCTAACTCTGGGTGGAGATCTCTGGGCTCGTGATTGGCAGTGAAAGGGGGAATGAATGGTTAATGATAGTGTGGATGACAATATGCAGGCATGGACTGAAGCAGAGGGATCTGGCAGATCTTTCCCTCTTCCTTTGTTTCTTCTCGCTGTGTTTCATTTAGAGGATGAGAAAAAGGAAGAGAAGTTAGAATATATAGCAGACAAGCTATCTATTTCTTGAGAGCTTCAGAAGAAGGAGGAACACGAGGTTGCTTGCAGGAAGGTTGGCTGTGCTTCTGCTCCAGATTATTAGGATGAAACTACAGCTGGCAGATGCCTTCCCATTTCTCCGTCACTGATTCCCTCCGCTATGGGCTTCCCCAGGAGTTTGAGAGCTTCCACCCCTGTGACATGTCTCTCCCTACTATTATGAGCAGCCTTCTCCTGTAAGAAGAATGCAGACAATTTGAAAGACCTGTGTTTGGCAGGATATGCAGTGCAACCCAATGTCAGTAGGCTCAACATCAAATCGTAATGACAGGAGATAGTTCTAAGGGGGAGCATGCATTTATGGCTGTTGAGGAAAGGCCCATTTGGAGTGCCAGCTGGGAGTGTCAGGATATTTTATTAGACCTCTGTGAAAGCCCTTCAACACAGTGAGGATAAGATATAAGGATTTGGAACTTATGTTGGTACAATTTATTCCTGGAAGCTGTAAGTCACTCCATTTACCTTACCTGTCCTCGCGAGGCCACTGAAATTCTTCCAGCATTGTACAGCCATCTTTTTTTTATATATTCGTTCATGGGATGTGGGCATCGCTGGCGAGGCCGGCATTTATTGCCCATCCCTAATTGCCCTTCAATTAAACATCTGGGGGGCATGCTATTATTACAAAACCTGTTGATGGGTCTATGCTACATTTGAGGTTGTAAGTATAAGGGAGATCGATAACATTCAAAGGAATCTGACCAAATTAAACAGATGTCCTAAGAAATGAAAAATGGATTTCAATCATAAAATCATGAAATGTTACAGTGCAGAGACAGACCATTCAGCCCATCAAGTCTTTGCCGATGTTTTCTCCACATGAGCCATCTAGTCAAATCCCACTGTCCTGCTCACTTTACATGCTCTTTAATATTCCTCTTTTTCAAGCAACTATCCAATTTCCTTTTTAAAATAATTTATGGGCTCTGCTTCAACAACAGTCTAGTGTGGAGAATTGCACACACAGAACATCCTGTGTATAAGAATTTCTTTCTAACTTTCCCTTTAATTCTTTTTTTTTAATATCCTACATTTATCCCCTCTCATTACTGTCTTGTCGACCAATGGAGACAATCTATCATTATTTATCTTCTCATCATCCTTCACAATCTTGAAGATCTCTATCTGGTCACCCTGATGTAGTTATGTAAATATATATTGGAACAGGAAAGAGGAGGGGTAAGTAATGGATGACTCATGTATTTTTCCTCTGAAAAAATGTTTAAAATTCCTCTCCCAAAGATTGATTTTCCTTAATTCCATCACAGATTCTTGGAATACCATTGGACTAAATGACTATTAAATCTGCAGAGTAGAAAATCTGCCATTAACAAGGCTGATAGGTATGAGCCACTTCTACTTAAAGCAAATTTCCTTGTAAATTCCCTTAGAGAATCTGCAGTTGGAATGAAATAGCAACAATTGATCTAATTTCCCCTCTCCCCCCAAAGAATATACAGGTGAAAGTCAGCTATTTAAGAACATTTAAATTACATTTAGTACACTATGTTTAAAGGTAACAGGAGTAAAAGAACCGACACTCACTTCACTCAGCTTTTGCATGGATCAACTGTGTACAAGAAACTAGCAGAGACATTCAGCCAATGTAAAATAGTAAAGCAATACTCATATTAAATACACCATGTACAGTACCAACAACAGTAAGTGCAGCTTATAATGAAGGACCTGATACAGTAGCTACCAATTGGAGTTGTTACCAATAATACATATTATAGGATATAACATGAAACATGCCTTGCAATATGATTGTAGCTGTAATTCATAACACTGGGGATAACAGCAGCTCATCACATTAATCTCATTTATCTGTATATTCATTTTGTCAGTATCCAAACAACATGGTCTCCATTAAACTCCATAAATGGGTACAGATGGGACAAAATGAAGTGCAAAAATGGGAAGAGATCAATTCCACCAGATCTTAGGAGTCAAATGGCTGGAAATTGAACTGGTGGATGAATTAAGTACTTATATTTGTGACAGTTGGGAAACGCAAACTAGTGTAATAACAGTTGTTTCAGGTACTAACGTGCATCAATGCTGGTAAAAAAGTTCCACTCACTTAACTAAATGTAATGGCCTAGAAATTCGGGCACGCCCATTTTTGGGCGCACGGGACGTTCAGGGTACGATCCCTGTGCCTGAATGGTGAGGCCCGAGGTGCCCCCAATATTGGGCCTCGGGCCTCATTTCTATAAAGAGGGCAAGCTGCGGAGTGTGGGGGGATTGCTGGCGGGGGAGCGTTTGTTGGCCAGGAGGTCGGCAGTCAGTAGTCGGGGAGAGGTAGCGTTGGCTGGGAGGGTGGTAGTATTGGCCAAGGGGAGATAGCATTGGCCGGAGGAGAGCGATCGGGCCTCAGGCCTGGGGAGCACATAGCTATGGTCAGTGGGGGGAGAGCAATCGGTGGCCAGGTTGGGAAGATTGGTGGCCGGGTCAGGGGGAAGGTAGTGGTGGCCGAGGGGGAGCAATCGGTGGCTGGATCGGGGGATCAGCAGGCTGCTTGGGGAGAATGGTGGCTGGGTCGGGGGGAATGGTGGCTGGGTCGGGGGGTATGCTGGCTGGGTCGGGGGGTATGCTGGCTGGGTCGGGGGGGGGATGGTGGCTGGATCGGGGGGTATGCTGGCTGGGTCGGGGGGTATGCTGGCTGGGTCGGGGGGTATGCTGGCTGGGTCGGGGGGAATGGTGGCTGGGTCGGGGGGTATGCTGGCTGGGTCGGGGGGTATGCTGGCTGGGTCGGGGGGTATGCTGGCTGGGTCGGGGGGTATGCTGGCTGGGTCGGGGGGAATGGTGGCTGGGTCGGGGGGTATGCTGGCTGGGTCGGGGGGTATGGTGGCTGGGTCGGGGGGAATGGTGGCTGGGTCGGGGGGAATGGTGGCTGGGTCGGGGGGTATGCTGGCTGGGTCGGGGGGGATGGTGGCTGGGTCGGGGGGGAATGGTGGCTGGGTCGGGGGGGTGGTGGCTGGGTCGGGGGGGAATGGTGGCTGAGTCGGGGGGGTGGTGGCTGGGTCGGGGGGGTGGTGGCTGGGTCGGGGGGTATGCTGGCTGGGTCGGGGGGTATGCTGGCTGGGTCGGGGGGGATGGTGGCTGGGTCGGGGGGGAATGGTGGCTGGGTCGGGGGGGTGGTGGCTGGGTCGGGGGGGAATGGTGGCTGAGTCGGGGGGGTGGTGGCTGGGTCGGGGGGGTGGTGGCTGGGTCGGGGGGGAATGGTGGCTGGGTCGGGGAGGTGGTGGCTGGGTCGGGGGGGAATGGTGGCAGGTAAATGGGCAAAAAAAATGTTGAAAAGTGTTTCCGCGTAGCAATTTACCCATTTACTGCAACACCATGCAAAGCAAAGCACTTATAGCCCTTTGAATGCTTGCCATCTAAACCCATTTGGCAGCTCGCCAGGAAAGCATCGATGTAATCGTGTCTGGAGGTGACAATGACATGGATGATGGTTTCAGGTGGGCTGAGGTACCAGTGGAGATGGATGACGTTACAAAGGTGGAAGTAGTGGAAGGTGGAATGATTAGATTTATTCTGAACTGATCTAGGCAATCCACTCGGCCCTTGCATTTCCTTAGGACTGAAGTGCATCAATTTGACAACCTGTTAAGTATCTAACCTTCAAGTGTGAAGATTTTAAAAATAACTCCATATGCATTCTGTAAACAAATGTCATGAAATATATATCAAGGGCAGCTTTTACTTTGCTTCTTAGTATATAGTTCAATACTCAATACACATGCTGCAAGCAAGATCACCGTTTTCACCTTTACAAATACTAATTGTTTCACTGCTTACTTTTAAAGTGAGCATTAAATGCACAGTGTATTTAGAAGCACATTGACTACCATAGGGAACATTTCCCTGGGTCTGTGCCCAGGTGCTGGTAGTGGCGAAGGGAAGCATGTATGTAATGGCACTATACCAAGACTAGTCACTTCCTCCTTAAAGTTGCAGTAAACACAAATAACAACAACCACTTGAATTGATTTCCTGAATCTTGGCTCGGTAAGTTAGTTATTCCCTGCTACCTTGTTTTTCCTGGTGGCTCAGTGGTAAGAGATTGGACTGTTCTTGTGCTGAATAAATAGAGGCATAGAACACAAAAGTAAGAAAGTTATGCTGAGAACATAAGAAAATGAGAACATAACAAATAGGAACAGGGCTAGGCCGTACGGCCCCTCGAGCCTGCTCTGCCATTCAATAAGATCTTCGACCTCAGACCCACTTTCCCGTCCGATCCCCATATCCCTTGATTCCCTTGGAGTCCAAAAATCTATCGATCTCAGCCTTGGCTATATTCAATGACTGAGCATCCACTGTCCTCTGGGGTAGAGAATTCTAAAGATTCACAACTCTCTGAGTGAAGAAATTCCTCCTCACCCCAGTCCTAAATGTCTGACCCCTTATCCTGAGACTATGTACCCTAGTTCTAGACTCTCCAGCCAGGGGAAACAGACTCTCAGTATCTACCCTGTCAAGCCCTCTCTGAATCTTATATGTTTCAATGAGATCACCTCTCATTCTTCTAAACTTCATAGGACAACCCTCTCATCCCAGGAATTAATCTAGTGAACCTTCGTTGTACTGCCTCCAAGGCAAGTATACCTTTCCTGAGGTAAGGAGACTAAAACTGCACACAGTACTCCAGGAGAGGTCTCACCAATGCCCTGTACAATTGCAGCAAGACTTCCTTACTCTTGTACTCCAATCCCCTTGCAACTACATGTCTAATTGGTCCCTGGTTTCCTTGTTGAGGCCTGCTGATCCTAAGCTATTATTTGTGGCATGCACCAGTCTAAGCACTCCAGAGAGTATAGACCCAATCATCTCAATCTGTGAATTAAGTAAGTCTAATATTGTTCACCTTACTGTAAAAAAAAAGCTCCAATTTGTATCAGGCAAATGTTTGATTGGTCTACCTTCAGAGAGATTGAAGAAGTATACAGGCGAAAGACATGAATATCAAGCTCACATCACAAGGGGGTACTATTTTTGCACTTCTGGGTTAAGCTTTTTTTTAAAATTCGTTCATGGGATGTGGGCATCGCTGGCAAGGCCAGCATTTATTGCCCATCCCTAATTGCCCTTGAGAAGGCGGTGGTGAGCCGCCTTCTTGAATCGCTGCAGTCCGTGTGGTGAAGGTTCTCCCACAGTGCTGTTAGGTAGGGAGTTCCAGGATTATTACCCAATGACGATGAAGGAACGGCGATATATTTCCAAGTAGGGATGGTGTGTGACTTGGAGGGGAACGTGCAGATGATGTTGTTCCCATGTGCCCGCTGCCCTTGTCCTCTATGTGGTAGAGGTCGTGGGTTTGGGAGGTGCTGTCGAAGAAGCCTTGGCGAGTTGCTGCAGTGCATCCTGTGGATGGTACACACTGCAGCCACTGTGCGCTGGTGGTGGAGGGAGTGAATGTTTAGGGTGGTGGATGGGGTGTAAGTACTGATACAGTAATTCTTCCTATTGAGGAGGACAGGGTTGGGGGGGGGGTGGTGATGGTCGTGGTTGAGCTACCCTCCAATCTTTATCAGTGCTTCAAATGGAAGCAGTACCAACGTTTGTTATAAGAACATTCCTCTTTATTTCTGTATATCCAGACATAGTGCACCGCCTCCAGAGATGTAGAAGTAAAGGGTATGTGTAGATAAGAGTTAAGCGACAGATTTTCAAGATAACATTAATTGATGGTGAGATGTAATAACAGCTACGCATGTTCAGTTCATTTAGATTATGGTAAAATTGATTCAGAGGACACACATGGTATTCATTTTAGTTATTTTTATGCTGAACATTCTTTCAGATTTAGTCATTATTTTGTGGTTTGACATCTAGAATGTGCCAGAATGATTTTGAATATAAAGTATTGAGATTACTTCAAGGCATTTTTTTATCAACCAACTTGTTTTTAAAATCTATAAATGCAGTCAAGAAGCAAAGCACAAACTACAAAACCTCACTCATGAAGATGTTTTTGAAACATTCCTGTTTTTGCTTTTGGAAAAGAGCAAAATGACTGAGGGTTTGTTTTTTCAAACAGATCAAAATTTACATTTTTACAACAATTGTTTAAGATTGGATCCTTAACTGGTGATCATCTGAAAACAATACTTACACATCAAATATCTTGCCATATATGAGCGATCTGGAATATAAAAGTGCTATAAGAGCAAATAAGTTCTGGAGGCCATTCACATGAATGAAAGCAGCTAGCAAAGTATCATCACTGGAGTGGTAACCTTCAGCATCCATCATCCCAGTATTCGACATTTTTGCATGCCCTGCAAAGGATCAAGTGCTAGCTACATTTTTACTTTGATCATGAATTCAAAGGGAATTATCATATCAGCAGCAGTGAGAAATAAGAATGATGGAAGAACAGGGGGCGATGCAGTGACCATACTATCCTTTCACCACAGGAACCTGGATTCGAATTTAGCCCAGATTGATAAAGGATGAAGGCCTCCTTTTCTGCTGGTTTTAAGGTTCCTATGCGAAATACAGTTGGACATCTTCAATTCAGTGCCAATTGAGTGCAGGCCAACAGAACTAAACTCCCAAGAATGTGATCTAAATTGGCACTAAGCTGCCAGTCTTACCCAGAGAGCTCAGAAAGATGACTGCTGATGTGGAAAATGAAAAATTCATATTGGTGTGGTAGAGACTGTTCTTCTGAAGCTACAGTTAAGACCTAGATGTCGATTTTAACTTTTGGGCGGTCGACAGGTGGAGCGCATTGGGTGCAGCCCAGCCATTCCATGAGCCATTTTGAGACCCAGGCCTCATTTAAAGGGAACCGGTGAGCTGTGGGTGCCAAACAGGTGTCCTGATGTGGCTCGCCGGATTTAGACTGGTGCAAGGCAAGTCCACGGAGGATAACAATGGTGGGGAGGGGGGAGCCCGGTTTATTTTTGTAGGACCTGGAGGTCCACTCCAATTCCACCTGGCCCCACTAAAAAAATTTAAAACTTACCTTTCCAAGGCCTCTTCAGCTCTACCGCCAGTGAAACTAGTTGGAGCTCCGAGCAGTTCTATACTAAAATGGCAATGTATGTCATAGGATCCAGATTTTCATATTAAAAGGGGCCTCCTGCTGAAACAGGCAGGTGCTTTGGCTGCCCCAGCGGTAGGCCCCTGTTAAAGTGCAGCAGGCGGAGCGTTGGCATTAACGGAGCAGTAAGTCAACCGACTCCATTTTGAACCCGTTAACGCCCTGATAATGCTGACAAGTTAACATCGATCCCTCTATTTTTAGCGCACAGCTCAGGAGGTTATGCATCCCATCTGGCTGTTGTATATCTGTGTGGACACTGGCTTCCCCAAAATAGAAAAATGTTCTATTTCCTAGACATTGGCATCTCACCAAAGAAAGAAATACAAGTTCAGTAACTGTAACTATAACTGTAATTGTAGATCAAAATCTAGTTTAGAATAGGTACAAGGCTATAATATAATGGAACATTGCTGTCAACTGAGTCCCACAAATGAATTTTGTCCTTGAAGTGAACTCTCTTCCCTCCAACTATTAATCTTTACAGTATATACTATTTACCAGAGATGATAGCTCACGTTTTTGAGGTTTCACCTTCAGTACCCATAACATATGATTGTTTCAAACCTGAGGAAGGGCTCTTGCATGAACATTCATAGACACTGGGAAGCAATGATACATCATCCCCATTACACTATCAGAATTACACTTACCATTCCACTACCAGGGAGCAGATTCCCCCAACTAGACTGCTAAGAGAAACTGGTGTATTTCATTAGCAGTCAACCACAGAAAGAATGCTGCTCTATCAGAGCACATGGGGGGGAGATTTTCACTGGCGCCACTGGGGTGGAAACATGGGGCCTGATTTTAGCAGGCCTGCGGGTTTCCGGCGGGTTGGGTTTCGGGAGCGTGGCCTCCGCGCCCGGTGAAATTAGTGGGTTGCCCGCGCGATCGTAGCAGGCAACCCACTAATTGGAATCACTTACCTGCTCCTCCGGGGTCCGCGCAGCTGGTCTGCGCGTCGGGCGGGCTGCGCATGCGCAGTACGATCTGTCAGCTGGAGGCTCTCTAGTTAAAGGGGCAGTCCTCCACTGACAGATGCTGCAACCAATGGAACAAATTACAGCATGGAGCAGCCCAGGGGGAAGGCTGCTCCCAGTTTAATGATGCCTCACCCCAGGTATCATCAGATGGGGTGAGGAGGAGGGGGGGGGACAGAGATCTTCCACCCGGCGGGCGGGGGGAAGCGGCCTGCCTCTGCCACCAAGAAGGCCTGGCTCGAGGTGGCAGAGGGGGTCACCTACGCCACCAACATATCGCCCACCTGCATACAGTGCAGGAGGCGCTCCAATGACCGCAGTAGGTCAGCCACAGTGAGAACACGTAGTCTTTCCCCTACACTCCGTCTGCCACAACACTGCCCCCACCCCACATCTCCTTCGGCACCGCCAACACTACTCTGTCACATCACCCCTCATACCCACTCAGATCCCATCCTCATCTTACCTCCACCTACTTACCTCGCCAGTACTCACCCCGCCACTAACACGCAACCCACTCCTCATACAATCTCATGGCTCTATCCCATACTCACCCTCTCGTGCATCTCCCTCACGGCCAGCCTCACTCAACCTGCCACCACCTGTGCTGCAGCCACAGGGCATGCATCACATATGTGCAGTAGGTAGCGTAAGGCAAACGTGTCGTGAGCATGAAGGGGGTGCACAAGGGTGTTTGAGGGTTTGCCATGGGTGTTACCTATATTGCATTTCAGAGCAACAAACATCACTGGGGGAAACAGTCTCCCTCCAACCAGGCGTGTTGCAGCCAGCAGCCTGTGGCAGCTGCCAAGGTGCACTCCACAGGGGGGGGGGGGGGGGGAGAGCCCTCACCCACGCAGGAGGCCACCGCGTCACAAAGGGCAACCCCTGCCCCCCACCACCCCCCGCCAAGCCAGAGGACAGACCGACGTGAAACCGCAGCCCCAGTCCGAGGAACCACCCACCTACCCTGCACAACCCCTTAGACCAACACCTGCCAGATGGGTGGTGCGTGGACACCCTCGGAGGACGAACATTATATTGGCACCACCACTGCCACGTCTCCGCGAATCCTGTCTGTTGTGTCCAATAATGCCCGCTCCTGGGTATAACTATGAGGACCCACCACTGATGCCACCCATCGTGTTACTGCAGAGTAGGTGCAGGTGTATTTGCAGGGCTCTTCCGCGCAGACGACTGAGAGACATCGGCGGTGTACCCGGCTGCACCCTGGAAGGATGCGGAGGAGAAGTTGTGGAGGGCAGTGGTGACTTTGGCAGCGACAGGTAAGCAGATGGTGCTGGGGCCAGCCAGGAGCAGCTCGGCATGAAAGAGCCTGCAGATCTCCACGACTACATGTCGAGTGAATCTGCGCCTCCGTGTGCACTGCTGCTCAGAGAGGTCCGGGGAGCTGCGCCTCGGTCTGTGGACCCTGTGGCGAGGGTAGTGCCCTCTGCGACGCATCTCTCTCTGCGGTTGCCCTCCCTCCTGCTGTGCAGGTGGCGTGCAACAGCACCGTGTTGGGGGGCTCCACGTCTCTGCGGCGGACGGCGTGGACTGCGAGGCTGCTGGGGCTGGTCATGCTGTTCGTCCTCCGAGGGTGTCCACGCACCACCCATCTGGCAGGTGTTGGTCTAAGGGGTTGTGCAGGGTAGGTGGGTGGTTCCTCGGACTGGGGCTACGGTTTCGCGTCGGTCTGTCCTCTGGCTTGGCGGGGGGTGGTGGGGGGCAGGGGTTGCCCTATGTGACGCGGTGGCCTCCTGCGTGGGTGAGGGCGCTCCCCCGTGGAGTGCACCTTGGCAGCTGCCACAGGCTGCTGGCAGCAACACGCCTGGTTGGAGGGAGACTGTTTCCCCCAGTGTGTGAAACACTTTGCGTTGAAGGTAAAATCCCACACTTCCTGTTTTGACAGCTGATTCAGCTCATTTAATGACCTCAACAAGCAAGGTAAGTACACTCAAGTGGAACCCCGCTGGCTTTAATTGCCTGCGGGATTCCCACCAGCGGGGGCCGCGCACACAGCCCCGCACGTCATCGGGGAACCCGGAAGCGGTCGGGATCGTGGCGCGATCCGGTCACGTGACTGGATATCGGGATTTTCGGGGCCCCCCCCGCTGGAAACCCACAGGAAACCCGACGGTAAAATCGAGCCCATGGTGTTAGCACTCCTAAAATGGTGGGTAAAAGTTTACTGCCCCGTTCCCACTCCCAATCCAGACGACACCATCTTTGGAAAGGCCCATCACTGGGTGGCCAAAGCCCCCGCCTGATTTAGCCAGCAGGCCTTGTTACTATGAAAATCGGGAGTCCTATGATGTACATCAGACTCTGATTGCCATTTTTGGACACAACTGGCAGTGCGTGCACCATGCACACTCCGCCCAATTTTACCTGGAGGTCCAGCTGAAGGGGAACTAAAAAGGTAAGTTTTTAATTATTTTTGCGGGTCTAGGAGGAGCAGGTGTGCTCCTCTAGGCTCCACAAAAATAACGTGGGCCACTACCAAACTGAATTGCCCTCCACCCCGCCCCACCCCGCTCCACCTTCCGTGAATGGAGTCCGCCGGACCTATGGCACACTCCGATATTAAAATCTACCTCAAGGAATTGAATCCCTCCCCTCAACTAGACTGGAGGTTATAAAACAAATGTAATTACATTTTATTAAAAATGTAGGTAACCTCCGTTACCTGTCACATCGTCTCATTTCTTTTCCTCCATCCAATTTTTACCCCTTCTAAACATGCAGACTCATTCTAGGTTTATGCTTCTACTACCAACAAAAGTGACCATTCTTCATTCGCGAGCCTGGACAGCGAGTGTTAGCTGGTTATTTGGCCTTCATGGACACCTCAACAGAGGCAGCTCCTGTCCTCATCTGTGGCCATGCACAAAGAGACTCACTTTAATATCAATCAGGTTCACTGAAGCTAATTGTAGTGGCCCTCCTACTCTGGCTGAGATTAGCTAACTCAGCACAACAACAACTTGTATTTATATAGCGCCTTTAAGGTAGTAAAACATCCCAAGGCACTTCACAGGAGTAATTATCAAACAAAATTTGACACTGAGCCACATAAGGAGATATTTAGGACAGGTGACCAAAAGCTTGGTCAAAGATGTAGGTTTTAAGGAGAAGAGAGAGGTCTTAAAGGAGAAGAGAGAGGTAGAGAAGTGGAGAGGTCGAGGGAGGGAATTCCAGAGCTTACGGACTAGACAGCTGAAGACGTGGCCACCAAAGGTGGAACGATTAAAATCAACGATAGAACCTGAAACCTTCCTATTCTGTATACCTCAGTGAATATACCAACGGAGACATCAGAAAGTTCACACCCAGTCTTATTGCAGTGCCTTTAGTCACAGATGCCACTTGCTTACCTGATATCCGCCATGATAGTGGATAAACTAATTGTAGGAGATGGAAAATGTCACGATGGGTCAGCCTGAATCCAAAATAGTAAATTCAATAAAAGCAAAATATGGTCAAATGGTAAAAGTAAAAGGCAGTAAATGTTTAAACTCTGAAATAAATACAGAAAGTGCTGGAAATACACAGCAGGTTTGTCAACATCTGAAAAGAGAAAAAACAGGTTAATATTTTGGGTAGAACTACTTGATACATTGATCCGCCTTTTCTCGCATCAGATGCTGATGATATGCCATGTATTTTCCAATGGCAAATGAACTTTAGATGGGATAATTAAGGTCACTTGAAGTTCAGAATTTGTGTCTCTGCATAATTCTGACCGTCAAACATGTTTATGTTAGAAAGTACAATTTCTGTTTCTTACAGAGTGAAACTTTGAATGTTTTTCTGTTATGTGTTGAGAGATTGCAAGAGGATATTATTCACTATGCTCATTAGATTGTTACTACAGTTTAATTTATTTTGCAATTACTGTATATCCACAATACTAACAAACTGGAGACACGTACAAAATAAAGGGTGTAGTGTAAATTTTTGCAGTTGCATTGACTTAAGAACTTTGCAGTCAATGCAGCCATGTGTCTTACAAAATACATGCAAGTGTATCATTGCTTTACAAGAGCATATTTTTCACACTTCCTAGTTATGATGAACCTTTTGCTTACTTCCATATGATTTTGCCTGCAGTTTATTTGTTGGCAGTCTCCACACTAATAACACATAATGAAAGGTTCCATCCACCATGCCTTTATTAGCAAGGGGGTCTAACTCTTTGCAAAGGAAAATGTCCAATCATTATTGACAGACGTATAATTTTCTTAAGACTTTCATCATACATGATTGGAAACACAAACATTTTGCTTAATATTTTCAGTCTGACATATTGGCTATGTACCATTATTCATGCATTGAGCACGCTGCTGATAATAGATGATCTAGAAGAGTCTGTCCTTTGCAATGAAAAAATAACAATCCCTGCTACAGAAACATATTTGCTTCATACTGCTAATATTAAATAAAATATCTTCGTATTCAATCTTTGAACTTTAATTATTTATTTTACTCCCTTTCTCTTAGTAGTTTTGTGCTCATTAGGATAAAGTATATTACAAGTGGGAATGGAACACTTCCACCTTTGGACCTCAAACTCAGCATTGAGTACTCCCAAGTTAGGAATGTCTTGGCGAGATGCAGAAGCGCCTTTTATTCTTTCCAAGTAATGTGATCTTATCCAAAACTCAATAAGAACTT
This sequence comes from Heptranchias perlo, assembly GCF_035084215.1. Classification (NCBI taxonomy): domain Eukaryota; kingdom Metazoa; phylum Chordata; class Chondrichthyes; order Hexanchiformes; family Hexanchidae; genus Heptranchias; species Heptranchias perlo. The sequence continues at coordinate 113,081,195 of NC_090326.1, read as the reverse complement.
GATACTGCCAATGTGAAATTTCTATTAACAACAGACAGTGGCAATAAAGACATTCATAGCCAAGACTGTCCTACCTGGATGAAGTAGAAATCTTAATGGTTGGAGAAAACAGTCAAGAATCTAAAATGAGAAAAATCAATAATAAAAGATTTTTTTAAGTTATAAAAGTATCCTTGATTCAGATCCTTACTCCCTGTTGTCTTTTGGGGACATATCCTACCACAGCCCTGTTTTTAACTGGGACAAGGAGTGAGTGTCAGGCTCCCTCTGGCTCACCGATGTGAGGCTTGAGCTATTTTAATTCCCGGGCCTCATTTAAATAAGTTAGGCCCGACTCCTGCCCAAAACCGGCGTCAATGACGTGAGACCTGGGGGCGGGGGTGGGTGAGCCTACAAGCGGCAGCATTTGGGAAACAGTGATCACAATATCATTAGATTTAGAGTAGTTTATGGAAAAGGACAAGGGAAAATCAAATGTGAAAATACTCACATGGAGGAGGGCTAATTTCAGTGAGTTGAATAGGAACCAGGCCCAAGTGGATTGGAATAAAAGATTGGCAGGTAGAGCTGTAAATGAGCAATAGGAAGCCTAAAGGAAGACATAGTGCGGGTACAGTCTAGACACAATCCCACGAGGGGAAAGGAAGGACATCCAAAGCTAGAGCACCCTGGATGACTAAAGATATAGAGATTAAAATAAAACAGAAAAAGGAGGCTTATGATAAATGTTGGGTTCATAATTCAGTAGAGAACCAAGCTGAATACAGAAAGTACAAGAGAGAACTGAAAAAGGAAATAAGAGGGGCAAAGGAAATAAGAGGGGCAAAGAGAGTGTATGAGAATAGATTAGCGGGTAACATAAAAGGGAACCCAAAAGTCTTTAATAAACATAGAAATAGTAAAAGGGTCGTCAAAGGAAGAGTGGGACGGATTAGGGACCAAAAAGGAGATCTTCTTGTGGAAGCAGCGGGTATGGCTGAGGTACTAAATGAATACTCACATCTGTCTTCACTAATGAAGAGGATTCCTCAAATGTCACAGTGAAGGAGGAGGTAGTAGAGAAATTGGATAGGACAAAAATAGATAAAAAGGAGGTACCAAAAAGGTTGGCAGCGCTCAAAGTAGAAAAGTCACCCGGTCCAGATGAGATGCATCCTAGGTTGCTGAGAGAAGTAAGGGTGGAAATTGTGGAGGCTCTGGCCACAATCTTCCAATCCTCCTTAGATATGGGAGTAGTGCCAAGGGACTGGAGGATTGCAAATGTTGCATCCCTGTTCAAAAAAGGGGCGAGGGATAAACCCGGCATTTATAGGCCAGTCAGCCTAACATCGGTGGTGGGAATACTTTCAAAGACATTAATTCGGTGCAAAATTAATTGGCACTTGGAAAAATATGGATTAATAAATGAAAGCCAGCACAGATTTGTTAAAGGCAAATCATGTTTGACTAACTTGATTGAGTTCTTTGATGACGTAACGGAAAGGGTCAATGAGGGTAGTGCGGTTGATGTGTATATGGACTTTCAAAATGCGTTTGATAAAGTACCGCATAACAGACTTGTTAGCAAAATTGAAGCCCATGGGATTAAAGGGTCAGCTGTTGCATGGATATAAAATTGGTTAAGGGACAGAAAGCAGAGAGTAGTGGTGAACGGTTGTTTTTCAGACTGGAGAAAAGTGTGCAGTGGTGTCTCCCAGGAGTCGGTGTTGGGACCACTGCTCTTTTTGACATATATTAATGACCTGGACCTGGGTGTACATTATTTCAAAGTTTGCAGATGATACGAAAATTGGAAATGTAGGAACAGAGAGACCTGGGGGTGTATGTACACAAGTCTTTGAAGGTGGCAGGACAAGTTGAGAAGGCTGTTAAAAAGCATATTGGATCCTTGGCTTTATAAATAGAGGCACAGAGTATAAAAGCAAGGAAGTTAAAACACTGGTTAGACCCCAGCTGGAGTATTGTGTTACAAATTGATTTGCCCATAAGGTTTGGCCAAAACTGAAAACAAACAGCTGAGCCAAGACTTGTGCCATGGGACCTTTTTCACGTTGCAAACAAACTAAGAGTTTAACTGATTTTACACCTTGTGAGACAGGTTTTAAAGTCCAGCAATTGCCATTTCTATTGTGCATTCTCCTAAAAAGGGTTTTGCCCTCTATAATAGATTTGTTTAATGGCTCAGTATATAATTATTTATATCACTGTCAATCCACATGTATTAAGATTTCAAATAAGCTGTTCACAGAATCATACAGCACAGAAGGAGGTCATTCAGCCCACTGCGACTAAATACAGGAGGACATTAATAAACTTGCAGATTGGGCGTGTAATTGGCAAATGAATTTCAATATAGATAAGAATGAGGTACTATATTTTGGTAGGAACAATAAGGGGGCCACATACTGCTTGGATAATGAGTCTAAATTGGGTAGAGGAGCAGAGGGATCCAGGGGTACAGATACACAAATCACTAAAAGTAGCAACTCAGGTTAATAAGGCCATAAAAAAGCAAACCAAGCACTGGGGTTCATTTCTAGAGGGTAGAATTGAAAACTAGAGAAGTCATGTTAAACTTGTGTAGAACCTTGGCTAGACCAAGCTTGGACTATTGTGCACAGTTCTGGTCTCCATATTATAAATAGGATATAGAGGCACTGGAGAAGGTGCAAAAAAGATTTACTAAGATGATACCAGAACTGAGAAGTTATACCTATCAGGAAAGACTGAGCAGGCTGGGGCTCTTTTCGCTAAAGAAGAGAAGGCTGAAGGGTGACCTGATAGAGGTCTTTAAGGATTGATAGGGTAGACCTAGAAAATATATTTCCACTCGCGGGGGAGACTAGAACTAGGGTCCATAAATATAAGAGAGTCACTAATAAATCCAGTAGGGAGTTCAGGAGAAACTTCTTTACCCAGAGAGTGGCTACAATATGGAACTCGCTACCACAAATAGTAGTTGAGGCAACTAACATAGATGCATTTAAGGGGAAGCTAGATAAACATATGAGGGAGAAAGGAATGGAGGGATATGCTGATAGGGTTAGATGATTTAGGAAGGGAGGAGTCTAATGTGGAACCGGCATGGAACTATTGGGCCAAATGGCATGTTTCTGTGCTGTACATTCTATATAATTCTATGTGCCTGTGCCGGCTCTATGAAAGAGCTATCCAATTAGTCCCGCTCCTCTGCTCTTCCCCCATAGCGCTGCCAATTTTTCATTTTCAAGTATATATCCAATCCCCTTTTGAAAGTTACTATTGAATCTGCTTCCACCACCCTTTCAGACAGTGCATTCCAGATCATAACAACTCGCTGTGTAAAAAAAAATCCTCTTCATCTCCCCTCTGGTTCTATTGCCAGTGGTTACCAACCTTCCTGCCAGTGGAAACAGTTTATCCTTATTTACTCTATCAAAACCCTTCATGATTTTGAACACCTCCCCTTAACCTTCTTTGCTCTAAGGAGAACTATCCCAACTTCTCTAATCTCTCTACATAACTGAAGTCCCTCATCCCTGGTATCAGTCCAGTGAATCTCTTCTGCACCCTCTCCAAGGCCTTGACATCCTTCCTTACGTGTGGTGCCCAGAATTGAATACAATACTCCAGCTGAGGCCTAACCAATGGTTAATAAAGGTGTGGCATAACTTCTTTGCTTTTGTACTCTATGCCTCCACTTATATATCCCAGAATCCTGTATGCTTTTTTAACAGCCTTATTAACTTGTCTTGCCACCTTCAAAGATTTGTGTATGTGTACCCTCAGGTCTCTCTGTTCCTGCACCCCCTTTAAAATTGTACCATTTAGTTTACATTGCCTCTCCTCATCCTTCCTTTCAAAATGCATCAAACGTAGGATTCATAAACACCTTTTGAATATAATTATTCATAATATGAGAACACAAAAAATGGACAATGGAAGCCCATCAGAATTCCTGCAAGCGGTAACTCAAAAAGGAACAGCAGAGAGCCTGCAAAATTAGAAACCCAAAACATGTTAAATCAAAGAATAAATGTACAACAGTTGGTCTACAAGAATTGAAGCAAAGGTTTGGATGTATCTTGTAGGGGAGAGCTATGAAGATTTTATTTTTTTTAAATGGTGGTTGAGAATAGTGTGTGTCAGGTATACAATTTTAAAAAGGCCAAATAGCAGGTTGTGAAGGAAGAGCTAAAATAGATTGACTGGGGGAATAATTTCTTAACACCTCGGTCCAGGACAAATGGAATATCTTCAAAGACATTATTAAGAACACATAGGTCGAATACTTCATTAAATGCTCATGGGTAGAGTAAAAAAAATGGCCCTAAAAGAATCAATGAGACAATTGATTGTAAAATAAGAAAGAAAAAGGAGCTTCGAAAAAGATTGATTGTGAAGGATACAGGAAACTTCAGAAGCTTGTCAAAGGGGTGATCAGATGAGCTTAGAGGAGATGGAAATGAGTATAGCTTTACACAAGAGCAAGAATTTCTTCTAGTGTCATTATCAAGAGAACAGTCAGAGAGAAGTGAGAGCCTAAAAAAAGGATGCTAATGGAGATGAAATGGAGGAAAAGGAGAAAATATTTAATATATATGCAATGAATATTCTCTTGTCATGTGTCACAATGTCATGTGATCAAATGTCACATGATCAAACCTCCAGGAATATGTCCAACCAGAGCTGGCAACCCTAATTAATGGTGCTAAATAGACATATTTTAGCAGTGGAGAGCATCCACTACACTTCTGCTTGAATGAAATGTTGGTCTTCTGGGTTCAACAACTTTAGCCCTTCAGCTGAAAATTACTTTACAAAAAAAGAAGGCTGTTAAGAGTTAACGATGTGGAACACATAAGGGTACTGCACCGAAGTGTCAGCCTGGAGTGGTTATCTCCCTACCTATCTTTGGGGACCAGCTGAAGACACCTGGGTCTGGATTTTAACTTGGAGCCGGGAACTCAGCGCGTGGGTGGATTTGCTCGTGGGGAGCCCAGGAGTCAAGTGTGCGCGTTTAAATCTGCGATTGCAACTCAATTGCAAGCAATTATCTTTGCTTCCAGGTTTCGCGTCTCCAAGCTGCGCAGCGGGCATACTGCACACCTGAATGAAGCGATTGGAATTGCAGCATTTAAAGGGTCAGTTCAAAAATGGATTTTGGAGAAAGGAGAAATGGAGTCCAGGAGAGCAAAGGCAGCGCCTAGATTTACTGATACCTCCCCAGATGTATTATCGGCTCCATTGAGAGCCAGGAGGGAGGTTCTTTATCCAAGGGATGGCAGGAAGAAACCTGGTTCTGTCACCAAAAAGGTTTGGCTGGAGGTAGCACAAGAGGTAACAAGCAAAAGCACGCTGCCCAGGTCTTGGCTGCAGTGCAAGAAGTGCTTCAGTGACCTGACCAGGTCTGGAAAAGTGAGTACATTTGCTGAAACACCCACATCCTGTTGTGTACAATAACCCCCCTTCATCACTCTGTCTTGGCAAGCCCACTCCATCACAATATTCCTCACACCCACTTAAGTGTCACCAGCACCCACCCTTCACTTTCTATCCACTTGCTCACCTCCCCACTGTCGCTCACCCCAATCCTGATGCAATGTGATGCATCTGTGTGATAGTGACCCTCTGATGCATCTGTATGATAGTCATCCTCACCCAATGCACTGCATCCATCGGGTGAATACAGCATCCTCACGCCTCATTCCTCACAAGACATGCAGCCATGCACCAGCGCAGATACTCACACTTCGGTGGGTCCTCTTATACAGGTAGTTGGGTTGTCACCTGGTGATTCACAAGCCACAAGTGAGCACGAGCAGACACTGGTGGCAGGGGCAGCTGTGGAGAACCTGCATCAGAGGGCACACTCCTCTCCAAGCTCTGTGTAGTTGGACACAGGCGCTGAACCCCAGGGGGGCCATCGTTGAAAGGAGAATGATTGAGGTACCTTTGCAAGGTAGTGGAAAATGTGCCACGCGTAGTCTCCACAATAGCTGAAAGGATAGAGGAGTGCACCTCCAGTAATAGCAGGGTGATGTCACAGTAAGTGCGAGAATGTCTGCAATGGAGAGAGTGACCTCCTCCATTAAACTTCAAGCACGGCTCATAATTGTGTCTATGCACAGCATTAGCACGGCTGTGTATAGTTTGGAAGCCAGCATGTCTGCCGCCTTAAACAAGATGACAGGTATCTTATCAGTGGCCTTTCAATGCGTCACTGATCTTCACTAAGCTACTCTCCAGCAGAGAGGTAGGGGTGATATGGCACTGGCCCAGCAGAGGGATGATGGCGAAAGAGGACATGGATGTGGGAACTCCACTCAGAGCGCTCCCACATCTCGCCCCTTGCCCCCCCAACCCCCCCTAACCAGTACCCGAAATAGTGTCTCCTCTCCCGATGGCCGAGTCAGCCCCTGCACAAGTGTAGGTGGAGCAGTCTTTGGCGGGGCCCTCATGGGCTCCAAAACCCAGAGGTCATAAGCCAAAAGCATCTTGGCAGGGATCTGAGCAGCCTGCCTCTACCTCTGCTGAAGCCACAGAGGATGTACCATGTAGAAGTGGTAGAAAGAGAAAGTTAAGCACTTGTAGTTCACCAAGGGCATGCACAGGGGTCTTAGAACAAATGTTATGTTGTGATTTATATTTCTTTTTATATTGGCACATAAAATGTATCCATTATTATCACTTCGAAATCTTGGCTATTGTTGCTTCCTGACTTTCAAATGGACATTTAGTTTGCTTCATTGTGAATGCCAATACATGACAACACCCATTGGGCGGCTGTGCAATTGGTGTATGTGTCACTGAAGGACTGTTTTGTGCAAAGTGAGGTGGGGGGGGGGGGGGTGGGGTTTGGTGGTCGTGGTGGTGATTGTACCAGGAGCCATGAGTATCTCAAATATCTTTATTTTTGGTCTGTCAATATGAGAACCTGTGAGAGATGAGGGCATCCTGGCCATCAATGTGCGCGGCTGGTCTAGCGATGGGTGCACCATTGTCATATTCTTCCTCCTCCTCATCTTCCTCCTCATCCTCCTCTTCCTCTTCCTCTTCCACAATGTTGCCGTCAACAGGAGATGATTGCCAAGCGCCTTCATCCTCGACCATCTCAAAACCCCTCTGCAGCATTATGTTGTGGAGGACACAGTACACTATGTTTATTCGGGAGACCCTCGCTGGCGAATACTGAAGGGCATCCCCAGACCTGTTGAGGCATCTGAAGCGCATCTTTAACGTGCCTATGGCTTGCTCAATGACACACCTGGTGATCATGTGGCTCTGGTTGTACCGCTGCTGTGCCTCGTTGGTGGGATTCCTCACAGATGACATGATCCACGTATCCCTTGTCTCCAAGGATCCAGCCCTTAAGTCTGTCTCCTGTCTGGAAGAGGTCTGGAATGTTTGACTGGTGCAAACTGAAGGCATCATGAGAGCTACCAGGGAATCTGGTGCACACCTGCAGAAATCTCTTGTGGTCACCCAACAACTGTGCATTGATAGAGTGATAACCTTTCGGTTAATGAATACTCCTGGTTCATGTGGTGGTCCTTGGATTGCCATGTGAAATGTGCAATCGATTGCGCCCTGCACCCGTGGGAAGCCAGCAAGAGAGTCAAAACCCAGTGCCCGCTCCTTCTGGTTGCTGTCATCACAAGCTAAGTTCACATACTCAGACGCCCTGGCAAATAATCCATCTGTGACCTGCCTTATACATTTATGTGCAGATGATTGACACACCCCGGAGGTGTCACCTGTGGCATCCTGGAAGGATCCAGAGGGCAAGAAATTGAGGGCAGTGGTGACTTTTACTGTGACGGGCAATGCGTGGCCACTAGGTCCAGCAGAAAGCAGCATTTCTTGAAGGAGGCTGCAGGTGTCTGTGACCAACTGCCAACTCAATCTGAGCCTGCGAAGGTACTGCTTCTCAGAGAGGTCTAGGAAGCTCAGCCTCTGCCTGTAGACCCTCTCAGCAGGGTAGTGTCTCCTGTGAGCTGTTGGACCCCTCTCTGCTGTTCTTCAGGTCCTTGTTGCGCACCTCTGTTTTCTGCACCTGCAGATCCCAGAACTGCACAATGTAACTACTGTGGATGGTGATTTTCCTCCTCCTCAGATGAACTGTGGAATACATCCACTGCGCCACTCCATCCTGATCTTGTCAGTTTGAGAGGCTCCAAAATGTTGGTAAATTCGTGTGAACACAAGAATTCTCAGTCTGAACAAAGGACTCTCAGTCTAAACACAAAAAACTCCCAGCCAAACGTTTGCCTGAGAGAACAGAGTGACCAGCTGCAATACCTGACCTTTTATTGAGATGTGTCAATCACTGGTTTAAAGGGCCTAATGAGCTTTGGCTGCTTCTCGCCTCCGTTTCAATAATGTGTTTCAGAAGCCATGGGAAACCCCCGCAGGAGAAGTTACATCCGTTTCTGTTGCAGAATTCACAAAAAATTAAGTACCTCAACTGTTTAAATGACCTAAATTGTGCCTTTAACAATCCGGCCGCCGGCATTAAGTGGGGACGGGACTTTGGGTTTCGGCTGCGTGCGCACATCCTAACGTGCCTGGGATAAACCCGGAAATGGGAGCGCGGAAGCCGGGGTGCAGTCCCACTTCCAATATCTATTATTTTAACCTCACACCTGACCACAGCTCACCTGTTCTTTGGGGTTAAAATTCCACCCCTCCCACCCCCCACCCTGGTGCGAGGGGGAAAAAAACAAGCGCAGTACACCTTTGACGAATCAAATCTAATGTTTAGTATTAAACGCAGTATAACTCTCTGAACTGGAGTTCAGCTGTTATTTAGGCACTGCAACCGCCAACCACTTGATGAGATAAGCAACTTCTCAGCTGCTCACTACAAGTTAAGATTCAGATTAAAACTGAGCTTGAGGACATGGAGAACAGTTGGCTATTTCAGGCCTCAACTCTGTCAAATTCCTCTAAATTCCTCAATTATTCATAATAAAAAGTACAATGTTAGGAATTGTACTGCACCCGGCCCCAGAATTGCACTTTTTGCCTGGAGCCTCAGTAAAGTTAAGGCCTTCCTTTCTAACTATGAAGCTAAGCCAAGTACACAGCTGAAAATATGCTTACTTTGTGTGAATACAGATACTACCTTCGGCAAACCACAACAAAACGTTGATTGTTCAGGGAACAATTCAACAAAGTGAATAGGATAATCAGCAAGAGTATTTGTCTCTTGTTGAGGGTGAAGGTCAGGTCAGGTCAAGATCAGGAAAGTCGAGATCCGGAAACTGGAGGCCTTAGAGACAAATGGATCGTATTTTAAAGGATGATGAGAACGACTGAAATACCTTTATGTATAGTGCAGTATTGATGGGAAATATAGAGAGCTGTAGGTAAACACAGTTATTAAAAAACACATTTTTAAGGGGTATTCGTTTTTGGGATGGACTAGATGGACACAGTGACCCTGAAATTCCAAGGGGGTAACTTTAGTGGGAGATCGGAGGAAGCCCTAGAGAAATGGTGTAAGCAGAAGAAAATGGCCAATTGGGCCGTTTCTCTGAGGGTTTCGTCGATCTCCTGTCAAAGTTATGGCAGGAGATCGGGAGAAACCCTGCAGAATCTCCAGGCCAGAGTCTTTTCCGTTCATGTACTCTCCTACGTTTCCTTCGTTTGTAAAAACTTTGAGCTTATTTTCAGACTATCTGACATTAAGGCACTTTTGCAGCCCAGTTGTGTATGATATATTTTGAAAAGCAGCTTAATGTTGTCTTAAGTTAAAACATCAAATGTTGAAATTTTAGGGCCAATTTTGAAATCCTTGGGAAAATAGCCCTAGGATCACAGAACAGGTCAGCACTCTCCCAGTGGTGGAGTGGTGAGTTTGGCTGATTATGATGATTGTAATATGTTCCTTGAGCATTTTCCATGTGTCCAGGGAGCGCTGTGGCTGCTGGTGAGCAGGGAATACAGCTCTTAAAGGGCTGTTGTGCTTTGAATTGTGGGAGTCTGTTGTGGCTGACTGCTGAGGCAAAAATATGGTGTGTCATCATGGACCAAGCGCCAGAGCTGCCCCATTTGATGAGGAGACGCTGAATGTGTTTCTGGAGAAAGCATGGTCAAAAAGATATGGGCTCCGATATTTACAAGGAGGCAGGGAGGGAGCAGGGGAGGAGGGGAGCACGGTAACGGGGGGAGAAACCCAGAAATCCTGGGGACGCGGAGGTCCTGCTGAATTTTATTCCGTTTTCCACCCGGCAGCTAGCCAGATTCACAGGCTGGACGGCAGCCGGGCAGGAAAGCCAGTGGCAGGAGGCCGCATTTGGGGACCATTGGGGACGGTCCCCAGCAATCGGGAAAGCTCGGGGCTTGGTAGTGGGGGAGGGTCGGCCGATCATGGGGAAGTCGGCTCGTGATCGGAGGTTGGGGGGGTGGCCGGTCATGGGGCAGGCCGGAGATCAGGGGTTGGAAAGGGGGCGATTGTCCAATCGTGGGGCAGGCCGGAGATAAGGGGTTAGAGGGACGGGGCAGATGATTGTGGGCCAGGCGGCTCGAGATCTGGGGTTGGGGGGGTCGACTTATCGCGAAGAGGCTCGATCGGTAGATGGGAGGCCGAAGGTTGGTTTGAGGGCCTGGGGAAACAGTGCTCCAGAAAGCACTTACCTTCTGAAGCCGGCTGCTCCGGCTTCCATTTCGCTGCTGGGATTCCCGAGCCCTGGGAAACCCAGCCGGCAACTGTTAAATTTAAATCAGGCTTCCAATTGCACTGTGGGAGCCTGATTTAAATATTATAATGAAACGTCCTGCCTCTATAAGACAGGACACAGGCACACCATGCAACCTCCCATCTTAAAAATGATGGCAGGCACGTATGTGGTGGGTTGGGGACTCGTTCCCCAATTTTTAATTCTTATTACCTCTTCCCCTGACCCTCTCCCGCCCGTTGCGGTGGGATTAATATCAATCCCATGGTTTCAGAAGACTTTGAAAGGCGAGAAAAGAAATAGTGAGAAGCGGTTTAGCGAGGAAGTGCTAGTCAGTAGGGCTGAGACAGCTGAGGTTTCTTCCACCAATGGAGGATTGGTGGGTAATGAACACGAGGCTAGAAGTGGAGGACTGAAGGACACGGGCTGGGACATATAATTGGAGGAAGTTGCACAGGTAGTGTGAGATTTGTTCATAAGGACAAAGATTTTGGAGTCAATGCATCTGGGGACAGACATAACGGACCAGTAGTACCAATGAACCTGTCTGGGGACAGCACATGGGCAGTGAGTTTTGGATGAGTATGAGTTTATGTAGCATGCAGCATGAGAGTTCAATGCGGAGGGTGTTGGAGAAGTCAAATCTTGAGGTAATCCGAGCTATTTCAGTAGCGTGGGGATGAGTTGGGGTGGAGGAAGGTAGTATTGCAGAAGTGGAAATAAGTGGTGTTGGTGATGGAGCTCAGCTGAAGTTCCAACAGGACACCAAGGTTGTGCACCATCCGGTTTAGTCTGAGCAAACAAACAGACCACATGGGTACCCACCCAGAGACTGCCAGGGATCAGACAAAAACCTCCCATAGACTTCCAGAAAATCAGATGCCTACCCACAGTGACTGCCCAATGTCAGAAATGTACATATCACTAATCAGTCATGCTTGAGTTGCAATCCCTATCACCAAGTGCCAAATCGATAAGTTTCTGAAAATCTGCATTTTGGCTCAATTTGGATTTCGACATTGGGGTGGATTTTCGTCTTTATTCCCTGGGTGTTATGGGCAGAGCACAGAAAGGAAAATCTGGCTGGGAGAATCATATGCTGGTAACAGAATTCCTTAGAAATGAATAGAAGGAATATCTGGTGGATTCTGTGAAGGGTGTCCGATTCTCTCTGCCAGATTTTCACCCAGGGGGTAAAGAAGATGATCTACTCCATTGAATTTGGTCCCCATCCCTCTAGTATGCTCAGCATCTTTTAGGGATTTAACAGACTCGACTCCAAGGAGCAATAGGAACATTAGGAACAGAAGTAGGCCATTCAGCCCCTCGAGACTGCTCCGCCATTCATTTAGATTGTGACTGATCTGCACCAATCTGATTGGTTATATAATAGGGCCAGAAATCGCTCAGAGCAACGTGGCAATACTGACCGCAGCTCCTGTGAATTAAAGTAACGATGTTACTTACTGCGGGCTTGATTATGAACTTTAAAAAAGTTGTGCACTATCAACCCAGCCCCTGAGCAGCCTGAGTTGCTGCGCATGGAACAGTCTGTGAGAATAGAAGGCACGGCCACAAAATCTGACAGGAGGAGAAGTCATGCCCGCAGATTCAGCCTGCTTTGCTCAAACAGGCAAGCAGACTTCATTCATTTAAAGTTAGCATGCTGGATGATTTTGTAAATGAAAAAATTATTTTTTTAATAAAAAGCCAAAGAAATAATTGAATAAACTAAAGAGACAGAAGGGAAACATTTTTTTTAAAAAAATTAATTTTAAGTTTTTGGTCATTAAAAAAAAATTAATTTTACATTTTTTTTAATGACCAAAAACTATTAAGAAAAGGAGTAATATGAGACTCCACATTATTAGAAGTTAATTTTTAGTTGTTTTGCAGTCATTAAGACTAACTGTGCTTTTAAAACTTAGCTTAAACCTGGTATTTTTAAGTGTACCTGTTTGATGGTGTAATTAGTTACTTTCCAGCTGGGCAGATAAGCAAGTTTGCGATTTTTCAATGATTTCTCCGATTGCAGCGTGCGATGGCCCTTTAATTCAAAGTTGTCAAATCGCCGGTGAACCACGAGGAGTAAGTTCACGATTTCCGCATTTTAGTGTGCATGTGTAAATGCGGGAACTTGCTCCTTCAATTCACCATTAAAAACGGAGAGTGCTGTTGAGCTTCTCCGTTATTTCGGGAGCGATTTCTGGTCCAATATATTTATAGTTACACATAGTAGGCAGTTAAAACTGTTCGCATTCTGCCAAGTATAAAGAAAAAGGAACATTTGAAAAGTTAATTTCTGTCTTGTGTATGATAAATTAGCTCCGTTGCCGAAACAGAAAACACGCCACAGTTAGAAACAGTTTTTCGACTTGCCAAAGTGAACTATGGCTTTCAGCTGTTACAGCTGCTGACAGGAAGAAAGGTGGCCAGAATTTTACTATCCGCACCTGCAACACATTTACTAAAACATTCTGGGCCCTTGAGGACAAAGAACAGTATGGAGTGCAGCGGCCTACTTGAACTAGCTAATCGCAAAGGAATGGCATCTTGCTGAGAAATCCCTGGCTTATTTTAATCCATTGAGCATTATTTTTGGTCCAACTGGGGTTAAAAAGCAATTTACAATTTGTACGTGAATGTGTGAATTGATGGCTGCTCTATCAAGGAACATATATCTTGGCTTTTTGCATCACTCAGTGAAAAGATCCTATGGCCCTGTGAATAGAATGCATTTTAAAAAGTGCCAGAAAACAAACCTACACAGCAGTCTGTTTTATACATCCAAGCCTCCTGACAAATGGTGAGGTTCTGTATTTTAAATAAATCTGTTCGTAAAAATTGTAAAAGTGCTACAGAAAAGCTGCCATCTGTTTTTCACCTATACAAACTTTTGGAACAAATCAACTGTATTTTATGGCAAAACTTAAAGCCCCATAATTTATTTACCAAATAATTTACTAAAAAACAATTCCGAACTACTCACTAAAATAATGAACTGCTGCAAATAAAATTACAAAAAAAAGTTTGACTTACTTTGAAGATCAAGGCAATTTTACAACAATAATAAAGTACAACCTGCTTTTAGTTACGTATTGTTCCTGTTGTAGTTCAAGGCAAGGAAACTTAATTTTACATTATCGAGTGTCAATAGAACATCGGATAGAAAATAAGGAATATCTAGGTGTTGAAAGGAGACCCTTCAGCACATTAACACACTGGGCAACATGTTTCCTTAGGAGCAGCACTAAATATTGGAGATTGTATATTATGTGGATTGAATGGTATTTTGTGGCACATAAATCCTGCCTTCCCATTGTTGGGGGACTGTCGAATTACCACATTGTGCCAGTTTGCCATTAATATGGCAGTTCAAATATTAGCAATGTAATTTTTTTTTTTAAAAGATGCTAACTGTCAGACAATAGCATCACCTTGGAGATAGTGTGTAGGATCGTATGTAATATAACAGGTTAATACCTTGATATGGGTAAAGAGCGTTATGGCTTAATTGGTATAGAGAGCTACAGGAAGGAAGAGCGTGAGCAAGACTACTGCACGTGCGAGAGACATTTCCATGCAGAAGGTAGCCTGAGCAAGATAAAGTAACTGATGTAGAAATAGTAAACTATATTCCTGTAAATCTGGGATTAGACAATAGAATCTTAGATGGAACTTATATATCACATGACTTCAGTCAAAGTAGTCAAAAGTGTGAGGGTGGGGGACTGGCCAACATGGAACAGACAAGTCTTAGTGGAAAAATACTGAAAGAAAGTCTCAAGTAGAATAGGAAAACAAGAGGTAGTAGCCTTGAGAAAAGATAAAAGATGAGGCCTAATGTTGGTATTTCAGAGCTTGACAAAACGGTTTTAGTCATTTTTAGAAAGAGTAGCACCATGGCACTATGGTTACATCATATTCCAGCACAATCTGTAACCTCATGGCCCGGCATATTCCTCACTCTACCACTACCAACAAACCAGGGGATCAACCCTGGTTCAATGAGAAGTGTAGAAGAGCATGTCAGGAGCATCACCAGGCATACCTAAAAATGAGGTGCCAACCTGGTGAAGCTACAACTCAGGACTACATGCATGCGAAACAGCGGAAGCAACATGCTATAGACAGAGCTAAGCGATTCCACAACCAACGGATCAGATCAAAGCTCTGCAGTCCTGCCACATCCAGTCGTGAATGGTGGTGGACAATTAAACAACTAACGGGAGGAGGAGGCTCTGTAAACATCCCCATCCTCAATGATGGCGGAGTCCAGCACGTGAGTGCAAAAGACAAGGCTGAAGCGTTTGCAACTATCTTCAGCCAAAAGTGCCGAGTGGATGATCCATCTCAGCCTCCTCCCGATATCCCCACCATCACAGAAGCCAGTCTTCAGCCAATTCGATTCACTCCACGTGATATCAAGAAACGGCTAAGTGCACTGGATACAGCAAAGGCTATGGGCCCCGACAACATCCCGACTTGTGCTCCAGAACTAGCTGCGCCTCTAGCCAAGCTGTTCCTGTACAGCTACAACACTGGCATCTACCCGACAATGTGGAAAATTGCCCAGGTATGTCCTGTCCACAAAAAGCAGGACAAATCCAATCCGGCCAATTACCGCCCCATCAGTCTACTCAATCATCAGCAAAGTGATGGAAGGTGTCATCGACAGTGCTATCAAGCGGCACTTACTCACCAATAACCTGCTCAACGATGCCCAGTTTGGGTTCCGCCAGGACCACTCGGCTCCAGACCTCATTACAACCTTGGTCCAAACATGGACAAAAGAGCTGAATTCCAGAGGTGAGGTGAGAGTGACTGCCCTTGACATCAAGGCAGCATTTGTTCGAGTGTGGCACCAAGGATCCCTAGTAAAATTGAAATCAATGGGAATCAGGGGGAAATCTCTCCAGTGGCTGGAGTCATACCTAGCACAAAAGAAGATGGTAGTGGTTGTTGGAGGCCAATCATCTCAGCCCCAGGACATTGCTGCAGGAGTTCCTCAAGGCAGTGTCCTAGGCCCAACCATCTTCAGCTGCTTCATCAATGACCTTCCCTCAGGTCAGAAATGGGGATGTTCGCTGATGACTGCACAGTGTTCAGTTCCATTCGCAACCCCTCAGATAATGAAGCATTCCAAAGCCGCATGCAGCAAGGCCTGGACAACATCCAGGCTTGGGCTCATAAGTGGCAAGTAACATTCACGCCAGACAAGTGCCAGGCAATGACCATCTCCAACAAGAGAGAGTCTAACCACCTCCCCTTGACATTCAATGGCATTACCATTGTCGAATCCCCCACCATCAACATCCTGGGGGACACCATTGACCAGAAACTTAACTGGACCAGCCATATAAATACTGTGGCTACAAGAGCAGGTCAGAGGCTGGGTATTCTGCGGCGAATGACTCACCTCCTGACTCCCCAAAGCCTTTCCACCATCTACAAAGCACAAGTCAGGAGTGTGATGGAATACTCTCCACTTGCCTGGATGAGTGCAGCTCCAACAACACTCAAGAAGCTGAACACCTCCAGGACAAAGCAGCCCGCTTGATTGGCACCCCATCCATCACCCTAAACATTCACTCCCTTCACCACCGGCGCACTGTGGCTGCAGTGTGTACCATCCACAGGATGCACTGCAGCAACTTGCCAAGGCTTCTTCGACAGCACCTCCCAAACCCGCGACCTCAACCACTTAGAAGGACAAGAGCAGCAGGTACATGGGAACAACACCACCTGCACGTTCCCCTCCAAGTCACACACCATCCCGACTTGGAAAAATATCGCCGTTCCTTCATCGTCGCTGGGTCAAAATCCTGGAACTCCCTTCCTAACAGCACTGTGGGAGAACCTTCACCACACGGACTGCAGCAGTTCAAGAAGGCGGCTCATCACCACTTTCTCAAGGGCAATTAGGAATGGGCAATAAATGCCGGCCTCGCCAGTGACGCCCACATCCCATGAACAAATATATTTTTTAAAATATTCTGCGACCAAAAGTGGCTGCATTACAGTAAAAGTATAAATGTAAAATGGAATGAATTTCTGTGGGCAACTTGGACTAGAGAAACCAGAGATCAAGCTCAGATCATCTGAGGTCCAGGCTGCTTTCAAGTATGTAGATGTATACTACGATTGATGGATGTATACATGTGAGACAAGGCAGAGGCTAACTCTTATATTTCTTAATAAAGCATTAAAGTTGTTGAAACTAGACTCTCAAACCCATTAATTAATAAGATAAGGCAGAGGTCAAAATCTTACATGGTGTAGTGATGGCAATGCAATGGCAGTATCATTTCCCCTTAAAATAAAAAACCTTTTGTTCCATAAAAATGTAAAATAAATAAATGTCATGAATAGAGAAAAGGCCAGTATAAAACTCATTTGCAAAAATATCAAATCAGCTATATTAGGATTCATTTGGCCTTTTTTCATTTTGGGGCTGAACAATCAACAACATTTTGGGTCATACTTTGCCTTAGCTTTCTGATAATGTACTTTTTGGCACCATCATGCATTGCTGGAATTCTGCAATACTCTATAAGGAAAGTTTCTGGATAAAACAGTGAAAGCAGAAAATAGGGATGAAGAGTAAAAGAGTAAAAATAATAACTAAGCACCAGAATTGTGTTCTTCAATCCATACAAATTTCATTATACTGATCAAATTGTTACAAAAAAAACATTCTGCGCTGCAGTGGCTATTCTGAACCTTTTATCTGGATGTTGTGTTAGATTGAGGGTAAGAATAAAATTATACAGCAAAATATTTTCCTGGATTTTGAAACAGAGATTCGAGTGCCTTGATAGATTGGGGGTGGGGGTGGGGTGGGAGTGCTGGAGGGGGAGGGTGCTGCTTTACAGCCCTAGGAAGATGTCCAAAATGATCTGTGTTTGCTGTATACTGTATCATTTTACAATGCAGAGAGAGAAAATCCTTCAGCCAGAGAGCCAAGAACATGGGCCTACAGCCTTGGCAGAGGAGAAAGGTGAAGAGGAACAAAACAAAATGGGAACCACTAATGTGCAGGGTGCATTGATCGACAGAACGTTCAATTAAAAGTTTTACTTGTGGCCCTGCATTAGCAGTCCTATGGTCCTCTCCAAAATATACTGGCCCAAGTACAACAGGCTCTGCCTAATAACCACTATCTTTATTACCATCCCTGCCTGTTTCCCACCAAATGTAACATTAATATGTCCCTTCTGACAATAACTCTACACAGTACACAAAAAAGAAAGTGTAACCAGTTTATTTCCCTACTCATGTTCTGTGTCTCTGCTAGTTCCCCAGTGCTTGCCCTAGGTGAGAGTACAGAGTCTGTGTTGTTACTTCTTAATCTTGTGCTAATTGTAAGTGATATCTCAGTGGGTGCAGTAATTGTGGTGGCAGGCTGCTGATCTTCAATGGGGGAACCTCATGACTCAGCTGTAGTGCTTCACCTCTTTCTGCTGAGCCATTTCATGACCCAGCAGCCATTGTTACCACTTTGGCCTCTGCGCTATCAGGTTGCTTCTATCAACCCTAGCTCAGTGGCAGCATCCTTTGCTTCTGAGTCAGAAGGTTGTAGGTTCAAACCCCACTCCAGAGACTTGAGTGCATAATCTCGGCTGGCACTTCAGTGCAGTATTGAGGGAATGCTGCATGTTGCTGTCTTTCAGATGAGATGTTAAACTGAAGCCCATCTACCCTCTCAGGTGGATGTAAAATATCCCATGCCACTATTTGAAAAAGATCAGCAGAGTTCTACTGGTGTCCTGGCCAATATTTATCCCTCAGCCAACACCTAAAAATAAACTCATAATCTGCTCATTTACTTCATTGCCTTATGGGGCGACCTTGCTATGTGCATTTTGGTTGCCATGATTCCTATATTACAATGGTAACTACACTTCAAAAGTCCTTCATTAGCTTTAAGCGCTTTGTGACGTCCTGAGTCAGGAAAAGTGCTACCGCCCAGATCTCGCTGTTCATGATTTTCACAAATGCTTCTGGGCAGGCAGCTAAGCCACCTGCCCAAAGTCAGCGGGGTCCGAATTCACATATGTTATTCGGGGCCCGATGACATCGTTGGGTCTCGGTTGCGATTTTAACTTTGGTCTGAACGGAGCAATTGGGTGGGGAATGAACCGGCAGCCTGTTAATGAGGACTGGCGGTTAAAATCCCCAGGGTCGCACACTGCAACAGATGGGAGACCAACGGCTGCAGTTTCCCACTGGAAACCCAGTGGCGGCTCTCCTGCTTATTCCGAAGTTAAAATTGCTGTCGGGGTCCGGTGACATCATTGGTTTCTGCCAGGTTGGGTAGTGTAAAAATCCACCCCCCTCCCCATGCCATAATTATTTGGGTCGACAAATGACTAAAAATGTCCTCAATAACTGCTGCCATCTCGAACACTGGCCACTCTTAGGTTTGGAGCCAAAGGGCTGAATTAAATGCAAAATGTGGAGTATAGGACAGGATTTACTTTCAGCATAGTCTGAGTGGAAGACATTACAATCTGTTCTGACTAGGATCGGCTGTTGTTTTCCAGTTATAATGCCTGATTGTAAAATTAGAAGCAGAATGAGCTGAGAAACATTGCTGCACGAGTCACAGTCAATACAGATGGGTATTCTTAACCTAACACTTGTGGTTCACCACTAGGGACAGTATTTATTCATCCCTTCAGATAAAGATCATAGGTTGCTAACCTTCTTGAAATAATGACAAAGCTTCATAAATAAATCAAGGGTTTTTTTTTGGTTTTTCATTATTCACAGCTTGTTCAAATTATGTTCCCAGAAACTTTCCTGCCATTATGTTTGTCAGATAAATAACCTGGACAAACATCAAACACTTCAACAGCTGTAAACTACACGACAGTTCCAGACTTTGATTAGAAATTTATTACAATGAAAAAATAGAACAGAATGTATGTTCTGGTAGGAGTATAAACATGCTTCAAAAGATTTCTGCTTCGCATGTCCAAAAAAATATAAACTGTGCATGTTTTTTTATTCATTCATTCGCGGGATGTGTGTGTTGCTGGCAAGGTTGGTATTTATTGCCCATCCCTTGTTGCCCTGAGAAGGTGGTGGTAACTGAGCAGCTTGCTAGGGCACTACAGAGGGCAGATAAGGGTCAATCACATTGGTGTTTACTGTCTCAGGTTGAACCAGACTTCGCAACCTCAACATCATATTTGACCCTCTCGTAAAGACTTTCCTGTCCATCTGCCACCTATGTCTAAAGCCTCGTGTTCCTGCGGACTCAGTCTTTTCTGTGATGATTGTCCTTCCCTAGTTGTCCTTCTGTGGCACTGGTTGTACACCATTTATTCCTTTGGAAGGAGAGAAGACAATGTTACATGACTGTGAGTGTTATTAAAACTTCCCCCATTTGAGGTTATGTATGTCATAATGATGAGAGGTGAAGTTGCCTTGACCCTTAAATGAAGTTTCCTTGATATCTGGCAGAAGCCCTTGTGACAGGCAAAATGAGTTATAGTCATAGAATGATAGAATGGTTACAGCACAGAAGGAGGCCATACGACCCATCGAGCCCATGCCTGCTCTTTGTAAGGGCAACCCAGTTAGTCCCATTCACCCGCTCTTTCACCGTAGCTCCGCAAATTTTTCCCTTCAAGTATTTATCCAATTCCTTTTTGAAAGCCACGATTGGATCTGCTTCCACCACCCTTTCAGGCAACGAATTCCAGATCATAACTACTTGCTGCGTAAAAAAGTTTTTCCTCTGTCGCCTTTGCTTCTTTTGCCAGTCACTTTAAATCTGTGGCGTCTGGTTCTCGGCCCTTCCACCAATGGGAACAGTTTCTCTTTATTTACTTTATCTAAAGCCTTCATGATTTTGAACACTTCTATCAACAGTCTCTGCTCCAAGGAGAACAATCCGAGCTTCTCCAGTCTACTCACGTAACATAAGAACATAAGAAATAGGAGCAGGAGTGGGCCATATGGCCCCTCGAGCCTGCTCCATCATTCAATCAGATCATGGCTGATCTTCAACCTCAACTCCGCTTTCCTGCCCGATCTCCATATCCCTTGATTCCCTTAGAGTCCAAAAATCTATCTATCTCAGCCTTGAATATACTCAACAACTCAGGATCCACAGTCTTCTGGGGTAGAGAATTCCAAAGATTCACAACCTTCTGACTGAAGAAACTCCCCCTCATCTCAGACTTAAATCGCTGACCCCTTATCCTGAGATTATGCTCTCTAGTTCTAGACTCTCCAGCCAGGGGAAACAACCTCTCAGCATCTATCCTGACAAACCTCCTCAGAATCTTACACGATTCAATGAGATCACCTCTCATTCTTCTAAACTCCAGAGAGCATAGGTGCATTCTACTCAATCTCTCCTCATAGGACAACCCTCTCATCCCAGGAATTAATCTAGTGAACCTTGATTGCACTGCCTCTAAGGCAAGTATATCCTTCCTTAGACAAGGGGACCAAAACTGTATGCAGTACTCCAAGTGAGGGCTCACCAAAGCCCTGTACAATTGTAGTAAGACTTTCTTATTCTTATACTCCAACCCCCTTGCAATAAAGGTCAACATGCCATTTGCTTTCCACTTGCCTGCTGTATCTGCATACTAATTTTTTGTATTTCTTGTATCAGGACACCCAAGTCTCTCTGGACACCAACATTTTAATAGTTTCTCACCATTCAAAAAATATTCTGTTTTTCTATTCTTCCTACCAAAGTAAATAACCTCACATTTCCCCACATTATACTCCATCTGCCACCTTCTTGCCCACTCACTTAACCTGTCTACATCCCTTTGCAGACTCTTTGGCCCTGATATTAGAGTTGAGGTGGGGTGGCAGCGGGGCGGGGGGGTTGGTGAATGGGCGCGCGGGTAAAAATAAAAAATGTCCGTTTCTCACACTATCACGATTCAATTGGAGCCACTTAACGTGGCTTCCAGGTTGACAGTCCGAAAGCTGCGCAACGGGCGGACTGCGCACCCGCATCACAGGCTGTCAGCTGGAGGAGCCCTATTTAAAGGGTCAGTCCTCCAATGGCTGCTCCTGGAGCAAACACCAACACACCAAAATGAAGCAGCACAGGGGAAAGGCTGCTCCAAGGTTTAACGATGCCTCACTCTAGGTGCTACTGGATGGGGTGAGGAAGAGGAGGGATCTGTTTTACCCAGCAGATGGGAGGAAGTGGCCTGCATCTGCCACCAAGAAGGCCTGGCTGAGTTAGCAGATGAGGTCACCAGCAGCGGCAATATCTCCCGCACTTGGATCCAGTGCAGGAAGCGCTTCAATGATCTAACTAGGTCAGCCAAAGTGAGTGCACTTATTGATTCTCCTACATTCCATCTTCCACATCACCGCCCCCACCCCCAACTCATTCTGTACTGCCAACACTACTCTATCACATCACTCCTCACACCCACTCAAACCACTTAAGGCTCATCCTCAACTTACCTGCACTTCCTCAGCACTTCCTCACCTCCCCATTAGTCACCCCACCACTACCACTCACCCCAATGCTCATCCAATGTGATGTCTCTGTCTTATACTCACCCTCTGATGCATCTCTTTCACAGTCAGCCTCACCCAAACCAATGCATTCATCGTTTGGCCACTTCACCATCACTCACTCACACACCTGTTCTTTGTCCCCTTCTAGGAGAAGAGAGCGCAAAATGCACAGGAGACGGCGAGGGCTGGAGGGGGGCCACAACCAATCGTCGTCCTTATAGATGTGGAGTAGGAAGTGCTGGAGCTCAGCCGCACCCTCAAGTGCCTGTCCGCCAGGGACACCGAGACTGGCACCCGACAAACGTCTGGTGATACAACTTTAACATTCATTACACACAATATAAATTGATGTTAACATGCCTTGCCACCTTCAGCACCTCAGTATGCTCATCGCAACATGATACATCTGTGATGATGCTTAATATTGCCTTCTGTTCTCTTACAGGGCCTTCAGCAACCGCTGTGACAGCAGAGAGCGATTCCTCAGAGGACCTGCCAGCCTCTGACGGTGCACCGTCACATCTGAGTGAGCCATCCACCAGCGCAGATACTCACACCTCGGTGGGTCCTAGTAGTCAGTTAGTTGGGTTGGCACCTGGTGAGTTACCACACACGTGAGCACGAGCAGACACTGGTGGCAGGGGCAGCTGTGGAGGGTCCCCGTCGGTGGGAGCACTGCTCTCCAGGATCTGCTCAGCTGGACGCAGATGTGGAACCCTGGGGGCCATCCTTTAAAAGGAGAATGATCGAGGGACAGCAGCACATTTGCGAGGTACTGGAACAGGTGCCACATGCACTTTCCACAATAGCGCAGAGGATGGAGGAGTCCGACTCCTGCACGAGGGGGGCAACGGGTGAGACGTGGAAGCGCTTTGAGTGGTGTCCCCACTTCCATGTCCCCTTTCGCCATCATCCCTCCCCTGGGCCAGGTGCACATCACTCCTACCACCCTGCTGGACAACAGTTTGGAGGACATTTGTGATGCCTTGTAAGGCCAGTGCTAGTTTCTCTGTCTGCCTGTTTAAGGCGGCAGAATGTTGTTCAGCCTGAGTCCGAACGGCCGTTGTCAGGGCCTGAATGGACTCATTTGTGAGCCGCTTGAAGCTCAATGGAGTGGAATGGTGGCACAGGTATGGGAGGGAATCCCTGAGATACTGTCACAGGGACATGAGGGAATCTCTGAGATAGTGTCACAGGTAAGTGCGGGAATGTCTGTGATGGAGAGAAGGATAGCCTCCATTGAGCTTCAAGCATGTGTGACGTGGGCCTGGCCCAGGAGAGGGATGATGGCGAAAGGGGACATGGAAGTGGGGACGCTACTCAAAGCGCTCCCACGTCTCACCCGTTGCCCCCCTCTCAATCAGTACCCGTAATGCTGCCCCCTCTCCAGGTGGCCGAGTCTGCCCCTGCACAGGTGCAGGTGGAGCAGTCTTTGGAGGGGCCCTCACGGGCACCGAAACCCAGAGGACGTCGGCCCAAAGCATCTAATCGGTCAGGGCATGAAGAAGAGCAACCTGCCACTACCTCTGCTGCAGCCACAGGGGAAGCACCACGTAGGAGTAGTAGGAAGCGTAAGGCAAAAGTTTTGTGAGCACAAAGGGGATGCACAAGGGAGTTTGACGGTTTGTCATGTTTTTTATTTATATTTGATTTTTGTTAATGGCACTTTAAATATTATTGTCACCACTACTGCCACGTCTTGGGCATTCTTGACTTGCTTGTGTAATAAGTCCCTTTCATGAGGTTCACCATGAACACCCACACTTGATGCCACCCATTGGCTCATTCTACAGTGGGTCTATGTGTAGTTGCACAACTATTTTGTGCAGGGGGTGGGGGAGGGGGCTGGTGTGGCCACTTCTCTGTCCAGGTGATGAGGACTGGACTCTTCACACTGTCTGATGTTAGGAGAACCGTTCACATATCAGTGACTCCCTGGCCTCACGAGCAGTCAAGTGAGCTGCTGTTCTGCCCATGGATTGCTCCTTCTCCTCTGCCTCCTCCTCCTCGTCCTCGTCTTCGTCCTCCTCCTCCTCCTCCTCCTCAATATGGGCGGCAGATGTGGATGGGACCTCCTCCAGCGGCACCCCTCTCTGTTGTGCCATGTTGTGCAGGGAACAACAGATGACTATGATGCATCCCATTCTGTCTGGTGCGTATTGAAGCGTTCCCCCAGAACGATCAAGGCACCTGAAGCGCATCTTGAGCAGCCCTATAGCCTGCTCAATTGTAGACTTGGTAGCGATGTGGCTGGCGTTATATCAATGCTGTGGATCGGTGGTGGGGTTCCTCAGAGGTGTCATGAGCCACATGACCAGGGGGTATCCCTTGTCCCCGAGGAGACAGCCCTTGTGGGTGTTGGGTGAGTGGAAGAGGGGCGGGACGTTGGACTCCCTGAGGATGAAGGAATCATGGCAGCTGCCAGGGTATCTGGCGCACACGTGAAGGAATCTCTTGCGGTGGTCACAGATGAGCTGAGTGTTGATTGAGTGATAGCCCTTCCTGTTGATGAATAGTCCTGGCTCGTGTGGAGGTGCTCATATTGCTATATGGGTGCAATCGATTACACCCTGCACCCATGGGAAGCCAGCCACAGCATGGAATCCCATTGCCCTCTCCGTCTGGCTGAGGTCATCTATGGGGAAGTTGATATAGTGCGAGGCCCTGCGAAACAAGTAGTCGGTGACTTGCCTTATGCACTTGGGCGCAGACGACTGAGAGACCCCAGTGATGTCCCCGGTGGCACCCTGGAACGATCTGGAGGTGAAGAAGTTGAGGACAGTGGTGACTTTGACAGCGACAGGTAAAAAGATGCTGCTTGGGCCAGCTGGGAGAAGCTTGACATGAAGGAGGCTGCAGATGTCTGCGACTACCTGGGGCCTGACTCTGACCCTCCGTGTGCACTGCTCCTCAGAGAGGTCCAGGAAGCTGACCCTCAGTCTGTAGACCCTGTGGCGAGGGTAGTGCCTCCTGCGTTGCCACTCTCTCTGTTGTTGCCCTCCCTGCTGTTGTGCAGGTGCCTGTGGTGCAGCACTATGTTGTGGAGCTCCACGTGGCAGAGGTGGACAGCGTGCCTGGCGAGGCTGGTGATGTTGCTCGTCCTCTGATGAAGTGATGAATGCAGCTATGGCGCCCCCCCATCCTGACGGTGTGAGTGTGAGGGGGTCCGCAAAGTAGGTAAATGTGTTTGCACAGCAGAGTTTAGGGTATAAATTAAGAATTTTGAGTAGAAAGACAAACTTTATCTGAAGTGGCAGAGTGCCCTGCTGCAATAAATGAGGTTTTCTCCCCACCTACAAATAATCCTTTGCATCTCCCACTGGCTGCTGGCTGAAACACGTCTGCTCCAACAAGGAGTGTTTCCCACAGCACGGGAAACATGCTGAGGATCCTTCAAAATTGCACCCCTGCCAAAATCTCCACTCAATGAGGTCTGTCAAGTGCCTCAAGTATCTAAATAACAATGTAAAGTAGCATCCCGCTGGCTTTAATTTCCGGTGGAAGTCCCACATGCGGGAGCTGCGTTCGCACCCGAACGCATCATTGGGGAACCCGGAAATCAGCTGGTTGGAGCCAGGTTCCGAACCCGCTTCGGGATTCCACCATTTTAGGAGCCCCCCCACTCCCTACGCACCCACTCGTCCATCCGAAAATTGGCCCCAAAGTTCCTCATGACCAGCACCTTCCAAAGCCTCCTTCGTTATGAACTGCACAATGTGCTCCCAAAGGCTTCTCATGGTATGGCTGCCACCTGTTCTCATCGTCCTGTTCAGAACAAATTTTGCATTTAAATATTAGTTGTGACAATTAAAAACCCTCCTTTAAAATAGCAGCAGAAATATTTCACATCAACATGTTAAGCTAATATTGCACAACATAATGTCTAGGCTACATCACATCATCTAATCAGAATTATCTGCCCCCTTCTAGTTGTATAAAATAAGAGGTATGTGGGACTGAATAAAAGACTGAACTGAATCTGAGGCTTAGATGATAAACCACTCAGGCTCTGCTTTCCAGATTTATTATCTCAAAGGAAGTCATTTTAACCTAATCCATCATTGACGGAAAGTAAAATTGAGTGGGGTGTAAAATAGGCGGGTGATCTGATCCCGTTAATTCTGCTGGAGAAACTGTAGTCAGATAGAGAAAGAGAAAGAGAAAGAGAGACAGGGAGACAGGCCGAGAAATTTCATGGCACTCTGCTTGTTTTACAGATGTATAACGGGTGCCTAAGGGTCCAAAATGGCAGGTGGCGTGCGCGCACTCATTCCAAGATGGACGTGCGCCATATTGGTTAGGGCTGCTCAGTAGGCATCAAGTGCACCTGCTCAAAACTGTCGTTAGTTCCTTTGCATATGTGAATTGGGGGTCTAATACCTATTTCAGGCCCCTTTCGGATCCAGTTGCATGGGATGGTCAATTTCTTCAGGCGCTCAGCAGTCAAATCAATGGTCCTTAAAGACACCGCTGGAGGCTGCCACCCAAAAGGTAAGTTTAATATTTTTTACTTACCTTATGTGGAGCCAGGAGGAGCAGGAGTGTCGGCCACTGCTCGCCAACGCCACCCCCCCCCGACCCCGCCATTCGTCCTGGACTCTCCTGAGGCCCTCAGCCCACCTCTACACCGGCCAATCTTGCTGCTTCCCCGCGATCAGTGAGCTCCCACTTGGCTCCTGCAGCTCGCTAATACTATCCAATAAGGCCAGAGGACCCATTAGGCGTGTGGAGCTTGCGCTGTACTGGGATCGGGATCAGGATTGGGCCTGGGTGGAGGAGAGGAGGGACTGAGGACTGGTGCAGGATGAAGGAATCATGACAATTGCCAGGATACCTTGTATATTCTGAGACCTGGCATGTAACACCTGTCTGTCTGCACACTGATTGCCTTGGCAACGGGCAGTTGAAAAAACTGTCTGTAATCACCAAGCATTGTTCTGTGAATTATAAATGCGATTTCATTTCGAGGATTTCATTTTCACATCGTTCACCTGACGAAGGAGGAAGCCTCCGAAAGCTTGTGAATTTAAAATAAAATTGCTGGACTATAACTTGGTGTTGTAAAATTGTTTACAGGATACCTTGCACAGACCTGCTTGATGCACTGCCTGTCGTCAATTAAAATGGAACCTGATGTGGAGGGACCAGGAGTTAGTGGAAAGTGCACAAAATGGGAAAAACTAAAAAGGCTTCACAAAATTCATCAACAATCTGAAGTGTTGTATGAATTTGATTTCTAATTCATGATAATAGTACACTTCATCAGTCTTTGGAAAATAAAAATCCATAAATTCTGTGTCTTGTCTGCCTTGCATTTATAATACTTTATCATATCTGCTATATTCATGCATCATATAATAAGAAAAAGAACTTTAATTTATATAGCTCCATTCACAACCTCAGGAGTCCCAAAATGCTTCATAGCCAATGAAACATTTCTGAAGTGTCATAGAATCATAGAATGGTTACTGCACAGAAGGAGGCCATTCAGCCCATTGAGCCCATGCCGACTCTTTGTTAGAGCAATCCAGTTAGTTCCACTCCCCCACCTTTTCCCCGTAGCCCTGCAAATTTTTTCTCTTCAAGTACCCATCCAATTCCTTTTTGAAAGCCATGATTGAATCTGCTTCCACCACCCCTTCAGGCAGCGCATTCCAGATCATAACTACTTGCTGCATAAAATGTTTCTCCTCATGTCGCCTTTGGTTCTTTAAATCTGTGTCCTCTGGTTCTCGACCCTTCCGCCAATGGGAGACTAAACCCTTCATGATTTTGAACACTTCTATCAAATCTCCTCTCAAGCTTATCTGCTCTAAGGAGAACAACCCCAACTTCTCCAGTCTATCCACGTAATGGACGTCCCTCATCCCTGGAACCATTCTAGTAAATCTTTTCTGCACCTTCTCTAAGGCCTTCACATCCTTCCTAAATTGCGGTGCTCAGAATTGAACACAATACTCCAGCTGTGGCCAAACCAATATTTTATAAAGGTTCAACATAATCTCCTTGCTATTGTACTCTGTGCCTCTATTTATAAAGCCCAGGATCTCATATGCTTTTTTAACTGCTTTCTTAACCTGTCCTGCCACCTTCAAAGATTTGTGCATATGTACCTCCAGGTCTCTCTGTTCCTGCACCCACTTTAGAATTGTACCCTTTCGTTTTTATTGCCTCTCCTCATTCTTCCTGCCAAAATGTATCATTTTGATTACTCTGCGTTAAATTTCATCTGCCATGTGTCCACCCATTCCACCAGCCTGTCTATGTCCTCTTGAAGTTTATTACTATCCTCCTCACTGTTTACTACACTTCCAAGTTTTATGTCATCTGCAAATTTTGAAATTGTGCCCTGCACAAGTCCAAGTCATTAATATATATTAAGGAAAGCAATGGCCCTAGTTCCAACCCCTGGGGAACACCACTGTATACCTTCCACCAGTCCGAAAAAGAACCGTTCATCACTACTCTCTGTTCCCTGTCTCTTAGCCAATTTCGTAACCATGCTGCCACTGCCCCTTTTATTCCATGGGCTTCAATTTTGCTGACAAGCCTATTATGTGGCACTTTATCAAACGCCTTTTGAAAGTCCATATACACAACATCAACCGCATTGACCCCATCAACCCTCTCTGCTACCTCATCAAAAAACTGAATCAAGTGAGTCAAACATGATTTGCCTTTAACAATCCGTGCTGAATTTCCTTTATTAATCCATAATTGTCCAAGTGACTGTTAATTTTGTCCCGGATTATCATTTCTAAAAGCTTCCCCACCACCGAGGTTAAACTGACTGGCCTGTAGTTGCCGGGTTTATCCTTACACCCTTTGTTGTAATGAATACTGCAGGAAATTCATGGAATTCAATCATCTGTAACAAGCTACCCACATTTTTAGGTCATAAATCGTGTTTTCCATATATTTTGCATATAGTCCAGTCCTCCTGCTTGTCAGGAGGTCTAAGCTCCAAACAGAAAACAAGTCCATATCAGTACAGGATAGGACCTCAGCTTAAAAAGTGAAGCAGATACTAGTTTTCAGGGAAGGTCTAGTGGATTATATTTTTGAGACCAATGCAGCGGAAACCAGGTGGAACGGGAGTTAAAATCCAAGCAGTACCCTTACCACACTTTGATCACCCCACAGCTATTTTAATGCCGCTGTTTTCTTGGATGGTTGAAGTGCCTGCCTGATTCAGACGGGAGCCTGAT
Source organism: Heptranchias perlo (assembly GCF_035084215.1). Taxonomy (NCBI): domain Eukaryota; kingdom Metazoa; phylum Chordata; class Chondrichthyes; order Hexanchiformes; family Hexanchidae; genus Heptranchias; species Heptranchias perlo. Next base: position 113,051,815 of record NC_090326.1, on the reverse strand, counting down.
GAATTCATTTAAATCAGGGTCCTATGACGTACATATTAATCTGAAGCTATTTTAACGGCCTACTAGGCAGAGCGTCCACTGCAGCGGTAGGAATCGAGGGTCTTTACAGTTAAGTGTAAAGGTTATTTTTGCAAGGCCATAAGGAGCTCGCCTCCATGCCCCACAAAGAAAGTTTGGGCCGCTGCTCCCCCCCTTCTGTGCTCGTGAAACTCTCCCGAACCCCCACCCCAACAACTTACCCGAGTGCCAGATGGGCAGCCTTTGGTGAACCCGATATTCAACGGCCTCGAGCTCCCTCTGGGGCGCCTGTTTTGGGCGGGCAGCTCACGCATCTGTGTTAACGAGGCTGTTAAAATGGACCATACCTCTTGCAGCACCTCCCAGACAGCACGTTCAACCGGCCGATTGCCCTTTGTGTCGTTTTATAAATATCCTTTCTGTTGAGACCAAATGCAAATTACCTACTAAATCTTTCCTTTTGAATTTGAAATCAAGATTGATTCGCTCCTGTGACTCCTGTGAAGGAAGATTTATATATTTATGTTGTAACTCTTGTTCTCTTTGTTAACCTTCTATGGATGACTAAACCTTTGCTGAACAGTGAAGAGATATCAATAGCAAGTAATAAAATTATTCAACGAGTATAAACTTGGGTATCCCTCTGATTAAATACGTGCAATTTCTCAGCATTACCCAGATTCGGTTTCGTATTCCAAGACTGTTTACTAAGGTGCTTTGGAGGATTTTTTTTTACAACGAATAAAACCCAAATCATAAAAAAGGACAAGGAAAACTTAACAAATTAAATAATAATATTGCCACCCATGTCCACTATGCCCTCCAGCCCCTGCGGTGCCCACCGGTCACGGAAGGCCTCAAGCATACCAGCGGACACTGCGTGCTCCCTCTCGAGGGCCATCCGGGTGCGGACAAGGCCATGGAAGAGAGGCAGGCTGCCAGGGTGACCACCCCCACGGGTCGCGTCCAACCTGGACTTGTGGGTGGCCATCTTGGCCAGGCCCAGGAACAGACCAACGAGGAGTTCCTCCAACTTACCCGGCCCCTCCGCACCGGGCAGCCAAAGATCAGGAGCGCGGGACTGAAGTGCAGCCAGAAGTTGAGGATCTGCCCCTTCAAATAGTGAAAGAATACCAGCCCCCCGTAACAGGTGTGTTTCTCCAAGTTCCACTAGTGAGCCAAGATGGCTGCTTAACCATTAACAATGATGCGAAGTATTGTGGACCTGCCTGAAGGAGATATTGGATTACAGAAGTCTGCCATAGAACTTCCATCAGCAGGCATTCTGTCTTGGAGTTGTCTCAACCCCAAATAAACCTTGATTGCTTCTCTCCCCAAGGAGTGGGAAAAAAAATCTCAAAGCTGTATCCAAACTAATTTAGAACTAAATTAGAGATAAAAAGTGATCTCATCTCTAATTCTACTAATATAGTTTGCTGCTTAGGTCAATTTAATAATTCTGCTCAATAAAGATTAGAATATTTAATGCATTTAAACCAAGCGTAAAGAGAGAATCAGACTTTTATCAATAGCAGATTTACTCCAAGCAGAGCTGTCAGTTTGCTGCTGCCCATCCAGGGGTCGGAATCAGGCACCAGTTTTCATAGTTGTGGATAAGTTTCATGTAAGTTCAGGTGCTTTATGTGACCTAGATTGATCAAACAGAAAAACGTCTACGGGCAGGGTTTTTTGAGATGGACTTGAGGCAATTCTTTCCTGACAGGAGCTTGAGCTGTGCTTTTGTTAAGGTAACCAATGAATATGTTTTCTTTAATTGTTGCCAACCTGCAGCACACTATTGTATGTCTTCACATCAGGAGAGCTGTACAACAGGAAATGATGCCCAATAATCTAGATGCCTGAGAGAGTTCAGAGAGAGAACTTTCTAAAGTGAGCAAAGAGATAGGTACACCATTTTACTTGTCAGCACTGAGGTAGGGAGCATTGCCCGCCAGCAGTGCATATCACAAATTTAGGCACATGCTGCTCACAGTTTTCCAGCTGTTAAATTGTAAAACTGCCCTAATGTGTGGGACAATTTGATTTAAAGTATGTCAGATCCCAGTGTATTTTATTCACAGTACAAACATAAACTTGCAGCACAGTATGGCATAAATGTGACAACTGGGAATCCACATACTGTAAATTACTCTGTTAGCCGCATAAATGATTGCGGCATTTTTCCACAACGTTTTGTGCAAAGCCACTGACTTGCAAATCCATATGCTTTAAGAAATAAAGGACAAAACTTGCATTTATATAACACCTTTCATGACCTCAGGATGTCCCAAAGCACTTCACAGCCAATGAAGTACTTTTAAAGTGTAGTCACTATTGTAATGTAGGAAACGTAGCAGCCAATTTTCCCACAGCAAGGTCCCACAAACAACAATGAGATAAATGACCAGATAATCTGCTTTAATGATATTGTTTGACGGATAAATATTGGCCAGGGCATTGGGAGAACCCCCCACCCCCGCTCATCTTCAAATGGTGCTCTGCGATCTTTTACTTGAGATGACACACAGGGCCTCAGTTTAGTATTTTATCTGACAGACAGCACCTCCAAGAGTGCAGTACTCCCTCAGTACTGCACCTTAATAGGTAATGTCATGAAATGACGGTCTAGATTCTCCTCCCATTGGCGGGTTTGCGGCAGAATAGTCCTAACACCTGCCAATGTGAAACCACCTCTAAGCCATTGCAATTTCCTCCCAGAACACTCATTAGCCATGCAGGGCAATTTGGAGTCTTGTAAAAGGCTTCTGCCAGTTAAAGGGCAACACCACTTCTCAGCAAGTTGGCAGAAGGAGCAGCAGCCTTGTGGGTGTCAGCAGATGGAAGGGGACCCAGATTTTCAGATGCATCCATCAGGTGCTGCTGGCGGAAGTGACAGTGCGGTGGGATGGTCTGATGATCACTGAGGGCAGGAGGCCCCGTATTAAAGTTGCGCTCGCTGTCTGATTAAAGGCAACAGAGACAGTTCATGCAACCTCCAGCATCTCAAGAACTGCCACACAGTGCAGAAAGAAGTTCAATGATCGCCAAGGTAAGGGTGGCCAAGGTAAGTCAAGGCTGTGGTGACAATACATATCCTTTACCACTCTACGGCTTCACACAGCCCCTTATCTATCATAATTCTTCTCTCTCAGCACCTAGATGTCAGGGAAGTTAAGAACATAAGAACATAAGAAACGGGCAGGAGTTGATCATACGACCCATCGAGTCTCCTCTGTCATTCAAACAGATCATGGCTGATCTTCTACCTCAATTCCAAGGTGATCAAGGTGAGTAACGTCAATTGTCAAAGGGCATCGCCTACCATGCACCATTAGCCGCATCCACTGCTCTACACACAACACCCACTATCATCCACATACCGACAATTTCTTTCCATCAGTACTCAACTCTGCCAATCAGATGCTTCCTCTCACCCTTACACATTACCACTGTTGCAAGCTGCACACCCACAACTCGCAGGCCACACACACTGGCAGCTATTCAACCATGACCAGCATCACCCAGGCACACGACCCACTTTCTTGCAGGAGAAGGTGCATATCAGGATGCAGCAAGTGGCAGTGGCATTTAGCCCCTCGAGTCTGTTCCGCCATTCAATGAGATCATGGTTGACCTGTGACCTAACTCCATATACTTGCCTTAGCCCCATATCCCTTAATACCCTTGGTTCACAGAAATCTATCAATCTCAGATATAAAATTCGCAATTGCGCTAGCATCAACTCTTTGCAGAAGTATTTCCTAACTTCACTCCTGCACATCCTGGCTCTAAATGTTAGGCTATGTCCCCGCGTCCCAGTATTCAAGTATAGGAGACCTCCAAAAACAGTTACATATGCATCAGCAGCCAGAAGCAATAATCCAGCAACTAACCTGTAAATCCTGCATGGTCCCTTTAAATAGTGCTGGTGGGGGGGGGTCCTCCAGGCACTCGAAGACATGTTCAGATGGTCCCGGTTAAGACTGTGTGTTGGATGAAGCGTTAAGTCCCGAAATGGTGTCTATCACTTTAAATCAGTGTTGCACAATTATTGTATCCATTTTCTCCTTACTTTACATGCTGCCAGTATTCGTTATTTGAGCTACTACCTTTACCAAGACGGTGTCTGGTGCACATCGTGCTAGAAACATTCATGCGCATCCAAGGCGCACCGAAACAACAGACACTAGTCAGCCCAATTTCTAGCCTTCTGCCCCCTAGTTCTAGACTCTCCAGCCAGGGGAAACAACCTCTTAACCTCTATTCTGTCAAGCCCTCTAAAAATTTTATGTGTTTCAATGAGATCACCCCTAATTCATCTAATCTCCAGAGAGTATAGGCCCATTCTACTCAATCTCTCCTCACAGGACAACCCTCTCATCCCAGGAATCAATCTAGTGAATCTTTGTTGTACCCCCTCTGAGGCAAATATGTCCTTCCTTAGGTAAGGAGACCAAAACTGTACACAGTACTCCAGGTGTGGTTTCACCAAAGCCATTGCAGCAAGACCTCCTTACTCTTATACTCCAACCCCCTTGTAATAAAGGCTAACATACCATTTCCCTTCCTAATTGCTTGCTGTACCTGCATGTTAACTTTCAGTCATTCGTGTACAAAGACACCCAAATCCCTCTGAATACCAACATTTCTTAGTCTCTCACCTTGTAAAAAAATTCTGTTTTTCTATTCTTCCTCCCAAAGTGGATAATTTCACATTTCCCCACATTATACTTCATCTGCCACCTTCTCGCCCACTCACTTAACCTGTCTATATCCCTTTGCAGACCGTTTGCATCCCCCTCGCAGATTACTTTTCCACCTACCTTTGTATCGTCAGCAAACTTGAATACATTATACTCGGTCCCCTCATCTAAGTCATTGATACAGATTGTTAACAGCTGAGGCCCAACCAGTGATCCTTGTGGTACCCCACGAGTTACAACCTGCCATACCGAAAATGACCCGTTTATTCCTACTCTAAGTTTTCTGTCCGTTAACCAATCCTCTGTCCATGCTAATATGTTACCCTCAACCCCATGAGCCCTAATCTTATGTAACAACCTTTTGTGTGGCACCTTATCGAATGCCTTTTGAAAATCCAAATGTACTACATCCATTGGTTCCCTCTTATCTACTCTCCTAGTTACACTCTCAAAAAATTCTAATAGATTTATCAAACATGATTTCCCTTTCGTAAAACCATGTTGACTCTGCCTAATCATATTATGATTTTCTAAGTGCCCTGTTAGAGAGTAGGGATAAACGGGTCATTTTCAGCTTGGCAGGCTGTACCTAGTGGGGTACTGCAAGGATTGGTGCTTGGGCCTTAGCTATTTAGAATCTATATTAATGACTTGGATGAAAGGGCTGAGTGTAATGTATCCAAGTTTGCTGACGATACAAATCTAAGTGGGAAAGTAAGCTGTGAGGAGGACACAATTTTCCCGGAAATTGCGGGTGCGTTGGGAGTGGGGGGCTCCGAAAATCCTCACCACCTGGACAGAGGAGTGGCCACACCAGCACCTTCCCCGGCCCCTGCACAAAATAGTTGTGCAACTACACATAAACCCACTGTAGAGTGACCGAATGGGTGGCATCAAGTGTGGGTGTTCATGGTGAACCTCATGAAAAGGACTTATTATACAGCCAGTTAAGAATGGCAAAGACGTGGCAGTAGTGGTGACAATAATAATATTTAATGTGCCATTAACAAAAATCAAATATAAATAAAAAACATGACAAACCGTCAAAGACCCTTGTCCATCCCCTCTGTGCTCACAAAACCTTCGCCTTACGCTTACGACTACTCCTACGTGGTGCTTCTCCTGTGGCTGCAGCAGAGGTAGTGGCTGGCTGCTCTTGTTCATGCCCTGACCGATTAGATGCTTTGGGCCGACGCCCTCTGGGTTTCGGTGCCCGTGAGGGCCCCTCCAAAGACTGCTCCACCTGCACATGTGCAGGGGCAGACTCGACCACCTGGAGAGGAGGCAGCCTTGGGGGTACTGGTTGAGAGGGGGGCAACGGGTGAGACGTTGGAGCACTTTGAGTGGCGTCCCCACTTCCATGTACCCTTTCGCCATCATCCCTCTCCTGGGCCAGGCCCACATCACTCCTACCACCCTGCTGGACGACAGTTTGGAGGACATGTGTGAAACCTTGGAAGGACAGTGCTAGTGTACCTGCCTGCCTGTTTAAGGCGGCAGAAAGTTGCTCACCCTGAGTCCGAAGGCCCGTTGTCAGGGCTTCAATGGACTCATTGGTGAGCTGTGCTTCAAGCTCCATGGAGGCTAGCCTTCCCTCCATCACAGACATTCCCGCACTTACCCGCGACACTATCTCAGAGATGTCCTCACGTCCCTGTGACAGTATCTCAGAGATTTCCTCCTATACCTGTGTCACCATTCCACTCATGCAGGAGTTGGACTCCTCCATCCTCTGCGCTATTGTGGAGAGTGTGCGTGGCCCCTGTTCCAGCACCTCGCAAATATGCTGCTGCCCCTCCATCATTCTCCTTTTAAGGATGGCCCCCATCGTTCAGCATCTGTGTCCAGCTGAGCAGAGCCTGGAGAAGAGTGCTCCCACCAACGCGGACTCTCCACAGCTGCACCTGCCACCAGTGTCTGCTCGTGCTCACATGTGTGTGGTGACTCACCATGTGTGACCCCAACTAACTGAGGACAGGGACCCACCAAGGTGTGTGTATCTGTGCTGGTGGATGGCTCGCTCGGATATGACGGTGTCCCCTCAGAGGCCGGCAGGTCCTCTGAGGAATCGCTCTCCACCGTCACGGTGGTCGCTGAAGGCCCTGTAAGAGAACAGAAGGTAATATTAAGTATGATGACAGATGTTGAGGTGCTGAAGATGGCAAGGCATATTAACATCATTTGCTATTGTGAGTGCTGAATGTTAAAGTTCTGTCGCCAGCCATTTGTCGGGTGGCAATTTCGGCGTCCCCGACGGACAGGCACTCGAGGGTGCGGCTCAGTTCAAGAGCCTCCTGCATCGCGTCCGTGAGGACGACCTGATGTTGCGGCCCCACTCCGGTCTTTGCCCTCTCCCGTGCATTCTGGGCTCTCTTCTCCTGTAAGGGGAGAAAGTAGAGAGGTGTGAGTGAGGGATGGTGACATGGCCAACCGCTGAATGCATTGGTTTGGGTGAGGCTGACCGTGAAAGAGATGCATCAGAGGGTGAGTATGAGACAGAGCCGTGACATTGTATGAGGATTGGGTTGAGTGGTAGTGGTGGGGTGAGTAATGGGGAGGTGAGTAAGTGCAGGTAAGTTGAGGATGAGGTTTGAGTGGGTGTGAGGAGTGATGTGAGGAGTGATGTGACAGAGTAGTGTTGGCAGTGCAGAAAGAGTTTTGGGGCGGGGGCAGTGATGTGGAAGACGGAGTGTAGAAGAATGAGTAAGTGCACTCACTTTGACTGACCTAGTTAGGTCATTGAAGCACTTCCTGCACTGAATCCATGTGAGGGAGATGTTGCTGCTGCTGGTGACCTCCTCTGCCACCTCAAGCCAGGCCTTCTTGGTGGCATAGACAGGCCACTTCCTGCCGTCCGCTGGGTAAAAAATATCCCTCCTCCTCCTCACCCCATCCAGTAGGACTTGGAGTGAGGCATCGTTAACTCTGGGAGCAGCCTTTCCCCTGGTCTGCTTCATACTGTATTTTTGGTTGTTTGCTGCAGGAGCAGCATTGGAGGACTGCCCCTTTAAATAAGGCTGCTCCAGCTGACAGCCTGTGATGCGGGTGCACAGTCTGCCCGCTGCGCAGGTTGACGACGGGAAACCCGGAAGCCACGATAAGAGCCTTCAGTTTACCTGCAAGTTGTGGAGATTCACAACACACGGCGTGTCTCTTCATCCCCTGAACTTTCTGGCCAATTTGCGCTTTAATAATGGTGTGCGTTGTTAACACGCTGTTATTTTTCCAGCAAGATTTGGCCCCTTCTCACCCAGCATAAACTGGCGTATCACCACGTACCTGTACTTTCCAAGAACTTAACAAGCTTTAATCACCAGTCCTTCCCCGGCAGTAAATACATGTGTGCATTGAGGAGATCAGAATGCACGGGCTGCTTGCAACATTCAAAAACCTTCGTTTTCTGACATGAATTACTGTCTTTCTTGACAGGATGCATGAGAATCAGGGTGAACTTTTTCAGGACCAGATGGCAGCCCATAAACAGAGTCCAGTCCAAACCGCATGGATGTGGATTATTGAATGCATCAACTTTAAGTAAACAAACAGATTAGGACCTCCTGGAAAATGGGGATAAAATAATTTTATACAAACCCGTTAAACATTCGTATGCTGATATTGCACTCTGTTATTTAAGGGCCCTGATATTATAAGTGTATGTTATCAGCAACAATCAATCTTCCTCTCTGATCATTTTCATGTAAATTATGGCCAGCAGCCTGGAAGATATGGTGAATACGCAATATTCAAGGAAGCTGCATGATCATTCTGATGTCAGCTTTAGATATTATGCTAAGCTTTATGATTTAACAGCCCGAGCACAGATCATCATACGACAGGAGCACATATCAGGAATCTTAGACAGGCCAGCATGCCAGATACATGGCCTGCATAATTGGCCATTTGGTTAGGAAATTGTTTGGGCTGTGACTCCGGCATTCTAACCTTGGTACCCAAATTGCACGAGGAGCACTAAATCATATAATTTATCCCATTATATCTGTGTTTTAAACTAAACAAAGCATTTAAATCTTTTAATACTTTTTCTACAAAGATTGGTTTTCAAAAATTCAGATATTTATAACCTTATAATCCAATCTATAATTCACTCTCCCTAAAATATAAAATTTTGCTTATTTTTCTTTTGGTAACTGATTTGTGTCTCTTAAGATAAGAGCTGAAGAATGCAATATCTTTTAGGCATCCTTTGTCTAGCAATCCAGAACAAATAGAGCACACTAACAGCTCCCTCTATTCCATTCCAAAAATATGCCTTAATTCGCCAACCTCAGAAGCACTTCCTACTGTATCAAGGTGATTTTTTTTCCATTTCCTACACAAGTCACTCATAGTTTCTGAATGAAATTGCCAATCTGTGCCAAACTGCAGGCAATTTGGTGGTCGTGAATTGTGTCCACAAGGATTAGGTGAGGACTGCCTAACTGTTTGGCCTTGAAATTATGCTGTGCAGCATTAATGTATAAAGATGTTCATTTGAAATTCATTTGTCTGCTAATTTAACAGAGCCACCAATCTGTTTAATAGATCCTCTGGTCTTTTTCTTTCACTGATCATCCCTCTTTAATATATTACTTAACAACAAATAACCAAAATTGTTTTTTTATAAACCTCCCCGTAGCAATGGAGGTCGTTTCAATCTTCCCTCTGGCAGGAAACTGACAGGAGCGGATCGGCCGCCCATTTTACATCCGCCTGAATTTACATTCCAGTGAAGTCAATGGAAAGTAAAATCAGGTGGGATGTAAAACAGGAGGCCGATCCAATCCCGTCAGCTTTCCACCAAGCAGGATAGATTACAATCATAGAATCAATACAGCACAGAAGGAGGCCATTCAGCCCATCGAGCCTGTGCCGGATCTTTGTAAGAGCAATCCAGTTAGTCCCAACCCCCCGCTCTTTTCCCATAGCGCAGCAAATTTTTTCCCTTCAAATATTTATCCAATTCCTTTATCCCCTGTGATCCAGTGTGTAAAGATCAAAAAAGGTACATGCCTTTAACGTTGGCTTTTTCTCTTCTTTATAATGCAAATGATAACCAAGCACGAATGGGGCCTGGAGAAGGGCGCTTGGTTTGACAACATCAAAAAGAAAAGTACACATGGACTGTAATACTGCGGAATCTATAAAGTACACATGGACTGTAATACTGCGGAATCTATAAAGTACACATGGACTGTAATACTGCGGAATCTATAAAGTACACATGGACTGTAATACTGCGGAATCTATAAAGTACACATGGACTGTAATACTGCGGAATCTATAAAGTACACATGGACTGTAATACTGCGGAATCTATAAAGTACACATGGACTGTAATACTGCGGAATCTATAAAGTACACATGGACTGTAATACTGCGGAATCTATAAAGTACACATGGACTGTAATACTGCGGAATCTATAAAGTACACATGGACTGTAATACTGCGGAATCTATAAAGTACACATGGACTGTAATACTGCGGAATCTATAAAGTACACATGGACTGTAATACTGCGGAATCTATAAAGTACACATGGACTGTAATACTGCGGAATCTATAAAGTACACATGGACTGTAATACTGCGGAATCTATAAAGTACACATGGACTGTAATACTGCGGAATCTATAAATCTACTTTGGTATGTTTAAATCTGACTGTGCATTAAGGCCACAATAAATAATGGCTTCCGTATGCCAAAAAATGCTGCTGTTGCCAGTATCCAAGAGGCTAACTACACATAATATTTTCTTTTTGAAGGATTTGAGGCTCCCCTGGATTTAGTGATTTATTAGCAGCAATTTGTTCAAATAAATATTTATTTCATAATACTTTATATATTTTGCTAGATGTAAAGAGAGCTTCTTTCATTCACAAATGTATTTACTTATATTTTCTCTAATCCTCTACTTTAAAAACTTTTAACACTCTTTACATCTGTGTATATTAAACATATTTTTTCATCTAAATCATGCCCATTATGCTTCAAACATCACACTATAAAGTGGCAAAAATTTTTTTTTGAAAAGGATAGAGTAAGCCAGCCATTTCCTGACCTAGAAAATGTAGCCTCTTCCCCAGGGCAGAAGCCAGGGATTTATAAGCAACTGCCAATCTATAGAAATTTTCCTCAGCAATTAGTCTCTAATTGACTTCAGGATGTGCCTATTCAGATCACTTCCCACAGACAGAACCTGTGCTGTGGCCTTAAGGGATAAGTCAGATAAACACATACTTGGCATTAATTACCAGCAGACAAACATCGCGATCGTGCTGAAGACCCCAGACTGCCCATGAACAATGTCACAGGACATCAGCTAGTAGGTATAAACTAAACAAGTCTGTCTTTTTTAAAGAGGTATTGTAATTCTATCTGGGTTTAGTGGCTCGCTCTGCCCTTTGGGGGAAATCCCAGAAATCCTGGGACAACATGAAGGCAGCAGAGATCCAGCATTATGGGTTTCCAGCCCTTTTTCTCCTCCTTTGCACCTGGGAACTGAAAGGTTAAATTTTTACTCAGGGCGGGTATCGTGTGTGTGGTGCTGAAGCGGACGGTTAACAGCCCGGCCCCCGGAGCGTAAGGCCCAGGACATTTGAACCCCCAGGCCTCATTAACATATTCCGACACTGACTCCTGCCTGGATGATGTCATCGCTGGCGGGCGGGAGTCAAAAATTGAGGGGGTGATTCAGGCCGCTGTCGGGAACACATGGATACGGTCCCTGGCAAGATAAGTAAATATTGTATTTCCAGGCCACTAAACCTACCCCCCCACCAAACCCACTCCGTCCCCACCTCCCCCTCCCATCAATATCGGGGCCACGATATCCAATAAGTTGAAAAAAATCCTACAAGTATGAGAGCTTGGTCAGTGACTGTGACATGATATGTTGATGTTGAAATGATTATATCCACAATGATAGCAAGAAATTACACTTCCAAGTAAAACCCTGCCTTACACTCCATATTCAATGCCTCCCATCCAGCCTTGGTAGCAGTGATTATGTTGGAATGGGGTTGCCACCTTTTGCTCAGTTCAAAACCGAACAGGAAAAAGAAATTTCAACTACTGTTGTGCACAAGTTCTGCTAACTCCTCTCCATGGGACATGCAGCTTCCTTTAATGATGCCAGTAGCCTGTACACTTGGAACAGCCACAGCTCAGTTCAGTTCACATTGTAAGGTTGGCCCAGTATGGGTGTGTTTGTTCTGGTGTTCATATTGCTTTTGATCCAATATCAAATATTAAAATTATTCAGTTTATTAGAGTTGAAAACAAATTTACATTTAGGCAAAGTTTAGCAGCTCAACCTTTGCTTACAACTTCAGTCTTGCAGACTCAATAAATTCAAATACTTGTGGTTTGTGAATGCGCAGAGTGAATCACTCGCACATTCGCAGTGTGCTGTTTTTCTACTTTTGCCATCCAGTTTTCGATAAAATAAATCAAAGAACATTCAACAACAAAACCCTATTTCAGAAATGAACTAAAAAAACTTCTAATTTAATTTTACACTTAAAACTCACAAAAAAGCCCCAGAAGTAGTAAAAGTCCTAGTGGAATATAAAAAAACAAAAGACACTTGTTGGATTTCAAGAGAAAAGAAACAAAAATAACTTTTGATGTTAAACAACATAAATCACTGACGTGCTTACAATGAGGTATGTGGCCCACCATTATTCTGCTTATTTTTCTATGTTCATTGAGCCCTATCATGTATGTTGAACATGTTATTCTCAAGATGTTAATGTGCTGTGCCATGCTGTGCTGCTGTCAGTGGACTTGATTCATTGGATAATGTCATCAGGTAACCAGATCACATAGTGTTATTCGCAATCGTTCACACTGTATATTAAAGAAAGGAAAGAAAGAACTTACATTTATATAGCGCCTTTCATGACTTCAGTATGTCCCAAAGTGCTTTACAGCCAACCAAGTACATTTTTTGAAGTATAATCACTGTTGTAATGTAGAGAAACGCAGCAGCCAAATTTGCGCACAGGATGGTCTCACAATCAGCAATGAGATAATGACCAGATAATCTGTTTTAGTGATATTGGTTGAGGGGTAAATATTGGCCAGGACACTGATAGCAAGACTTCAACAAATGGATGACAATTGAAATACTGCAGGCCATTTGCACTGCAGTTATCCAACCTAGCACTGTACTGTTTCTCTTGAGCTTTTACCAATATCACCACCATCAACATCGACCACAGCTAAAATTTCCCACATTATTTCTCCACTTAGCGAGATCATCTAGTGGAGTGGTTCAATTTAGAACAGAGGAGTACATCAATTTAATGCTAACACCTAAGTGAGATCAGGCAGTATTTTGAACTTCTGAACACTCGGTTTAAATTAGGGATCTGCTGCTTGTCAGAATTTAGAAAACACGTTATTTCTGTCAGAAATGATTTCTTGAACCAGTATTGTGAAACACCTGATGCAGCAAGAAGAACTTTACTGTTGAAAGCATCTGTCATTATTTAACAAGCAGTTTACTGATAAAAAGGTATGGGAAAATACTTTTACCATGTCAATTTCCATCATCGTCTGCTGTATAATCTTTCACACTAATACAAATTTTCCATTTTACTTTCATTTTTCTACAGACATCTCCTAGTCTCAGTATTAAACATATAAAGTATATTTTAGTCCACATATGTACATATTTCAAATAAAACAAAGACCCTCACTTTTGCCCCAACACAGGCTGGTTCTATTAAAGACAAGATTCCTTTAGCAGCATGATCAGATAGTATACTGAAGCTCCAAAGACTGCATCGCTAAGTAGTGAGATTAAGGTTTGTGCTCAAGATTCCCTATATGAGGAGTTGCTGTCCTCAGTGGTGCTACTATCGAGGGATGTTGCCATGGATTCCAGGTACTTGCCCTCAGGGAAGGAGGAAAAGTCACAAAAGGTTGTACTCGTGCATCTCCTGGCAGACAGAGAATGAGTAGCATTGCAAAGGTCAAAGGGCATGTCTCCAATCTGTCCAGTCACTTGAGGAAGGTGCTTGGCATGTGGAGACATCAGGGGAAAAGGGGGGAAACAAATTATTGGTCCATTTAGTTTTGAAGATTGCTGAATGGAAAATCTGCTGAAATCTATCTCATGATTGCAGTATAAACACCTCAAATTCTGCATTCCAAACCAGTCCAAGTAATTAAATAAAAAGAAACACTAAAAGGCCATGTAGAAATATGTCACACAGGAAAAATATTTTGCCACATGATGGTCATGAGCATGCACCATCAAAAATGGATTGGAATGTTAGTGTTGGTTTTTCAGGTCTGCATTAAGCAGTGCAGCACAGACCTGATGGGCTACGGAAAATTTGGCAGGGATGGTGGAGCCTATGACTCATTTGCATGGTGAAATATATCTGGATCGCTGGGTCAAAATCCTGGAACTCCCTACTAAACAGAATTGTGGGAGTATCTTCACCACATGGACTCCAGCGGTTCAAGAAGACGGCTCACCATCACCTTCTCAAGGGCAACTAGAGATGGGCAATAAATGCTGGCCTTGCCAGCAATGCCCACGTCCCAATGCATTGTAAAACATGCATCAAACAGATATTCACCGCACAATAAATATAATAAAATGTAGTCCAATATCTCTCCAATAGTCTGGTTATCTGACCATTATAGGGCCGGTAACGTTGAACAACAATGGACAGAAAAAACAGACAATATTGAAATATCATACATGTGAGAAATCAAGGGAAATGGACTGAAAATGATTAGACTCACTCCCTTGTCTTGTGGTTTAAAGAGCTATCATTCAATAAATAAAGTTGGGCTTCAAAACAGTACAGCTGTGGAGGGATGCACAGTTGCTTACCTCAGAAGGGAAGAGAATGAGGAAGAACAGTGCATGTTCCTCACTGTAGGGTAGCATATTTTTACAAAAATGAAATAGTTCAGGAAAAGTAATTTAGATTCAAAAGCAAATTTGAATTCTGATTTATCTTTGCACTCCTATTTTAAGGACTAGGGGATAGAAATTGTTCAGTTCTCTCACACAGTAGAGACTACCATGTACAGCATTTGCAGACGGACTGGAAACCCTTACCCAATACAACTTGCTTTAGCTAGTTGATGGTTTTTGCTTAAAAAGTATTTCACTTTGTCATTTCTGTTCATGAGCTTAGGAAGCTGTCATGCTCATTGCCCTAAAGTGATGTCATGCCAGAGAGATCAGAAATTTTAGCAACAACTCCACCAATTTCACTGCCAACCCCTGCCTTTCCTGTCCAGGATCCAATTCACAGCTAAACGCACTAGTTCAGGTATGTGTTGATCTCTCATTTGAAGAATATTACTTACCATGGGATTTAAACCTTTAGTATGTCATCCAAAGAATCCAGTTGTAATGATCAAGTAAAGTGAACCCACAGATGGTCCAAAAGCACCTGTTAACAAATATTGGCATCTGCTCCGCATTTTCTTTCAACACACTCTACCTTGCACTTGCATAAAATAAAATAGTGCTAATAGCTGCTGTTTTATAAAGACGTTACATAATCGTCTCACCAGACATACTGGAACGAAGTAAAGGCCACGGCACAGCTGGTCTCAGACAACTGATTTCTGAATTGAGATCATTGTTATGAGAGAAGGTTCCCCGCAGGTATGAATTCAGGCACATTTCAATGGCTTGCCCTTTGACTGAGATTGAGATGTCATTAGGCAGCTGGTTGGTTGAGCTTCAGTGTGTAAGCCTCATATTTTAGAAATGGAGCTGTCAAAGTCAGATTTCTTTATGTTAGCTTCTGAACAGCAGATCATATTCTGTAGTGTGGTTGGATTATTCTGGGTTAAAAAAAATGTAATACATCAGAGTCACCACTTTAACATTAAGATGAGAGTTAAACTGGTAGAGTAGTTTCCTGAGCTAAAAGCTCTATGATTGAGAAAAATAACAAGCAGGAGAGAGGGTCTCACTGTCTTTGGCCGTCCAAGGGTAGGGAGTTGGAGAGCGATTCATTGATTTTTATCTGCCAAATGAACTCTTCTTACAAAGGCTAAATTTCAAGAAACATATCACATATCAAAGACTTTCTCTGCATCTAAAGAGATTGTCACTATATGTTATTACTATATTAAAGATCATGGTCAAGATCATGGCTACATCTAAGGTTTTCCATTGAATATTATCATTTTACAAACCTGGCCTGGTCTGCGTCTATTAAAATCCCCAAATAATATCCAGTCTTCTGGTTATTGTTTTATCATATCTAATATTTTAAATCAATATTTTAAAAGAGATGTGCCTTAATTGAAATATATACAAAATCTTTTTGGCCATAATTCAATGGAACTGATTTTGATGCCTGCCCCAGATTTGGAGCAGACTCTTGTAGAAAAGACACCTACTGAAGATTTCCCAGTTTTTTGCATTCCTTTGTTATACCAGTGGGGTGTGCAGACCACTAAAAAGATTACCTGGACCAAAATGGAAAATGTTTACGGTAAATGCTGTGGGGGAAAAATAACAAAGGGTAGAAAAGAGAAAAAAGCCAAAGGGCCAAAACTCCACAAGGACTGGTCCGCCAGCGGAAGAGCGGCAGAGCAGAACACCCTTCCACCGACATGGTTGGTCTCCACCCTCCGTAAACTTGAGCTCATCCAAAACTCTGCTGCCCATATCCTAACTTGCACCAAGTCCCGTTCACCCATCACTCCAGTGCTCGCTGACCGACATTGGCTCCTGGACCACCAATGCCTCAATTTTAAAATTCTTATCCTCATATTTAAATCGCCCCATGGCATCAAATCTCTATATCTCTGTAACCTCTTCTAGCTCTACAACCCTCCAAGAAATCTGTGTTCCCCAATTCTGGCCTATTGTGCTTCCCCCATTTCCTTTACCCCACCATTGGTAGTCATGCTTTCAGCTGTCTAGGCCCTAAGCTCTGGAATTCCCTCCCTAAACCTCACTACCTCTCCACCTTTCTCATCTTCTTTAAGGCACTCCTTAATACCTACCTCTTTTAGTCACCCATCCTAATATTTCTTTCTTTAGTTCGGTGACAATTTTTGTCTGATTACGCTCCTGTGTTGCAGCTTGGGACATTTTACTACATTAAAGGTGCTATAGAAATGCAAGTTCATAGAATCATAGAATCATACAGAGCAGAAGGAGGCCATTCAGCCCATTGTGCCTGTGCCAGCTTTTTGAAATAGCTGTCCAATTAGTCCCACTCCCCTGCTCTAGCCCTGCAAATTTTTCCTTTTCAAGTATATATCCAATTCCCTTTTGAAAGTTACTATTGAATCTGCTTCCCTTTCAGGCAGTGCATTCCAGATCGTAACAACTCAGAGGGTAAAAGACATTTTTCCTCATCTCCCCCCCGGTTCTTTTGCCAATTATCTTAAACCTCTGTCCTCTGGTTATCGACCCTCCTGCCAGTGGAAAGTTGTTGTTGTTGAGAAGAGGAGACCAAGAGGGGGTCTTACTGAGGTAT
Source organism: Heptranchias perlo (assembly GCF_035084215.1). Classification (NCBI taxonomy): domain Eukaryota; kingdom Metazoa; phylum Chordata; class Chondrichthyes; order Hexanchiformes; family Hexanchidae; genus Heptranchias; species Heptranchias perlo. The sequence continues at coordinate 113,034,614 of NC_090326.1, read as the reverse complement.
TCAAGATGCTTAAGTGAGGCAATCAAAGCTGATAACATCAGTAATTTTAGAGGGAGTTGGACAGGCATTTGGTGGGCAAATCAATTGAGGGATCTAGGTAGTAAACCGTGTATTCTAAGAGAGAAAGAAAGAATTGCACATTTGAGTGCCTTTCATGACTTCAGGATGTCCCAAAGTGCTTCACAACCAATGAATTAATTTTGAAGTGCAGTAACTTGTAATGTAGGGAATTCTGTTTGAACTCTGGAGCCAGCCAGATAGACTGAAATGGTTTGCAAATGGTTTCTAATTTTGTACATTCCTATGTTCCTATCCCTTTTTCCCTTACGTTCTAAAACTGCTGATGAGAACAAATGGTTTGTTCTATTTTGTGGAGAAAGTTCCCCTGCTATGACAACATGAATGATAGGAAATCAATGCTCTAGGGAGAATAGGTTGTGGCCAGCCCTGCATTCATGTTAAGGCAGGGGAATACTGAACAAAAATGGCTCTGTTTACAGTGGAGAGCATGGACAAGGAGAACTGTCAAATGTCCATAACTGTATATTTACTTCTTTTTGTAACATTCAGGGTGTGTAACAGTTATGATGAATTAATTTTTTCAAGAATAAACTGGTCATCAGCCATATCTTTAGGCCTTCATATTGGGTTTCCATTAGGTTAGTATGCCATAGTGATTGTCATCATTGTTGCATGACAGAAAAATTCTGACGATGCAATCATTAAAATGATTAAGTAAATAGGGTGCTATCATTGCAACTCTGGTTAACTACAGATCTTATTGCATAAGTTTTAGCTTTCCATCCATCTTTATATGACTTTTACAGTTTAAGTGCAGTTCCCCTTGAGGTAGCTCAGTTTATTTGGAATGTATAGCTAGCCAGTGTTTCATGTTTCTACTACTTTATAATCTTTACACAGATCAATGAGGGGGATGTGCAAGGGTTCCCACAACTATTCTGTCACCACTCCTAAAGTGAAAATGCGATTCTCACAAGTGCAGAATGAAATTACTTTTAGAATACATTTGCAATTTGTCGTATCAACATCATGTACCTTTTAAAACCCAGTATGATTCTACAAACACCCAGCGTATCAATGATGTGATGTATAGTTTGTAATGCAACCACAAAAAAGATGACACTGTTCTTTCAGTCAATTATTTTTGAAACTATTACTGTAAAACATATTGGGGATTATGTGCAAATTAATTGTGCGACTATTGAGTCCCTGCTGTGTCTTGTTTTAATGGAAAAAATGTTTGCACCACATGTGACTTTTTTTTGGAAAATCTAAGGGGACAAACGCTGCAGCGATTTACCTTCTCCGATCCCGACGCCTTCCAGTGGGTCCTAATATTAAAATGCTCTTTTGAGCAGGTGAGAGGGACACCCAGGGGAATTCTGTGAGGTCCTTCTTTAAATATACAGATTGGGCTGCGATGATGTCACTGGATCCTGGCTGCAATCTCAACCAGAGGCCTGTGTGGAGAAGCCATCATGGTTTGCCCCACCAACCCCCCACCCCCACTAGGCCAAGAGATGCCGGGGCCAGAAGAGGTGCAGGAGTACTCCTCTGGGCCACACAAGGAAACCTTGGGCTTCCCCTGCCGCAGGCTTTCCTCCCCCATCCACCGACAGTGATACCCCATCGAACCCCCTCCCAACCACTTATCTGAGTGCTGGTAACTGGTCATTCGGGTCCCCAGCAGCGGCCTCCTGCCATCCAAATCCCGTTCTCGTCCAGTGACCAGCTGTCACTGGGAGAAGACCGACAGCAAGCATTGCAGATAAGGCCCGGGAGTTAAAATCTCCCGGGCTTCACGCTGCGGAGGGCCAGATAGTTTCCCGTCTGCTTTGGCGCCCGCCTGCACAGATCCCACTCTCTGATAAAATCGCCCCCAAATTGCTGGTCCTCAGCACCCTTATATTGGTTTCACTTGTGCCATGATGGTTGTCCCTCAGTTTAGGAGTGAGGCTGTATTATTTATGCTTGGTCAGAAGTGGTATGCTTGTTATTGGTTGCACAGTGACCTGCAATGCTGTAGAATTAAAGCTGCTGCAAAATCAACTGTAGATTATCTGTCCCAATCTATGCATAAATATCAAAAAATAATCAAAGTTAAAACACAGAATGAAATATTTTGTCCTCTAATATATATCATATGTTCAAGATGTAGGGGGTTAAATTTGAAAACCCCCGAATCTGGGCGTGGGGGGTCGCGGTGCTCGATTAACCCGCGGCCAGTGTCTCCAATTTGTACGCACAGCCAGCGCTACGTGGCTGCATGCACCAACAGGGGGCCCAATATGGGGCATGGCCAGCACTAGTTAAAGGCAGCCTGCACCTTTTAAAGGGGAGGGGCACTGTCAATGCAAGCAGTGGAGGATGACAAGTAGAATGGCTGGATCGGCAAGAGAGCATGCCCCGAGGTTCTCCGACAACTCACTGGAGGCCGTGGTGGAGGGAGTGGACGAATGGAGAGCCATCCTGTACCCACATAGTGGCACGACACCCTCCAGACACCAGCTGCGGAGGCAGTGGGAGGAAGTGGCGCTGGAAGTGAACGCCAGGATCATTGCACCAGGCATGTGGATACAATGCTGGAAAAAATTCAATGATTTGACATGAGTGGTCAAGGTGAGCGAATTCAAGTGTCAAGTGGCACATCCTACCAACTACACCTCTGCTCCACGCACGACACCCCCCTTCATCCACACCAACAAACGCTGCCCATCCGTACGCAGCACTGCACTTCGGATGCTGCAACTAGCCCTCACATAGTACCACCCTTGCAATCCACACACGCACAACTCACAGGTCACACACACTGGCAGCTATTCTACCATGACAGGCACATCACCCAAACACCTTGCAGGACACTCACTGACGCACTTCCCTCTGACTTGCAGGAGAAGGTGGCGCTTAACAGCTGGCAGCAGGAAAGAATGGATGGAGGACAGGCACGCCTACACGTCCTCATCCCTGTGGAGGATAATGTGCTGTGGATCATTGGCCAGGCTGTGGCCACTGGCGGCGCTGGAGGTCCTGACGATGAGGGTCTCTGCATGTCTAATCTTCTTTCTCGTTTCCCACATCTCCCCCATTCCACGATCTTTTCTGACTCAAGTGCTGCAGATAGTGTCAGCACGCATGTGTTACTTGCTCCTCTCGCCGCTCCACAACTCAACCCGTCTCCCTTTGTCATTGCAGATACCCAAGAACTGGAACTGGCACCGTCTGAGGTAAAGGAGGAGGAGCGGGAGGAGAACACTGACAATGAAGACACACCATCACTTGATCTGACACTCGCAGCCACCAGCTCAGATACTGACACAGGCTAGATCAGAGGAGGGATCTGCACGTGGTGAGACACCGAGCACCAGTGCGTAGGAGCTGGGACAGGGAGAACAGATGCCACAGGTGCCAGCTCACCGTAGGGCTAGGTCACACAATGATTCTGCTGCTGAGGAGTCAGATGATGACTTTGATGGGCCAGGCTACAGATGAAAGCTGATGGGCAAATGCTTGGTGCGCTGGATAGGCTGTCAGAAAGCCTGCGCACAATGTCAAGGGACATGGAGGAGTCCACCTCGAACTTGGCACGGGGCTTTGCGCAGAGCCTGGATCCCATCCTTATCCACATGGAACAGGTGGTCAGCTCCAGCATACCTGTGGAACCCACCATGATGCAGCATCTGATGATCGATGTCTCAGATTCCATTGCAGCACAAACAGATGCCATCAAAGGTCTGCATGCTTCAAATGAAGCTCAGACTGCTGCTATGATAGCTCAGACGAATCTTGACTCCCGCTCAGCGGACTACTGCAGGGTTTCACCTGAACGATCCAGGCAGTGGAAGTGTTGCTTTTGGACACCTACGGTGTGCTCAATGACGTTCCATGTGGCCGCATGGCTCTCATTGTAGGCCTGCTCTGCACGTGTGCGCGCGTGCCTTACCGGAGTCATGAGCCACATCATGAGAGGATAGCTCTTGTTGCCCAGTAGCCAGCCTTTGACTTGCCAAGCCGGTTCAAATATAGTTGGGACATTGGACTGCTCCATAATGTAGGCGTTATAATTGCTGCCAGGGTAGCGTGTATTGACCTGCATAATGTGCTGCATGTGGTCACACACCAGCTGCACACTGAGGGAGTGGAACCCTTTCCTGTTCATAAAGAGGGCCGAGTTGAGATGTGGAGCACACATGGCAATATGCGTGCAGTCAACGGCATCCTGCACCATGGGGAAGCCTGCAATGCGAGGAAACCCTTGTGCTCACTCGTTCTGCTTCTCTCTGTCGAGAGGGAACATGATGAACCTGTTGCACAGCTCGAACAGAGCCTCAATGACCTCCCTTATGCAGCAATGCGCTGCAAACTGTGAGATGTTGCACATATCGCCAGCAGAGGCCTGAAAGGATCCAGAGCTGTAAAAGTTCAGCACCACGGTTACCTTGACAGCCACAGGCAATGCTGTCCTTGCCCTGCTCTGAGGCGGCAGTTGTGACTGCAGCAATTGACATACCTCCATCACGACCTCTTTCGTGAACCGCAACAGTCGGATGCACTGATCTTTGCTCATGCTGAGGTAAGAGTATTGTTCCCTGAAGGCCCTCATGGGGTATGGCCTCCTGCTCAGTGCCCTGCGCTTCCTCCTCCTCCTCCCCTCCTTGCAGCTTGACCTGCTCTGCGTGGCCTCTCTTCATGCTCCCAGTCGTGTTCAATGCCCAGCAGGAGCCCTAGCAGGCCACCCATGGTTGCCAGGAATCTTGTTCAGCACACTGTTGTAAATGACACCAACAGTAATTCAGGACCTGCCAGACCACCCTTTATACAATATGGCAACTTTCTCCAAGTATAGGAAGCTTCAATAAACACGTACAATTGTACCGGCAGCCAGGAGCAATAATCCAGCAATGAACCTGCAACACCTGAAATAAATGCTGGCCTTGCCAGTGACGCCCACATCCCATGATCGAATAAAAAAAACACCTGCATGATCCCTTGAAATAGCGCTGGTGGGGGTTTCTCCAGGCCGTCTAAGATATGTTCAGCTGTTTGTGGTTAAGACAGTACGTCAGCTGGAGCGTTCAGTGCCAAAATGGTTTCTATCCCTTTAAATCAGCGTTGCACACTGCTCTAACGCATATTCTCCTTAATTTACATGCTGCCAGCGTTCGTTACCTGCGCGTGCGCAAACGCCTTTCCCAAGATGGCGACCAGTGCACGTCATGCTAGAAGTGTGCGCGCACATTCAGGATGCCATTTTGGGACCTTAGGAGGCCATGTAGCGCCTACACAACAGGCATTATGCAGCCCAATTTATAGCCCATAAAACCTATTAATTCTTTCCCTGTAGAACTTGGTTTGATGCCATGAATAAAACAATGTTTACTTAGGCTCATTTTTAATTTTAAAAAATAGTGGAGCTGTTAGGGTTTGAATATCCCAAAGGGAAATGGCCTCATGAAAACAGACATGGAAACGAGTTAAGCCAAGGTACACATTTACTGATTTCCAGTTACATTTTGGTTCTGATTTTGATCTGGTAATGTGCTTGCACTGAGAACTTGTGAAAATCTGGAAAAAGTTTAGACTCTGGAAGAAAAAACAGAGGCCCTGAAATTATGCTGTGGGACACTAGCATTCAAACATTTAACATGTTTGTCTGAAGGTTTTCCACGCATTATTTTTCAGCTGTAAGAAGCTTTTCTTCTTAGTATCTCACAGCTTAATTTCAGGGCCAAAGATTCTCAAAAGGTTTTATTACTCTAATAAAATATTCGGAGGTTTCATTAGGAAGTTTCATTTCCCTTATGTACTATGAGTCTTATTATGTGATGCTCAGCACGAATAGCACTGGTGTGTATTGGGCATGGACGGCCTATATTATCAGACATGGTGCCTGCTGTGTGCCCGTTGTGCATTCTGTGGGATAACATGGCAGGGTAGCACCTATGGCACTAGGGACCTGCACATCAGGTATGCACTAATGCAGGGAATTTCCTCACGGATTCTCCCGACCGGCCACGGTAAGCTCAGTGGAAGATCAGTGGAAACCCTGTTTACGTGTCTATCTGGGATTTCCACTGATTTTTCTGCCAAAGTTACAACGGCTGATTAGAACTCCCAAGTAAATTCCCAGCATATGTTTGTTAAGGCCTCAAAAAAATGTTAATGGGACCATGGCCTCATAATGTTCTCTCAATGTCTGACCTATGGGTATCCTGCTGGACATCGCTCTCCATTTGCTGGTTTTGCAGGTGGAAAGGCAAGTTCAGAGAAGGTATGTAGTACAGGACAACCTAGATAGCCAAGATGTTTACAATCTGCTACATTTCACACAACCTTTAATGCAACAGGTGGTGAAGAAGAGAAACCCTTTCAAACCCAGTGGCAGAAGAGGAACCTGGCCGTTAGCCATCATATATTGTGATTTTGCAGTGTGCAGGTGCCTTGTGTTGGCTGCATGCTTGTAGTTTGCCCTTTGCCACATTTCGTAGGCCACAGAGTAAATGCACTGATGTGGCAGCAATACAGAGTGCGTTTGTTAAAATATAAGCATACTGATGCATGTGGAAGGTAGGTGAACAAATGCCAGAGTTCTGTGCATTCTGTCTTTGAAATCTTCCATCCAGCTTTTAGTGAAGTGCTGTTAAGTTACACTTGTAAGAACATCGGGATTGATACCCTAACAAGAATATTCATAAAGTGCATCAGACAAATCCTTAACACCTTCACTTTAACCTCTTGTCAAGGAACCACCCAGTCTATGCCCACGAGTTAATGATGCCTAAAGTCATGAACAAACAATTGTTTATTAACTTTAGAATAATAGTTATCAGCACTTAAATTTAAACAATAAGTATGCAAATAATTAGTAGTTAGGATTAATTAACGAAATAAATAACAGATTACAAAGGCAGTTAAGTTATGTCACAAATTTGCAGTGTCTGAGATAGATATATTTGGTGAGATTCATTTACAATTAGATTCCTTAGATAGCTGACAAGTTAATAGCTTTAGATAGCCAGTCAATTGAATGTATTAAAGTCAATTTGCTCGTAATTAGCAATGTTTCCAGAATTTATACAACCTTTTCCTTATGAGCTGGTGTGGATGAACTGGTTGCGTTGCTTTCTTCTAGGAGGATGGCATTAGCCTTTTGAGATATCCGAGGGATGAATCTCTATCTGTAGAGGTGCTATCTATTCCTCCTGGATTTTCTGCTCTACCTAGGTAGTTGTATCTGGAGTAGATGCTTTAAATCTTACCGCCCTTGATCTCAGAGTAGATTGTACATCTAAGTGATACACTTATATCTGCCTATATCTATCTGATATTGCCATGCAGTCTGAATTTCTGTAACATTTCTCTCTCTCTCTCTCTATTTCTTTCTCTGTTGGAGATGTACTTTCCGATTTTACACAGACACCCTTCTATGTATACACGAGAAGTATTCCTACACCTTCTACTACAATGACTACTGCAAGAACTATCACTAAATTAAGAACTAAGGACTGGGGACTGGAGACTTTAGTGTCAAAACACTTTCTTATATAGCCTTAATTTCCAAAGAAACTTCCTCAATTCTAATAACCAATCTTAGAGGCACGTGTGTTAGAAGAGTTCAGCCCTTTTGGTGTAAATCACCTCTCACAGTCTTGTTCGTACCCCGATGATGTCCAAATCAATGAAACACTGGCACTTAGACATGCCAAGCTGCTCACTTACTCCCTGGCTTCTCAGGTCTTTGCTCACGAAGGATCTCACACAAGTCTAGATAAGGCAAGATATTGTTAAGTCCCATTTAACGAGCCATCTCCAGGTCTGTAGTCTCGATTTTATTATGTATAACGCTTCCTGGCTTAATTAGCGTTGGCCCTTTACTTTCTCAGCTATCAGTCTGACTACTGACTCCATTTTGGGGCGACATTAAAGGCAATTCTTAGAGCATTTCTCCTACATACTGTTTGGCAATATTGTGAGCACAATTATCTTGGTAATATTTTGGAGACCAGCAAATTTCTTCCTCACCCGCTCCCAGGATATGGTCACAGAGAGACAGCATTCACACTTTCTGCTAACTCCAACCAAGTTCTTGTGCTACTCTTCGGAGAGGGATGCCTTTCGCCCCAAAAAAGACCATCCTTCTCAGAAAATCCTGTGAATCTTGGTGACCTCAGCATCAACATCTCCAATATTCACTCCCAGAGGCCAAAGCTTTGTGCTGGGGGTACAAATTCTTAACATGTCCCAAGGCACAGACTGGAGCTTGAACTCACAGCTTCTGACTTAGAGGTGAGGGTGCTACCACTGAGCTAAGGTTGACATGCAGTTGATTTTAATGATTTCAGTTTGGTTACTCTGGGGACATTATTCTGGTTTACATTTAAATACAAATAGACAGTAATGATGTTCGGTATCCATGAAGTATAGTAAGCTTTTACCATCCACCCCCATGCATACATTATTACAGGAAAGGATAGATTTTACAGGAGGGATTTTCCTAGTCTTGCACTTGGGCATACTGGATCACCTGGGTATAGTAAATGCAGGAAAACTGGGCACACGTCCAAAAGGGAGCCAATCTGATTTTCTATCCATTAATTTTTAGGAGCGTGCACTCCAACCTCCCAATAATCCTCAATTTGCTGCGCTCAGGCAATTCAGTACACTCAGGCACAAGTCCTGAAAACCTCCCCTTACAGCTCATCTATTGCACTATGATTCAATAAGCTCTTTTGAAAGCTGATTATACAAGGTTCAGCTGTTTCTTATTTTTCTGTGCATTTTTGCAGTTAAAGGAGGGAAGAAAGAATTGCTTGGTTGCTAGCAACATTGTGAGGGTGTTCAACAAATTGCATTTATGATCTTGCGGGAAATACCGACTAGAGCAAATCTTCCATGAATACATTTACAATGTAACTCTGCATAACGACCAGAGCAATTCTATCCTATGACTAAATTTGAAGTAAATTAACATACACGGTGACAGAATTTATAAGATAAACCTATCAATACCTGAGATTGTGCGATACTCTGGTACTTTTGCTGACTGTCAGACATTTGCATTCAAAGAACTGTGGATATAAATTAATGACTGCAGTGGCAACAACCAAAAGTTCCCTTGATGTAGCACATTACAATTATTCCACATTACTGTCGCTGCTGAGCTGTAAGGCTATTATCTTCTGTCCTGTCTACACAGACACACATCTGGATTTACAATCCTTGGTTGCTTGTGTATTTCTAGGTAGGATAAAATGTAGAAAGATGTTGGGAAGTTGAAACTTCCTTTATTAATTGGAAAATTTCCTTTCAGAAAAGGAAGCTGTTCTCAGTCAAATGGTGAAAGGATCTCGCTACACAAGGGCCCCCTTTAAGAATCAATGGCAATAGGATCCCAATGTGTAAAAACATCTTGTTTTATTAAGCACTGTTGCTGCTGGGCAGCCTTTCCCAGTAGCAGTAATTAGCTTCCATTACTTGTCATTTACAGTATGGGGAAGTTGACTCCAGGATTTAATTAAAGCCCAGCCTCACACAACTAGTCAAAGCTTTGTAACTGTACTGCCAAATTATGTCATCCGCATATAAATAAATGTGTGTGTGTGCATGTATACATATAAATCTCACTCATGTTGCATGAAAGAGCAGCAAACAAACACGGGCTTAGAAAATATAATAAAATATTGTTATGAAGCAAAGCAATGTAGAATGGGAGCTAGAGAGACAAACTCATCAGTGTTATTTGGTGCCTCATCTACTTTGTTTTCAGTTTGTCAAAGCTGGAAAGCTGTTCACCTCGTTCATGCAGAATTTTCTACAGACAGATTTTAAATTGAAGTAATGAATCCTTAAATGTTTTTTAAAGTGAATGACACAAAATGCACAATTGCGACTAAAGAATTAAAATTAAATATTATGAATATCAGAAATATCTGTCCACTGAAAAAGAAAACAACAATGAACACTTAAATATTTAGTAAATTAGATGATTGGTTGGGATTTTTGTGTGCCTAATTATAGAAAGGACATTAACCAAAGAGAGCAGACAGCACAGATTCAGCAGGATGACACCAGGGATGTTAAACTATAGTTATAAGCAGCGACTTGGGATATTAAGATTATTTCCACTGGAGCAGAGAAGGTTAACAGGAGATTTAATAGAGGGAGAGACAGTCTGCTCCTGGAAGCAGAGAAATCCGAGCAATGGAAATAGATTTGGATTGTTCTAGCAAAGAGCCAATACAGACACGATGGGCTGAGCTTTATTGGCTCTAACTAAAATCATAGAATCATAGAATGGTTACAGCACAGAAGGAGGCCATTCGGCCCATCGAGTCCATGCAGGCTCTTTGTAAGAGCAATTGGATAGTCCCATTCCTCTGCTTTTTCCCCGTAGCCCTGCAAATCTTTTCCCTTCAAGTATTTATCCAATTTCTTTTTGAAAACCATGATTGAATTTGCTTCCACCACCCTTTCAGGCAGCACATTCCAGATCATAACTACTCGCTGTATAAAAAAATTTCTTTTGCCAAACATCTTAAATCTGTGTCCTTTGGTGCTCGACCTTTCCGCCAATGGAAACAATTTCTCTTTATTTACTTTATCTAAACCCTTCATGATTTTGAACACTCCTATCAAATCTCCTCGCAACCTTCTCTGCTCTAAGGAGAATAATCCTAGCTTAGAATCATAGAATCATAGAATCATAGAAAGTTGCAGCACAGAAGGAGACCATTTGGCCCATCATGTCCGTGCCAACTGAAAAAGAGCTATCCAGCTTAATCCCACTTCCAGCACTTGGTCCGTAGCCCTGTAGGTCACGGCACTTCAAGTGCACATCCAAGTATTTTTTAAATGAGTTGAGGGTTTCTGTCTCTACCACCCTTTCAGGCAGTGAGTTCCAGACGCCCACCATCCTTTGGATGAAAAAAATTCTCCTCAGCTCCACTCTAATCCTTCTACCTTAAATTTATGCCTCCTGGTCACTGACCCTCTGCTAAGGGAAATAGGTCCTCCCTATCAACTCTATTTAGTCCCAACATAATTTTATATACCTCAATTAAATCTCCCCTCAGCCTCCTTTGTTCCAAAGAAAACAACCCCAGCCTAGCCAATCTTTTCTCATAGCTAAAATTCTCCAGCCCTGGCAACATCCTCGTAAATCTCCTTTGCAGCATAACCTCTCTGCTCGTATATTCTATGCCTTGGCTAATAAAGGAAAGTATCCCGTATGCCTTCTTAACCACCTTATCTACCTGTCCTGCTACCTTCAGGGATCTGTGGACATGCACTCCAAGGTCCCTTTGTTCCTCTACGACTCTCAGTATCCTCCCATCTATTGTGTACTCCCTTGCCTTGTTTGCCCTCCCCAAATGCATTAGTGTCACCCTAAGAACTGTTAAATGAATACAGTATTTGGCAAGTACAAAACAAAGTGTTCAGTTGCTCTTACATTATCAACAGTTGGAAAAAGAAGCAGGAAATGCAAAAAAAAGTGCAGAGGTATTCTGTATAAAAAAAAAATTGTTAGTATTGGACAAAAATTGCCACTTCTCTGGATTGAATTCCATTTGCCACTTTTCTGCCCACCTGACCAGCCCATTGATATCTTCCTGCAGTCTACAGCTTTCCTCCTCATTATCAACCACATGGCCAATTTTTATATCATCTGCAAACTTCTTGATCAAGCCCCCACATTCAAGTCCAAATCATTAATATATACCACAAAAAGCAAGGTACCTAGTACTGAGCCTCTCGGGACACCACTGGAAACAGCCTTCCAGACGCAAAAACATCTGTCGACCATTACCCTTTGCTTCCTGCCACTGAGCCAATTTTGGATCCAACTAACCACTTTCCCTTCGATCCCATGGGCTTTTACTTTTTTGACCAGTCTGTCCAGCTTCTCCAGTCTATCCACGTAACTGAAGTCCCTCATCGCTGGAACCATTCTAGTAAATCTTTTCTGCAACCTCTCTAAAGCCTTCACATCCTTCTTAAAGTGCGGTGCCCAGAATTAGGAACATAGGAACAGGAGTAGGCCATTCAGCCCCTGGTGCCTGCTCCGCCATTTGATAAGATCATGGCTGATCTGTGATCTAACTCCATATACCTGCCTTTGGAGCATATCCCTTAATACCTTTGGTTGCCAAAAAGCTATCTATCTCAGATTTAAATTTAGCAATTGGACACGATAGTCCAGCTGTGGCCAAACCAGTGTTTTAAAAAGGTTCAAAATAACTTCCTTGCTTTGTACTCTATGCCTCTATTTATAAAGCCCAGGATCTCGTATGCCTTTTTAACCGCTTTCTCAACCTGCTCTGCCACCTTCAAAGATTTATGCACAAATACCCCCAGGTCTCCCTGTTCCTGCACCCACTTTAGAATTGTACCATTTAGTTTATATTGCTTGTCCTCATTCTTCCTGCCAAAATGTATCACTTTGCACTTCTCTGCGTTAAATTTCATCTGCCATGTGTCCGCCCATTCCACCAGCCAGACTCTCGAAGTCTATTACAATCCTCCTCACTGTTTGCTACACTTCCAAGTTTTGTGTCATCTGCAAATTTTGAAATTGTGCCCTGTACACCCAAGTCCAAGTCATTAATATATATTAAAAAAACCAGTGGTCCTAGTACCGACCCCTGGAGAACACCACTGTATACCTTCCTCCAGTCCGAAAAACAACTGTTCATCACTACTCTCTGTTTCCTGTCACTTAGCCAATTTCGTATCCATGCTGCCACTGCCCCTTTTATTCCATGGGCTTCAATTTTGCTGACGAGTCTATTATGTGGCACTTTATCAAACCCTTTTGAAACTCCATATACACAACATCAACCGCATTGCCCTCATCAACACTCTCTGTTACCTCATCAATAATCTCAATCAAGTTGATTAAACACGATTTGCCTTTAACAAATCTGTGCTGGCTTTCCTTTATTAATCCACACTTGTCTAAGTGACTATTAATTTTATCCCGGATTATCATTTCTTAAAACTTCCCCACCACTGTGGTTAAACTGACTGGCCTATAGTTGCCGAGTTTATCCTTACACCCTTACACCCTAAAGATTCATTTCGATCAAAATGGGGAAGCACTGAAGTCTAAAAGAATTGGAATTTTTATTACCTTGCTAATTTTATAAAAGTAAGCTTTAGTTGATGGTAATTTTTTTAGTAATAAATGTGAAAATGTATTTTACAACCAAATTGATAGTTTCTGTAGTTTCCATTCTTTGACATTAAATAAATCTGTTCTAAATTTTACATTCCACTTTATTTGTGTGCCCCCTGCTGGAAGTACACAAATGAGACATCCGGGTCAGGACAGAATAAGACTCAATTTGAAAACCCTCCATGGATGGACATTCCCCCTGCCCTCCACCCAACACCCAGTGCCAAGGCTCACACATGAAGAATGGCCCATGGAACCTGGGCTCAATACAAATCAGATGCTGAAGGGTAAAGTGAAAAAATAAAAATGTTGAATTCCCATTGATGATAATGGAAACTTCTAATAATTCTGGTGTGAAAGAGTTAACCAAAACTGTTTTCATTCAAAGGTTGCAGTCGTTCAGCCATACAAATTCAACTCAATATTAGGAAAACACTGCCACAGAAATATGTGACTGGAAAACTCTTGGATTAATCTTGACGCCCTCATCTCTATTCACAGATTTGAATATTGGTAGAGGTCAGGCTCAGTTTGCAGTCAAAAGTGATTAATAAGCTGGAGCTGCTTATGGTTAGGAAGAGACACTGATGGCAAATAAATAGCCTTGTTTTGATAGAGACCAGAAAGATCATCTCTCATTTTAGCTGGAATGTTTCCAGTGATTCATTGATGCCTGATATTGGCCCATTATCTGAACCTTGACATATTAGTTGTCATACACCCAACACAAAGATAGAACAAATCTATCTACTGAAAGTGATATCAAAAAAATACCTTCAATGGTATTTGGCTTTGATTTATAAATTTCACTGTAAATATTTTCGCACAATTATAATTTGAGAAAGCTTTTTTTAATCCTTTGAAGGCAGTTGAACATCCCAGTTTTTCAGAGGACACTGTAATTTATTCCTCCTTCCCTCCTTGTTCTCTTTAGTTCCCCACTACTCCAACTGGTCTATTTATCTGTCTATGATAGGACTGTCTGGATTTACTGACTTCTCAACGCCAAGAGAGATTGGTTTATGGAATTCTTTATATCTCTGCCCAAGCAGCAAAAATACATGGATGAGAAGGAAAATGAGGATGTGTAAGATCGAAATGAAGGCTTGATCCACCGACGAATGCATTACCGGGCGTTGATGTAAGAAATTTTTGCTGCCAATTGAACCCATTGGTGAGTATCTGCTCAAATAATTATTTACCACCATTACACAGCTGCCATTACACGTGCCATACTTTTCTTTATTTATCTCTGATACTTCCATGTTTTCTGGAGAGCTTAGCTCCTACAGCTCTCTAGGCCCATTCTGTGAGAAGAAAAAAGATCATTGTGCGAATGTGATTTCAATGTTATGCATTTTGGGGCATCACCATAATCACATACTATATACCGTGTGGGTACTGCCACCGTGTCTGTGATCGGTGGCGATTAATTGTGCGGCTGTATATTACTTTAGCAAAGCAAATCAGCAATGCACATAGGGACTAAAGGTTCGGCATCCCACACTCCCTCCACAGTCTCAATGCCAATGATGTCCATTCATTGGAGTGAAGTAGGAGTTTCAACTGTGGTGAACTTTCACCTGGCTGCTTTCACTCAGCAATTATTGAAGGCCAACTCTTTCAGTTAGTATCATTCTATGTGTTGAGTTACAGTGGTTGGGTCCTATATGATATAAGCATGCAGCATTCTTTGCCTTACTGCACATGTACTGTATAACGCAAGTGATGCATGTATTGTTATTGTGCTTGCACCATGGTTGTTATAACATTCTCTGTGATTATTTATTTATGCTGTTCATCCACATGTTCACAGCCAAATGGCTGAGAAATGTTTCTTTCTTGGATGCCCTTATATGTAATAAATTTGGCCATTAGTTTGTCTCTTTAGGGTAGGAATTCCTGGATGTGCCCAATTCTGGTGGGAATGGTGTGTTGCAGGAGATGCCACTGACTTTTAACATACATTTATTCCTGCCAGAAATTCTGGAATTAATTACATTTTGTATTCAAGGCAAACTCCCATCCACATAGCAGGCCATCTAGAAGCTTGTGCGCACTGACCAGGAAATTTAAAGTGCTGCTGCAGCTATTTAAAGGGCTTCCATGTAAAATAAACCGGAGAGAGGGGGATTACAGTTCTTTACTATTCCTACCGAACACAGGGTTATACATATGTTATACGGTACATGAGCACAATTACAGATGTTGCCCATGAGGGGCCAGTGCCTACTACTACTTCTGCAATTTGCATTTATATACTGCCTTTAATGTAGAAAAATGTCATTAGGTGCTTCACAGAGGTGTAAGGCAAAAATGAACACCAAGACAAAGAAGGTGAGATTTTGAGGAGTGCCAGAGGAATAAGGGGAGAGGTCAATATGAGACTTAGTGATAAGGGCCACACTGTCACTATGAAGGTTTGGGCAGGGCAGGCAGGTGAAAAGTATGACCAGGTGGTTAATTCATTTAGGATAATGCCTTCATTAAAATAATGGGCAAAAGGTTGTGTTTTCTGGTCCCAGATCTGAAGCAGCAGGACCATAACGCATGGATTATGGATTTCTAGCCTATGTTTGCCCATTCGATGCTGGAGCTACCAGTAGTAATAAGTCCCACCCTCACAACCCATAGAATCGCATTAACGGTTCGTATTAACATCACACGGCACAATTTCAATACCTTAGTGTTGCACTGAGAGCTTTACATAATCAAGCTTCAGCTCCAAATATTTGCATTCTGTAAACACTTGTACTTCTTACATAGGAACATAGGAAGAGGAGTAGGCCATTTAGTCCCTCGAGCATGTTCCACCATTCAATGAGATCATGTGACCTGTGACCTAACCCCATATACCTGCCATAGCCCCATTTCCCTTAATACCTTTGGTTAACAAAAATCTATCAATCTCAATAAAATTAACAATTGAGCTAACATCAACTGCCGTTTGCGGAAGAGAGTTCCAAACTTCTAACACCCTTTGCGTGTAGAAGTGTTTCCTAACTTCACTCCTAAAAGTCCTGGTTCTAATTTTTAAGCCATGTCAAATAGTCCTAGAAAAAGGAGAAAATTAAATGTGAGAGTAAACTAGCAAGAAATGTAAAAACAGATTGTAAGATCTTCTACAAGTATGTAAAAAGGAAGAGAGTAGCAAAAGTAAACGTGGGTCCTTTAGAGGCAGAGATAGGAGAAATTATAATGGGGAATAAGGAAATGGCAGCGACGTTAAACAAATATTTTATATCTGCCTTCAGAATAGAAGACACAAAAAACATACCGGAAATAGTGGGGAACCAAGAGGCTAATAAGAGGGAGAAACTTAAAGTAAAGATTAGTAAAGAAAAAGTACTGGAGAAATTAATGGGACTAAAAGCCGACAAATCCCCTGGTCCTGATGGCCTCCATCCTAGGGTTATAAAAGAGGTGGCTGCGGAGATAGTGGATTCATTGGTTGTGATCTTCCAGAATTCCCTAGATTCTAGAACAGTCTCCGTAGATTGGAAGGTAGCAAATAAAACACCGCTATTCAAGAAAGGAGGGAGAGAGAAAGCAGGGAACTAAAGGCCACTTAGGCTGACATCACTAGTAGGGAAAATGCTAGAATCTATTATTAAGGACATAGTAACAGGGCACTTAGAAAATCATAATGTGATTAGACAGAGTCAACACAGTTTTATGAAAGGGAATTCATGTTTGACAAATCTATTACAGTTTTTTGAGGTTGTAACTAGCAGGATAGATAAGGGGGAACCAGTGGATGTAGTTTATTTAGATTTTCAAAGGGCATTTGATAAGATGTCACACAAGGGGTTGTTATACAAGATTAGGACTCATGGGATTGGGGGTAATATATTAGCATGGATTGAGGATTGGTTAACAGACAGAAAACAGAGCGTAGGAATAAACGGGTCATTTTCAGGTTGGCAGTTTGTAACTACTGGGGTGTCGCAGGGATTGGTGCTTGGGCCTCAACCATTTACAATCTTTATTAATGACTTAGATGAAGGGACCGAGTGAAATGTATCCAAGGTTGCTGACGATCAAAGCAAGGTGAGAAAGGAAGCTGTGAGGAGGATGCAAAGAGTCTGCAAAGGGATATAGACAGGTTAAGTGAATGGGCAAGAAGGTGGCAGATGGAGTATAATGTGGGGAAATGTGAGATTATTCACTTTGGTAGGAAAAATAGAAAAACTGAATTTTTTTAAATGGTGAGAAACTATTAAATGTTGGTGTTCAGAGGGATTTGGGTCCTTGTACATGAAACACAGAAAGTTAGCATGAAGGTACAACAAGCAATTAGGAAGGCAAATGGTTTGCTGTTCTTTATTGCAAGGGGGTTGGAGTACAAGAGTAAGGAAGTCTTGCTGCAATTGTACAGGACTTTGGTGAGACCTCACCTGGGCTACTGTGTACAGTTTTGTTCTCCTTACTTAAGGAAGGATACACTTGCCCTAGAGGTGGTGCAATGAAGGTTCACTAGATTAATTCCTGGGATGAGAGGGTTGTCCTATGAGGAGAGATTGAGTAGAATGGACCTATACTCTCTGGAGTTTAGAAGAATGAGAGGTTTACTCATTGAAACATATAAGATTCTAAGAGGGCTTGATGGGGTATAAGTTAGTATAAGACATGAGGAAAGGGCATACAAAAAGGAAAAAAAATGGCACAGATCCTGGCGAATGAGAAAGATACAAAGATCAACAAAGGGTCACAAAACAGATAGTAAGAGCTACAAAAAGAGAGTATGAAAAGAAACTTGTAAGGGATATCAAAACTAATACGAAGAACTTTTATAATTATATTAGGAAAAAGTGGGTGGTCAGGAGCAGTGTTGGCCCCTTAAAAACTGAAAGTGGGGATACTGTCATTGACAATGGGGAAATGGCGGACATGTTGAACAATTACTTTGCGCCAGTATTTACAGTAGAAAAAGAGGATAGCATGCCGGAAATCCCAAGAAAACTAATATTGAATCGGGGACAGGGACTCGATAAAATTAACATAAGTAAAGCAACAGTAATGAAGAAAATAATAGCACTAAAGATTGACAAATCCCCAGGACCAGATGGTTTCCATCCCAGAGTTTTAAAGCACATTGCAGATGCCCTAACTATAATCTTTCAAAGTTCTCTAGATTTAGGAACTGTCCCTCTAGATTGGAAAATTGCACATGTCACTCCGCTTTTTAAGAAAGGAGAGAGAGGGAAACCAGGGAACTTTAGACCAGTTGGCCTAACATCTGTTGTGGGGAAAATGCTGAAGTCTATAATTAAGGATAGGGTGACTGAACACGTCAAGAATTTTCAGTTAACCAGAGAGAGCCAGCATGGATTTGTGAAAGGTAGGTCGTGCCTGACAAATCTGATTGAATTTTTTGAAGAGGTGACTAAAGTAGTGGACAAGGGAATGTCAATGGATGTTATTTATATGGACTTCCAGAAGGCATTTGATAAGGTCCCACATAAGAGACTGTTAGCTAAGATAGAAGCCCATGGAATTGAGTGAAAAGTACGGACTTGGTTAGGAAGTTGGCTGAGCGAAAGGAGACAGAGAGTAGGGATAATGGGTAAGTATTCACATTGGCAGGATGTGACTAGTGGAGTCCCGCAGGGATCTGTCTTGGGGCTTCAATTATTCACAATATTTATTAACGACTTAGATGAAGGCATAGAAAGTCTCATATCTATGTTTGCCGATAACACAAAGATTGGTGGCATTGTAAGCAGTAGAGATGAAAACATAAAATTACAAAGCGATATTGATAGATTAGGTGAATGGGCAAAATTGTGGCAAATGGAATTCAATGTAGACAAATGTGAGGTCATCCACTTTGGATCAAAAAAGGATAGAACAGGGTACTTTCTAAATGGTAAAAAGTTAAAAACAGTGGATGTCCAAAGGGACTTAGGAGTTCAGGTACATAGATCATTGAAGTGTCATGAACAGGTGCAGAAAATAATCAAGAAGGCTAATGGAATGCTGGCCTTTATATCTAGAGGACTGGAGTACAAGGGGGCAGAAGTTATGCTGCAGCTATACAAAACCCTGGTTAGACCGCACCTGGAGTACTGTGAGCAGTTCTGGGCACCGCACCTTCGGAAGGACATATTGGCCTTGGAGGGAGTGCAGCGTAGGTTTACTAGAATGATACCCGGACTTCAAGGGTTAAGTTACGAGGAGAGATTACACAAATTGGGGTTGTATTATCTAGAGTTTCGAAGGTTAAGGGGTGATCTGATCGAAGTTTATATCATATTAAGGGGAACAGATAGGGTGGATAGAGAGAAACTATTTCCGCTGGTTGGGGATTCTAGGAGTAGGGGGCACGGTCTAAAAATTAGAGCCAGATCTTTCAGGAGTGAGATTAGAAAACATTTCTACACACAAAGGGTGGTAGAAGTTTGGAACTCTCTTCCGCAAACGGCAATTGATACTAGCTCAATTGCTAAATTTAAATCTGAGATAGATAGCTTTTTGGCAACCAAAGATATTAAGGGATATGGGCCAAAGGCAGGTATATGGAGTTAGATCACAGATCAGCCATGATCTTATCGAATGGCGGAGCAGGCACGAGGGGCTGAATGGCCTACTCCTGTTCCTATGTTCCTATGGGGTAGGTGATGAGAGGATGTTTCCCCTGGCTGGAGAGTCTAGAACTGGGGGACATAGAGCTCGATTTTAAACATAAATTGCGGGTGCATTGGGGGCGGGGGGCTGCAAAATTTGCGGAAATGCAGAGCGGGTTCGGAAGCAGGCTCCAACTCACCGACTTCCGAGTTCCCCACAGACCGACCGGTGTCCGCACAGGTGACCCGAATCAGGACGTCCCGCTGGCAATTGGTTAAAGAACCAAATGTACCTCATTGGGGTTCTTAAGGCACTTTACTTGTGACATATTAGATAGTTAGAACGATTTTTAACTTATCTGGGCGGCATTCCCACAGCTTCTGATTCACACCTGGCATGAAGGGCCGGATCAGGCAAAAAGAACAAAATAAAATAAATAACAAACCATTGCACAAAGTTAAAACACAAAATCAACCTACTTTCCACCCTGCTCCGATGTCCGATGTCTCCCTCTTCGATCTCCCCCTCTTTCCCCCCGCCATGTCTCCCCGATCCTCCCCTCTCCCCCGACCCCCCCGATCTTCCACTCTCCCCCCCCCCCCCCCCCATCTTCTACTCTCCCTCCCGATCCTCCCCTCTCCCCCTGACCCTCCCGATCTTCCACTCTCCCCCCCCCTACCTGATCTTGTCAATCAGGCTGGCTACCGGGTGCAAAACCCGGAAAGAACTTTAATCACCATCAATTACGTTGCGATCACATCGGAAATGGTAAGTTTTGTTTATTCGGGTTTGCCACGTGCAGCTTCACCCCCCCCGCTGCCAACCCACCACCATTTCAAAATTGAGCCCATAGTCTCAGGATAAGGGGTCGGACATTTAGGACTGAGATGAGAAGGAATTTCTTCACTCAGAGGGTCATGAATATTTGGAATTCTCTACCCCAGATGCCTGTGGATGCTCAGCCGTTGAATATGTTCAAGATTGAGATCAATAGATTTTTGGACTCTAAGGGAATCAAGGGATATGGGGATCTGGTGGGAAAATGGAGTTGAGGCCAAAGATCAGCCATGATCTTATTGAATGCTCAGCAGACTTGAGGGGCCGGATGGCCTACTCCTGCTCCTATTTCTTATGTTCTTGTTTCCCCAACCAGCGGAAATAGTATCTCTCTATCTACCCTATCAGTTCCCCTTAATATCTTGAAAACATTGATCATATCACCCCTTAATCTAAGTTTTAGGGAATGCAATCCTTGTTTGTGTAATCTCACCTCGTAATTTAACCCTTGGAGTCCAGGTATCATTCTAGTAAATCTACGCTGCACCCCCTCCAAGGTCAATGTATCCTTCCTAAGGTGCGGTGCCCAGAACTAAACACAGTACTCCAGGTGTGGTCTAACCGGGGCTTTGTTTAGCTGTAGTATAACTTCTACCCCCTCGTATTCCAATCCTCTTGATATAAAGGCCAGCATTTTGTTAGCCTTTTTGATTATTTTCCGTACCTGTCCATGACATTTTAATGATCTATGTACATGGACCCCTAAGTCTCTTTGGACCTTCATTGTTTCGAGCTTCACACCATTTAGAAAGTACTCTGATCTTTCCTTTTTAGGTCCAAAGTGGATGACCTCACACTTGCCTACGTTGAAATCCATTTGCCACTGTTTTGCCCATTCATTTAATCTATTAATATCTCTCTGTAATTTTATGCTTCCATTTACACTGCTTACAATGCTACCTATCTTTGTGTCATCGGCAAACTTGGATATGTGGCTCCCTATCCCGTCATCTAAGTTGTTAATAAACACAGTGGTCAGCTGAAAATTTTCAAGGTGTTCAGTCACTCTATTCTTAATTAAAGACTCTAGTAATTTCCTGACAACAGATGTTAGGCTAACTGGTCTATAATTCCCTGGTTTCCCTCTCTCACCTTTGTTAAAGGAACGGTTCCTGAAGCAAGAGAACTTTGGAAGATTATAGTTCGGGCATCGGAAATGTTCTTACCTACATCCTTTGAAACCTCGGGATGGAAACCATCTGGAACTGGGGATTTGTCACTCTTTAGCGCCATTATTTTCTTCATTACTATTAATTTGCTTATGTTAATTATGGTGAGACCCTGGCCTAAATTTTAACTCGCAAAAACAGGTGGGTTGGGGGTGGGGGGTGCAGTAAAACTTTAAAAATCTAAAACCCACCTCCAACCCGTCCATCTCCGGTTTTAATGGAGGCGGAACGAGGGGCAGGAACCAACTCGTTCTCAGGAGGTGGGTCGGTCACTAAAAGGTTTCAAGGAGGCTGTGGGCCTCCATTTTTATAGCTTTTTTATTTTTAACCCCTGAGGGCTGGGATTACTGGGCCTTCAACTTCACATAATGTAAGAGGAGGCGAGAAGGCCCGAGACAGCAGCTAAGTGTCCTTATAGCAAAGCTTGTAGGCCTGGAGGAGCAGGTGTGCTTCCCCCAGGCCCAACAAGCCTATCTGCAGTGACCCCCCCCCACAACGATCTCCGACCCCTCCCCACAATCTACGATTCCCCCCCACGATCACTGAGCCCCCCCCCCCCCCCCACCGGATGACTCCCAACTCCGACCCCCCCGACAATCCATGATGACCCCACCCCGATGACCCCCAACCCCGACCCCGATGACTCCGCAACCTCGACCTTCGGTGACTCCCCACTCCAAACTCCCCGGTCACCCCCGAACCCCCCGAGTGAACTCCGACCCCGTCCACCCCCCCCCTCCCATGCCTGACCCCCACTTACCTTTTTGCATCTGTTTCATTCCTCTTCTCCCGTCTGTCTGAGGCCAGCCTGTTAATCATGCTGGCCTGTCAGGCAGGAAACAAACAAAAAAAAAGATGTCCTCACATCAAAATCTTAAGGAAATCCGGGAAACCCGTACTTCCATAGTGGTAATGTAGGGGATGGGATCAAACAGGAAATTGGAGCTGCATGTAACAAGGGTAGTACAGGAATCATGGGTAACTTTAATCTCCATACAGACTGGCCAAACTTAATTTTTTTTTATTCGTTCATGGGATGTGGGCATCGCTGGCGAGGCCAGCATTTATTGCCCATCCCTAATTGCCCCTGAGAAGGTGGTGGTGAGCCACCTTCTTGAACCGCTGCAGTCCGTGTGGTGAAGGTTCTCCCACAGTGCTGTTAGGTGGGGAGTTCCAAGATTTTGACCCAGCGACGAAGAAGGAACGGCGATATATTTCCAAGTCGGGATAGTGTGTGACTTGGAGGGAAACATGCAGGTGGTGTTGTTCCCATGTACCTGCTGCTCTTGTCCTTCTAGGTGGTTGAGGTCACGGGTTTGGGAGGTGCTGTCGAAGAAGCCTTGGCGAGTTGCTGCAGTGCATCCTGTCGATGGTACACACTGCAGTCACTGTGCGCTGGTAGTGAAGGGAGTGAATGTTTAGGGTGGTGGATGGGGTGCCAATCAAGTGGGCAGCTTTGTCCTGGATGGTGTCGAGCTTCTTGAGTGTTGTTGGAGCTGCACTCATCCAGGCAAGTGGAGAGTATTCCATCACACTCCTGACTTGTGCCTTGTAGATGGTGGAAAGGCTTTGGGGAGGCAGGAGGTGAGTCACTCACCGCAGAATACCCAGCCCCTGGCCTGCTCTTGTAGCCACAGTATTTATATGGTGGTCCAGTTAAGTTTCTGGTCAATGGTGACCCCCAGGATGTTGATGGTGGGGGATTCGGCGATGGTAATGCCGTTGAATGTCAAGGGGAGGTGGTTAGACTCTCTCTTGTTGGAGATGGTCATTGCCTGGCACTTGTCTGGCATGAATGTTACTTGCCACTCATGAGCCCAAGCCTGCATGTTGTCCAGGTCTTGCTGCATGCGGGCACGGACTGCTCCATTATTTGAGGGATTGCGAATGGAACCGAACACTGTGCAATCATCAGCGAACATCCCCATTTCTGACATTATGATGGAGGGAAGGTCATTGATGAAGCTGCTGAAGATGGTTAGCGTTAGCAATCATACTGGAGTGTGTATAAGATGTTTTTTTGGACCAGTACGTTGAGGAGTCAACCAGGGAACAGGCTATCCTAGATTGGGTATTGTGCAATGGGAACGGGTTAATTAATAATCTTGTTGTGCAGAGTCATTTTGGGAAGAGTGACCACAACATGATAGAATTCTTCATTAAGATAGAAAGTGAAGTAGTCCAATCGGAAATTAGGGTCCTAAATCTAAACAAAGGAAACTACGAAGGTATGAGGAGTGAGTTGGCTGTGATGGATTGGGAAGTTTCATTAAAAGGCATGACGGTGGATAGGCAATGGCTAACATTTAAGGAACGAATGAATGAATTGCAACAATTATACATTCCTTTCTGGCGCATAAACACAAAAGGAAAACAGCCCAACCGTGGCTAATAAAAGAAATTAAGGATAGTATTAGATCCAAAGAGGAGTCATATAAAATTGCCAGAAAAAGTAGCAAACCTGAGGATTGGGAGCAGTTTAGAATTCAGCAAAAAAGAGATTGATGAAGAGGGAAAATAGAGTATGAGTGTAAACTTGCAAGGAACATAAAAGTGGACTGTAAAAGCTTCTACAAGTATGTGAAAAGAAAAAGATTAATGAAGACAAATGTAGGTCCCTTACAGTCAGAAACGGGAAAATTTATAACGGGGAACAAGGAAACGGCAGAGCAGTTAAACAAATACTTTGGTTCTGTCTTCACAGAAGAGGGCACAAATAACTTCCCAGAAATGCTAGAGAACCAAGGGACTAGTGAGAAGGAGGAATTAAAGGAAATTAGTATCAGTGAAAAAAATATTGCTGGAAAAATTAATGGGACTGAAAGCCGATAAATCCCCAAGGCCTGATAATCTGCATCCCAGAGTACTAAAAGAGGTAGCCATGGAAATAGTGGATGCATTAGTTGTCATCTTCCAAAATTCTATAGATTATGGAACAGTTCCTGCAGATTGGAGGGTGGCAAATGTAACCCTACTATTTAAAAAAGGAGGGAGAGAAAACAGGGAACTACAGACCGGTTAGCCTAACATCAGTAGTAGGGAAAATGCTAGAGTCTATTGTAAAGGATGTGATAACAGGACACTTAGAAAATATCAGTGGGATTAGACAAAGTCAACATGGATTTATGAAAGGGAAATCATATTTGACAAACCTACTGGAGTTTTTTGAGAATGTAACTGGTAGAATAGATAAGGGAGAACTAGTGGATGTGGTTTATTTGGATTTTCAGAAAGCCTTTGATAAAGTCCCACATAAGAGGTTAGTGTGCAAAATTAAAGCACATGGGATTGGTGGTAATATACTGGCATGGATTGAAAATTGGTTAACAGACAGGAAACAGAGAGTGGGAATAAATGGGTCTTTTCCGGGGTGGCAGGCGGTGACTAGTGGGGTACCATAGGGATCAGTGCTTGGGCCCCAGCTATTCACAATATATATCAATGATTTGGATGAGGGAACTGAATATAATATTTCCAAGTTTGCTGACGACACAAAAGTAGGTGGGATCATGAGGAGGATGTAAAGAGGCTTTAAGGCGATTTAGACAAGTTGAGTGAATGGGCAAATACATGGCAGATGCAGTATAACGTGGATAAATGTGAAGTTATCCACTTCGGAATGACAAACAGAAAGGCAGAGTATTATTTAAATGGAGATAGATTGGGGAATGTTGATGTACAAAGGGACCTGGGTGTCCTTGTACACCAGTCACTAAAAGCAAACATGCAGGTGCAGCAAGCAGTTAGGAAGGCAAATGGTATGTTGGCCTTCATTGCAACAGGATTTGAGTACAGGAGCAAGGATGTCTTACTGCAGTTATACAGGGCCTTGGTGAGACCACACCTGGAGTATTGTGTGCAGATTTGGTCTCCTTACCTAAGAAATTATATATTTGTCATCGAGGGATTGCAGCGAAGGTTCACCAGACTAATTCCTGGGATGGCAGGACTATCGTATGAGGAGAGATTGGGTCGACTTGGCCTGTATTCACTCGAGTTTAGAAGAATGAGAGGGGATCACATTGAAACGTATAAAATTCTGACAGGGCTAGACAGACTGGATGTAGGGTGGATGTTTCCACTGGCTGGGGTTCCAGAATGAGAGGTCACAGTCTCAGGATACGGGGTAGGACATTTAGGACTGAGATGAGGAGAAATTTCTTCACTCAGAGGGTGGTGAACCTATGGAATTCTCTACCACAGAAGGCTGTGGAGGCCAAGTTACTGAATATATTTAAGAAGGAGCTAGATAGATTTCTAGATACAGAAGGTATCAATGGATATGGGGAGAGAGCGGGAATATGGTATTGAGATAGAGGATCAGCCATGATCATATTGAATGGTGAAGCAGGCTTGAATGGCCGGATGGCCTACTCCTGCTCCTATTTTCGATGTTTCTATGTTTTTAAGTTTTCCCATCAGGAACTCCCCCTCCCAGCTCCCTTGGGGTGTCCGGCAATCTATCCTCTTCTTCTACTGTAAATATTGACACAAAGTAATTATTTAACATGTGTGCCATTTCCTTATTTTCATTTACAATATCACCATTACCAGTTTTTAAAGGGCCTAGAATGCTCTTGACCACCCTCTTTTTCCTAATATAATTGTAATCTTTTTTTGTGTTGATTTGTAAGTTTCCCTTGCAAGTTTCTTTTCATACTCCCTTTTTATAGCTCTTACTATCTGTTTTGTCACCCTAGATACCTAGCTGGCCTAAGTTCCATTATGTCTTACTGCATTTGAAGTTCCATTTCAAGAAGGCGGCTCACCACCACCTTCTCAAGGGCAATTAGGGATGGGCAATAAATGCCGGCCTCGCCAGCGATGCCCACATCCCATGAACGAATTTTTAAAAAGTGGGTCGCCTACTATGGTAGGAGCCAATGGCTTGTTACACTTGGGAGATTAATCTCTTCACACAAAACATTGAGTGTGGGAATTCTTAAGACTGCTATCTTTAGTCATAGAAAAACATTTGTCAACTTGTTTTGATGGCGCTGGAACCAAGCTCTGCTGATTTTCACACCCCCCGCATAGTTCTGGCATGCTGCTGATGTCAGCTCACCCTGCCAGCAGCAATTGCATCCCCAAGCAATTTACCAGGGAGCAGAGCGGGTATATTTTAAATACAACCATGTTTGCAACTGAGAATGCCTCCTGGCTTTTTTATATAGGCTGCAAACAAATGATCAAAGCTACATAATTAATCAAACTGGATGATTTTTAAACTGTTCCACTTTCTATTAAAATAATGATCAACTTTTTAAGTTTCTTACAGGCAGCATGCCATAACTATGTACCAGGGAGTGGAATGCTCCATTTCTTGTCAGGGCAGGTATATTACACATTATTATGATGAACAAAATGAAGCCATCAATTGTTCCAACAGAAACTCTTGTTGGTTCCAGTTTAGAACTAACTGGAGCACTGCTGATGGCTCTAGGTCAGTGAAATGCAGTCATTGGAGCCAAGTTCCTCTTCAGTTTGGAACTCAGCCAGCTTGTCAGTTGTATTGAAAGTCCATCTCTTCCTTGCAAGCCAAAAAGGGCAATAATGGGAATGTTATGATTGATAGCAGGAATAACTAAATTACTTGTGACATAGAGACAGGAAACAAACAGCTCAAATCACTACAATGAAAAGATACTTTGTAGTGAAAAATGAGATGTCATGTATTTAGTTCCAACCATAATGACTGGTAACAGTATTAGCAACAGCTGCTGTTCTACAGAGGTAATAGTTGTCACTCTAATCTATATAGTTAAAAGTTTTAAGTTTAGTGCATGTTTGTAACATCAAACCTGTCAATGGCATCACACTTCTAAGTCATAATGTGGCCATAGTGCAAAGTTTCATGATTGGCTCCAACAACTACTACGTTATATATTAACCACATTGATTGTCTAAAAACCCAAATTGAATAAATGCAACCCAATCAAAAACCAGCTCTATTTACTAGGCAGGTAGGAGAAGTTGGGAAATCAACAAGGGACCACCGTAAAACTAATCGTCAGTCACACAGTTTTTTTAAAGCTACATTCACAAAGCAACACGAAACCAACCAATCAAATTGCTAAAAAATGATGGTCCAACTTCTTTCAGTAGCCCTGATGCTTTTAACTTACTGACTGTATATACCTAAGAATTAAATTTACACCTTTGCAAACACATAAAAGATTAAATAAAGCACTAAACGTAAACATAATCCTATCCATTTTATCTTTGAAATCCCTGTGATCATTTCTCTCCATACTGGTCCAACCTTTTCACCATTGCCTAGAGCTAGAGTTCTACTAGGTTTCAAAAGCCTGTACTGTTTACCTGGACTTAATAGCACATCTCATTAAAAGATCAAGGTCTGAAACGATGCAGATAAGTTTCGAGCAGTGTTAGAGATGGTCACGTGCACAAATATCACAGGATTGCAAAGATTTATTGGGTATGGTATTTATCACATTAAATTATTGCTGAAGCTCAGCGATATGTGTCAGCCACTGAGAAAACTGACATTGAAAGGTTTTGGTAAATTATCCACGACCAAACAATTGACCAAGTGAATCAATGAGCTACATATCATCCAATACCAAAGTACAATTTGCAAGAAGTACTCACCTCAGAAATTGTAGGGCCGCTTTTAACTTGGGTGGGAGTGGGGGATTTGGGAGTCGAAGCAGGCAGAGAACCATCCAGGCCCACCAGAGCGTGAGGCCCGGGAGATTTTAACTCCTGGGCCTCGTTGACGTGCCCCAACTCTGACTCCTGCTCAAAGCCAGCGGGAATAAAGGCACCGGCAATGGGTGGTAGCCACAATTAGTGTGAGGGGGGGGGGGGGGTCAGGCTGCTCCCAAGGACCCATGGAAATGTCCCCTGCAAGGCATGTAATGATTTGGGGCGGCGGGAGGAAGTCAACAAGTCCTTGATCGGAGGAGGAGAAGCCCAGGGCAGGGGAGGCTCAAGGCATCCTTATGGAGGATGGAGTAGCACTCCTGCTCCTCTTGGCCCACAAGGAACCCTTAAAAAGGATGTGTTTAAATCACATATCAGGGCATCACCTGGACTTCTTCTGGCCAGGATTCTGGCTGCCTTCAGTTTTCGCTGGCAGGTTGGAGACTGTGCGGACCTTAGGTGGGCCTGTGGTTAAAATGGCATGCGTGCCCTGATGACATCTTCGAGATATGATTTTGCCTTTAAATTAGGCTCCCACGTCTCTGGGGCAGGCGGCTTTCCCATTCCTGAATTCAGGCAAGTAAAAATGGTGGCAGGAATGCATCAGGAACCCCCCCAACCACCATCTTATCCCCTTGCCTGCACTATTCCCGCCAGGCGAGGTTGGGGGGGGGGGGGGTTAAAATCAGCTCTAATGTGCAGGTTTCAGCAAATGAAATTTATTTGCTGCAACCCCCCGCCCCCGCCCCCCTTCCCAGCAAATACCATTTAAAGACATGGCTGGAATCCTGTGCCGGTGAGTAAAAGACTCCAACTATGTTTAACAGATGGGTCATTAAAAAATGATACAAGTTAATTTTGAAAGACTGGCCTATGCTTTTCTGTGAACCACTTACTGCCAATGTTAATATCCGTGCTGATAGGTATTAATCAGTCAAAACTCTTGCTTTGTACTTATCACATACAGACTTTGAGCTTGTTCCCTATATTTTATTTTTAATTCAATTAGTTAGAATTTTTGAAACCTAATTCTTCATCAACTGAGAGGCATGGTGGTAAACTGTTTACAAGGAAAGGAACGTTGTGCATTGTAGGAATTAAAGTAAACAAAAATGCACTCAGCTATGTTAGTCATCTTTAAGGGTTATTTGGGAAATTCCAACTAATGCCTTCCTGCAGATGTGTTCTAAAATTTTGATAGCAGGCCTTCCTACTGCCTATTTAGATGTGAGCCGTTGTACAAGAATTATGTTACTCTAGAGAGAGCATTTCAATAATATTTCATGCATAATCATTGCTCCTGCATTTTTATTGCTCTATCGCATCGTAAATCAAGAATTTCATTATATCATAAATAAGAACTGAGGTAATTATAATGGTTTGAGATAAGCTCTTATGCAGTCAGCAGTGAAGAAACTTGTTACATACAATCCCGTATACTGGAAATGTAAAGGGGAAGGAGAGTTCAGGAGGTATACTTTTTAATCAAAGTACTCCTCCATTTTATAATGAGAAAATATGGCCCCAAAAATCCTCAGGGCCATTTATGCCAGTCTTACATCCTGACAGCTCGTACGTGGCGGGAGTCATGGCCAGAAGAGGCAACAGTAATTTGAAAAAAAATATTTTTATGTGGTATCCTTGCTGGCCAGGAGGAGCAGGAGTACTCCCCCCGAACTCCGCAAGTAGTCCTTGGTTTTGTTTCTCCCCAATCCTGGCCTTGTTTCTTCCTCCCAGTGCTGGCATTCCCTGTGACACCTCTTCCCCAATGCTAACTTCACACTGGGGATCATTCCCTTGTGTTGCCGGTGTCCTTGGGCTTGTGACCCAATATCTGCTCCCACCCGCCTGTCGGCCCTGACGTCACTCCCATTGGCTTCGGACGGGAGACAGTCCTGGAATAGTTAAATGATGCCCGGGTGTTAAAATTGTCCGGCCCTCAAGCTGAGCTTCCTGGTAGGGATTTCCCTCCTGCCCCACAGTGCCATCCGTCCCCAACCCGCTCTAGTTAAAATCAACCCCATTGTCTCACTGTACAACCAGAAGCAACAGATGTTTGTACACTCCAGCTGAACAGGTTTTTGGCTGCTAAATGTGCATTTTACTTTATACATAATATCACCTCTAATATCATTGTGTCTACCCCTTGTGCATAAAACCTTGCTAACTTGTGCTTCTGACTTCTTACTTTTGCATGGTGCTCCCTGAGTGACAGGAGGTTGATAGGTGGGTAGCCTGGACATTTCTGCTGGAGACTTGGTGGAGTGAGGTGACACTCATATTCCAGCTCCATTTATCTTGTGCTGCAAGGATTGCCGAGCCCTGGCGTGAAAATGGCACCAGAGGGCATCAGAAGGATCAGTCCTGGCAGCTCACTGGTCCTGGGCCAGTTAATGGAAAATAGATTGAATAATCCCAGTTAAATCATGAAAGCCTTGGAAAATGCTACTGATAAGGCTGCCCTGCAAGGCATGTATGGAAGCAGATAAAGTAAAGAATGGCAGATGTTATCAACATGCATTTTCAGAGATGCTGACATAAAAAGTGTTCCAGAAAGTGACAATTCCGTACAAGAAGTGCCTGCCATATGCAAGCGTTCTAATACTATATAGATACAGCACTAAATTTAAATGTATGACACAAGAAGGCTGTTTTTCTCTTAAGCATTTATTATAAACATTGTTATTTCATGGAAGTGAAGAACCATGGCATGTCTCCATACAGGGGGACATTTGGCATTTGAAGAAAGCATGCAGTAATATTTTAAGAATCTGTATTTTTGAAGATATGACTTTCATAACATCTACTGAATCCATAGTTTTAAAAAAAAACTTAGACTTTTTCTTAGTGAAATGGTTCCAGGACTTGCTGTCCACCCATGTGGGGCAGATTTCACCTGCTCCTTAGGTTAGTGATATTATAAACAAATAGTGGGGAGATTTCCCTTATTTTTAGCAAACAGTTAAAAGTTTAGCAAACTCCATTCTTTTGGAATGCTTTTGTGATTTTGCTAGAAATAACAAACAGAAATCTTCCTGGTAATTATCAGCCAGAAGAAGTCTTCCCACTTGGTGTATCCAGGTTTGAATCTCAACCTTGGTGGACATTTGCACTGTAGCTTCCACATACCACCATTTCATAATCCCAGACATATTGTTAGGACTGCACCCAATGGAGGTGAGGGAAGCAAAAAGGGTCCACCTTGTACCAGACTTCAGGATTCTTACAAGATGGCTACAATAAAACATGAGCCAAGATCACTGAGATGTCATTAGTTGCCTCCTTATCAGCTGGACTCCAGAGTGAAGCCTCAAGAAAGGAGGGAAGACATTTATAAAATAAGTATTGCAGCTCTGTTTCAAATTTGATATATATTAATGACCTGGACTTGGGGTTATAGAGGGTATAATTTCAAAGTTTGCAGATGACACGGAAGTCGGAAATGTAGTAAAGGATGTGGAGGATAGAAACAGTATTCGGTGAAATCAAAACCAAAAATAATCAGGAGTGGCGTCACAGGACAGCAGGGAGGTGATTGGTTGGTGAGTATTTTTTGCTCTCGAACTTAGGGCAGTGGATTAAACTAAGAGCTGGGCAACGATAACTTGCTATCACGTTATTAAATAAATAATTAAACTAAATCAGAGAGCCTGAAGGTAAGGAGAGAGGACCTGGAAGAGTTTGGGGGCGGAACGTCAGAGCGTCGGAGTGAATAAAGAGCGAGGGGGCGGAGCGTCGGAGCGAATAATGAGCGAGGGGGCGGAGCGTCGGAGCGAATAAAGAGCGAGGGGGCGGAACGTCGGAGCGAATAAAGAGCGAGGGGGCGGAGCGTCGGAGGGAATAAAGAGCGAGGGGGCGGAGCGTCGGAGCGAATAAAGAGCGAGGGGGCGGAGCGTCGGAGCGAATAAGAGCGAGGGGGCGGAGCGTCGGAGCGAATAAAGAGCGAGGGGGCGGAGCGTCGGAGGGAATAAAGAGCGAGGGGGCGGAGCGTCGGAGCGAATAAAGAGCGAGGGGGCGGAGCGTCGGAGCGAATAAAGAGCGAGGGGGCGGAGCGTCGGAGGGAATAAAGAGCGAGGGGCGGAGCGTCGGGGCGAATAAAGAGCGAGGGGGCGGAGCGTCGGAGCGAATAAAGAGCGAGGGGGCGGAGCGTCGGAGCGAATAAAGAGCGAGGGGGCGGAGCGTCGGAGCGAATAAAGAGCGAGGGGGCGGAGCGTCGGAGCGAATAAAGAGCGAGGGGGCGGAGCGTCGGATCGAATAATGAGCGAGGGGGCGGAGCGTCGGATCGAATAAAGAGCGAGGGGCGGAGCGTCGGAGGGAATAAAGAGCGAGGGGCGGAGCGTCGGGGTGAATAATGAGCGAGGGGGCGGAGCGTCGGGGCGAATAAAGAGCGAGGGGGCGGAGCGTCGGGGCGAATAATGAGCGAGGGGGCGGAGCGTCGGGGCGAATAAAGAGCGAGGGGGCGGAGCGTCGGGGTGAATAAAGAGCGAGGGGGCGGAGCGTCGGGGCGAATAAAGAGCGAGGGGGCGGAGCGTCGGGGTGAATAAAGAGCGAGGGGGCGGAGCGTCGGGGTGAATAATGAGCGAGGGGGCGGAGCGTCGGAGCGAATAAAGAGCGAGGGGGCGGAGCGTCGGGGTGAATAAAGAGCGAGGGGGCGGAGCGTCGGGGCGAATAAAGAGCGAGGGGGCGGAGCGTCGGAGCGAATAAAGAGCGAGGGGGCGGAGCGTCGGGGGGAATAAAGAGCGAGGGGGCGGAGCGTCGGAGCGAATAAAGAGCGAGGGGGCGGAGCGTCGGAGTGAATAAAGAGCGAGGGGCGGAGCGTCGGGGCGAATAAAGAGCGAGGGGGCGGAGCGTCGGAGCGAATAAAGAGCGAGGGGGCGGAGCGTCGGATCGAATAAAGAGCGAGGGGGCGGAGCGTCGGAGCGAATAAAGAGCGAGGGGGCGGAGCGTCGGAGCGAATAAAGAGCGAGGGGGCGGAGCGTCGGAGCGAATAAAGAGCGAGGGGCGGAGCGTCGGGGCGAATAAAGAGCGAGGGGGCGGAGCGTCGGATCGAATAATGAGCGAGGGGGCGGAGCGTCGGATCGAATAAAGAGTGAGGGGGCGGAGCGTCGGATCGAATAAAGAGCGAGGGGGCGGAGCGTCGGGGTGAATAAAGAGCGAGGGGGCGGAGCGTCGGGGTGAATAATGAGCGAGGGAGCCGAGCGTCGGGGCGAATAAAGAGCGAGGGGGCGGAGCGTCGGGGTGAATAAAGAGCGAGGGGGCGGAGCGTCGGGGTGAATAAAGAGCGAGGGGGCGGAGCGTCGGGGTGAATAAAGAGCGAGGGGGCGGAGCGTCGGGGCGAATAAAGAGCGAGGGGGCGGAGCGTCGGGGCGAATAAAGAGCGAGGGGGCGGAGCGTCGGGGTGAATAAAGAGCGAGGGGGCGGAGCGTCGGGGTGAATAAAGAGCGAGGGGGCGGAGCGTCGGGGTGAATAAAGAGCGAGGGGGCGGAGCGTCGGGGTGAATAAAGAGCGAGGGGGCGGAGCGTCGGGGTGAATAAAGAGCGAGGGGGCGGAGCGTCGGGGTGAATAAAGAGCGAGGGGGCGGAGCGTCGGGGTGAATAAAGAGCGAGGGGGCGGAGCGTCGGGGTGAATAAAGAGCGAGGGGGCGGAGCGTCGGGGTGAATAAAGAGCGAGGGGGCGGAGCGTCGGGGTGAATAAAGAGCGAGGGGGCGGAGCGTCGGGGTGAATAAAGAGCGAGGGGGCGGAGCGTCGGGGCGAATAAAGAGCGAGGGGGCGGAGCGTCGGGGTGAATAAAGAGCGAGGGGGCGGAGCGTCGGAGCGAATAAAGAGCGAGGGGGCGGAGCGTCGGGGGGAATAAAGAGCGAGGGGGCGGAGCGTCGGAGCGAATAAAGAGCGAGGGGGCGGAGCGTCGGAGCGAATAAAGAGCGAGGGGGCGGAGCGTCGGATCGAATAAAAAAACCTAAAATGACATGAGCGCAAGGGAAGGAGCTGATTGGTCGGTAGCTGGTGAGTTTTTTTTCTGGTGAAGGTTTTTTTTAAGTCTTTAAGTTTATTTTTGTTAAGTTCGAATGCACATCCTGTGCCATGTGAGAACTCCAGGACACTTCCCATGTCCTGGACAACCACAGTTCAGGAAGTGTCGTCAGCTGGAGGAGCTCGAGCTCCGGGTTTTGGAGCTTTGAGCAGCAGCTGGCATCACAGTGCATCCGCGAGGCTGAGACCTACGTGGATAGCACGTTTCAGGAGATTGTCACCCCACAGTTTAAGAGAGTGCAGGCAGAGAGGGACTGAGTGAACGCCAGACAGACAAGGAGGACCAGGCAGGTAGTGCAGGAGTCCCCTGAGGTCATCTCACTGTCTCGCCGGTACTGGTGAGGGAGAGGGTTCCTCTGGGGAGTGCAGCCAAAACCAAGACCATAGCACCATGGGTGGCTCAGCTATACAGGGTGGGAGGAGAACGATCAGGAGAGCAATAGTAATGGGGAATTCTATAGTTATAGTAACAGATAGGCGTTACTGCGGCCGCAGATGTGATTCCAGGATGGTATGTTGCCTCCCTGGTGCCAGGGTCAAGGATGTCACTGAGCTGCTGCAGAACATTCTGAAGGGGGAGGGTGAACAGCCAGAGGTCGTGGTCCATATCGGTACCAACAACATAGTAGAAAGAGGGATGAGGTCCTGGAGGAAGATTTTAGGGAGTTAGGAAAGAAATTAATAAGCAGGACCTCAAAGTTAGTGATCTCTGGATTACTCCCGGCGCCACACGCTAGTGAGTATAGAAATAGGAGAATAGGGCAGATGAATGAGTGACTGGAGAGATGGTGCAGGAGGGAGGGCTTTAGATTCCTGGGGCATTGAGACCAGTTCTGGGGGAGGTGGGACCTGTACACACCGGATGGGTTGCACCTAAACAGAGCTGGGACCAAAGCCCTTGCGGGGAGGTTCGCTAGTGCTGTGGGGGGGTTTAAACTAATTAGGCAGGGGGTTGGGCACCAGGATGTAGCAACGGAAAGGAGAAACAAGGTGCACAAATGATTGGGAGAGACAGATAGCACTAGAGTAAGAAATAGTACAGTATTAGATGGGATCAGACTAAGAGAGAATACAAGAAGGTCTAAGATAGGTTTACAGTGCATGTGTGTAAATGCACGAAGCGCAGTAAACAAGGTTGGTGAACTGCAGGTGCAATTGGCCACATGGGAATATGGTGTTCTGGCGATAATGGAGACCTGGCTCAAAAAAGGCAGGATTGGGTACTAAATATTCCTGGATACAAGGTGCTCAGGAAAGATAGGGAAGGAAAGAAAGAAATGGAGGGGGGGGGGGGTGTGGCAGTATTGATCAAGGAGAATATTGCAGTGCTGGAGAGAGAGGATGTCCTGGAGGGGTCAAGGACAGAATCTATTTGGTTGGAGTGAAGAAACAATAGAGGTGCCATTACACTACTGGGTGTATTCTATAGGCCACCAACTAGCGGGAAGGATATAGAGGAGCAAATTTGCAGGGAAATCACAAAGATGTGCAAGACCCACAGAGTAGTGATAATGGGGGACTTCAACTATCCTAATATAGACTGGGATAGTAATAATGTAAAGGGCAAAGAGGGGGAGGAATTTTTGAAGTGTGTTCAGGAGAACTTTCTTGACCAGTACGTTCCTGGCCCAACAAGGAAGGAGGCATTGCTGGATTTGGTTCTAGGGAATGAGGTGGGCCAAGTGGAGCAAGTGTCAGTGGGGGAACATTTAGGGAACAGCGATCATAGTATCATAAGGTTTAGATTAGCTATGGAAAAGGACAAGGGACACTTTAAAGTAAAAATACTCAATTGGAGGAGGGCCAATTTCATTGGGATAAGAGCAGATCTGGCCCTGGAAAATTGGAATCAAGATTGGCAGGCAAAACTGAAAGTGAATAATGGGAGGCCTTGAAAGAGGAGATGGTTCGGGTACAGTCTAGATCCATTCCCACGAGGAAGAAAGGTAGGTCAACAAAATCAAGAGCTCCCTGGATGACAAAGGAGGTAGAGAGTAAGATGAAGCAGAAAAAAGGGGTGTATGACAGATGTCAGGTTGCTAATACAAGTGAGAACCAGGCTGAATATAGAAAGTTCAGAGGGGAGGCAAGAAAGGAAATAAGAGGGGCAAAGAGAGAGTATGAGAATAGACTGGCGGCCAACATAAAAGGGAATCCAAAAGTCTTCTTTAGGCATGTAAACAGTAAACGAATAGTGAGAGGAGGGGTGGGAGCGATTAGAGACCAAAAAGGAGATCTACGCATGGAAGCAAAAGGCATGGCTGAGGTACTAAATCAGTTCTTTATATCTGTCTTTACCAAGGAAGAAGATGCTGCCAAAGTCACAGTAAGTGAAGAGGTAGTTGAGATACTGGATGGGCTAAAAATTGATAAAGAGGAGGTACTAGAAAGGCTGGCTGTACTTAAAGTAGATAAGTCACCCGGACCGGATGGGGTGCATCCTACGTTGCTGAGGGAAGTAAGGGTGGAAATTGCAGAGGTACAGGCCATAATCTTCCAATCATCATTAGATACGGGAGTGGTGCCAGAGGACTGGAGAATTACAAATGTTACACCCTTGTTCAAAAAAGGGTGTAAGGATAAACAAAGCAACTACAGGCCGCTTACAGGTACGGTAGCATAGTGGTTATGTTACTGGTCTAGTAATCCAGAGGCCTGGACAAATAATCTAGAGTCATGAATTCAAATCCCGCCACGGCAGCTGGGGAATTTAAATTCAATTAATTAAATAAAATCTGGAATAAAAAAAACTAGTATCAGTAATGGTGGCCATGAAACTACCAGATTTTCGTAAAAACCCATTTGGTTCACTAATGCCCTTTAGGGGAAAAAAACCTGCCATCCTTACCCGGTCTGGCCTATATGTGACTCTAGACCCACAGCAATGATTCTTAATTGTCCTCTGAAATGGCCCAGCAAGCCACTCAGTTGTACTAGTCACTAGACACGACAAAGGCAAACCAAGCCGAATTGACCCTGCAAGGTCCTCCTCACTAATATCTGGGGACTTGTGCCAAAATTGGGAGAGCTGTCCCACAGACGAGCCAAGCAACAGCCTGACATAGCCATACTCACAGAATCATACCTTTCAGCCAACATCCCAGATTCTTCCATCACCATTCCTGGGTATGTCCTGCCCCAGGGGCAAGACAGACCGACCAGAGGTGGCGGTACAGTGATATACAGTCAGGGGGGAGTGGCCCTGGGAGTCCTCAACATTGACTCCGGACCCCATGAAATCTCATGGCATCAGGTCAAACATGGGCAAGGAAACCTCCTGCTGATTACCACCTACCGTCCTCACTCAGCTAATGAATCAGTCCTCCTCCATGTTGAACACCACTTGGAGGAAGCACTGAGGGTAGCAAGGGCACAGAATATACTCTGGGTGGGGGACTTCAATGTCCATCACCAAGAATGGCTCGGTAGCACCACTACTGACTGAGCTGGCTGAATCCTGAAGGACGTAGCTGCCAGACTGGGCCTGCGGCAGGTGGTGAGTGAACCAACACGAGGGAAAAGCCGATGTGACCTCGTCCTCACGAATCTACCTGTCGCAGATGCATCTGTCCATGACAGTATTAGTAGGAGTGACCAACGCACAGTCCTCGTGGAGACAAAATCCTGTCTTCGCACTAAGGACACCATCCAATGTGTTGTGTGGCACTACCACCGTGCTAAAGGGGATAGATTCAGAACAGATCTAGCAGCTCAAAACTGGGCATCCATGAGGCACTGTGGGCCATCAGCAGCAGCAGAATTGTATTCCAGCACAATCTGTAACCTCATGGCCGGCATATCCCTCACTCTACCATTACCAACAAGCCAGGGGATCAACCCTGGTTCAATGAGGAGTGCAGAAGAGCATGCCAGGAGCAGCACCAGGCGTACCTAAAAATGAGGTGCCAACCTGGTGAAGCTACAACTCAGGACTACATGCATGCTAAACAGTGGAAGCAACATGCTATAGACAGAGCTAAGCGATTCCACAACCAACGGATCAGATCAAAGCTCTGCAGTCCTGCCACATCCAGTCGTGAATGGTGGTGGACAATTAAACAACTAACGGGAGGAGGAGGCTCTGTAAATATCCCCATCCTCAATGATGGCAGAGTCCAGCACCTGAGTGTAAAAGAAAAGGCTGAAGCATTTGCAACCATCTTCAGCCAGAAGTGCTGAGTGGATGATCCACCTCGGCCTCCTCCCGATATCCCCACCATCACAAAAGCCAGTCTTCAGTCAATTCGATTCACTCCACGTGATATCAAGAAACTGCTGAGTTCACTGGATACATGTAAGGAATCTTATAACACCAGGTTATAGTCCAACAGTTTTATTTGAAAATCACAAGCTTTCGGAGCTTACCTCCTTCGTCAGGTGAGTGAGTGAAGGTTCACTTCACTCACTCACCTGACGAAGGAGGTAAGCTCCGAAAGCTTGTGATTTTCAATGAAAACTGTTGGACTATAACCTGGTGTTGTAAGATTCCTTACATTTGTCCACCCCAGTCCATCACCGGCATCTCCACATCACATTCACTGGATACAGCAAAGGCTATGGGACCCGACAACATCCTGGCTGTCGTGCTGAAGAGTTGTACTCCAGAACTAGCCGCGCCTCTAGCCAAACTGTTCCAGTACAGCTACAACACTGGCATCTACCCGACAATGTGGAAAATTGCCCAGGTATGTCCTGTCCACAAAAAGCAGGTCAAATCCAATCCGGCCAATTACCGCCCCATCAGTCTACTCTCAATCATCAGCAAAGTGATGGAAGGTGTCTTCGACAATACTATCAAGCAGCACTTACTCACCAATAACCTGCTTACCGATGCTCAGATTGGGTTCCGCCAGGACCACTCGGCTCCTGACCTCATTACAGCTTCGGTGCAAACATCAACAAAAGAGCTGAATTCCAGAGTTGAGGTGAGAGTGACTGCCTTGACATCAAGGCAGCATTTGACAAATTGTGGCACCAAGGAGCCCGAGGAATCGGGGGAAAACTCTCCAGTGGCTGGAGTCATACCTAGCACAAAGGAAGATGGTAGTGGTTGTTGGAGGCCAATCATCTCAGCCCCAGGACATTGCTGCAGGAGTTCCTCAGGGCAGTGTCCTAGGCTCAACCATCTTCAGCTGCTTCATCAATGACCTTCCCTCCATCATAAGGTCAGAAATGGGGATGTTTGCTGATAATTGCACAGTGTTCAGTTCCATTTGCAACCCCTCAGATAATGAAGCAGTCCGTGCCTGCATGCAGCAAGACCTGGACAACATCCAGGATTGGGCTCATAAGTGGCAAGTAACATTCGCACCAGACAAGGGCCAGGCAATGACCATCTCCAACAAGAGAGAATCTAACCACCTCCCCTTGACATTCAATGACATTACCATCACCGAATCCCCCACCATCAACATCCTGGGGGTCACCATTGACCAGAAATTTAACTGGACCAGCCACATAAATACTGTGACTGCAAGAGCAGGTCAGAGGCTGGGTATTCTGCGGCGAGTGACTCACCTCCTGACTCTCCAAAGCCTTTCCACCATCTCCAAGGCACAAGTCAGGAGTGTGATGGAATACTCTCCACTTGCCTGGATGAGTGCAGCTCCAACAACACTCAAGAAGCTCGACACCATCCAGGACAAAGCAGCCCGCTTGATTGGCACCCCATCCACCACCCTAAACATTCACTCCCTTCACCACCGGCGCACAGTGGCTGCAGTGTGTACCATCCACAGGATGCACTGCAGCAACTCGCCAAGGCTTCTTCGACAGCACCTCCCGAACCCACGACCTCTGCCACCTAGAAGGACAAGAGCTGCAGGCACATGGGAACAACACCACCTGATCGTTCTCCTTCAAGTCACATACCATCCCGACTTGGAAATATTTCGCCGTTCCTTCATCGTCGCTGGGTCAAAATCCTGGAACTCCCTTCCTAACAGCACTGTGGGAGAACCGTCACCACACGGACTGCAGCGGTTCAATATGGCGGCTCATCACCACCTTCTCGAGGGCAATTAGGGATGGGCAATAAATGCTGGCCTCACCAGTGACGCCCACATCCCATGAACGAATGAAAAAAAAGTCAGTTTAACCTCGCTAGTGGGGTAACTTTTAGAAATGATAATCTGGGACAAAATTAACAGTCACTTGGACAAGTGTAGATTAATTAAGGAAAGCCAGCACGATTTGTTAAAGGCAAATCGTGTTTAACCAACATGATTGAGCTTTTTGATGAGGTAATGGAGTGGGCCAATGAGGGAAGTGCAGTGCACTTCCAAAAGGCGTTTGATAAAGTGCCACGTAATAGGATTGTCATCAAAGTTGAAGATCAGGGAATAAAGGGGGCAGTGGTAGCATGGATATGAGATTGGCTTACTAATAGCTAACAGAGAGTAGTGGTGAACGGTTGTTTTTCGGATGAGAAGTAGGTATACAGTGGTATCCCCCAGGAGTCGGTACTAGGACCATTGCTTTTCTTGATATAGGCAGATTCAATCATGGCTTTCAGAAGGGAATTGGATAAGTACTAGAAGGGAAAAAAATTTGCAGGGCTACGGGGATAGGTCGAGGGAGTGGCACCAGCTGGATTGATCTTGCAGATGGCTGACACGGACACGATGAGCCGAATGGCCTCCTTCCGTGCTGTAACCATTCTATGATTCTGATTCTATGATTCTAACAGACTTCAGGAGGACATAGACAGACTGGGAAGGAAAGAAAGCGGAGGGTGGGGGGGAGGGAGATGTGGAGGGGGGCGGTGATGGCAGTATTGATTAAGGAGAATATTGCATTGCTGGAGAGAGAGGATGTCCTGGAGGGGTCAAGGACAGAATCCATTTAGTCAGAGTTAAGGAACAATAGAGGTGCCATTACACTACTGGGTGTATTCTATAGGCCACCAACTAGTGGGAAGGATATAGAGGAACAAATTTGCAGGGAAATTACAGAGAGGTGCAAGAACTATATCCTAATATAGACTGGGATAGTAATAATGTAAAGGGCAAAGAGGGGGAAGAATTTCTGAAGTGTGTTCAGGAGAATTTCCCTGATCAGTATGTTTCCGGCCCAACGAGGAAGGAGACATTGTTGGATCTGATTCTGGGGAATGAGGTGGGTGAAGTGGAGCAATGGTCACTGGGGAACATTTAGGGAACAGTGATCATAGTATCATAAGGTTTAGATTAGCTATGAAAAAGGACAAGGAGCAATCTAGAGTAAAAAATACTTAATTGGAGGAGGGCCAATTTCAGTGTGTTGAGAACAGATCTGGCCCAGGTAAATTGGAATCAAAGATTGGCAGACAAAACTGTAATTGAACAATGGGCGGCCTTTGAAGAGGAGATGGTTCGGGTACAGTCTAGGTACATTCTCACGAGGGAGAAAGGTAGGGCAACCAAATCCAGAGCTCCCTGGATGACAAAAGAGAGAGAGAGTAAGAT
Organism: Heptranchias perlo; assembly: GCF_035084215.1. Taxonomy (NCBI): domain Eukaryota; kingdom Metazoa; phylum Chordata; class Chondrichthyes; order Hexanchiformes; family Hexanchidae; genus Heptranchias; species Heptranchias perlo. Next base: position 112,992,708 of record NC_090326.1, on the reverse strand, counting down.
GAAACAGAAAAAGGGGCTTATGACAGTTGTCAGGTTGATAATACAAGTGAGAACCAGGCTGAATATAGAAAATTCAGAGGGGAAGTGAAAAAGGAAATAAGAGGGGCAGAGAGAGTATGAGAATAGATTGGCAACTAACATAAAAGGGAATCCAAAAGTCTTCTATAGGCATATAAACAGTAAATGGGTAGTAAGAGGAGGGGTGGGGGCTGATTAGAGACAAAAACAGGACCTACTCATGGTGGCAGAGGGCATGGCCGAGGTACTAAATGAGTACTTTGCACCTGTCTTTACCAAGGAAAAAGATGCTGCCAAAGTCACAGTAAAAGAGGAGATAGTTGAGATACTGGATGGGCTAAAAATTGATAAAGAAGAGGTTCTAGGAATGCTGCTGGTACTTTAAGTAGATAAGTCACCAGGTCCGGATGGGATGCATCCGAGGTTGCTGAGGGAAGAAAGGGTGAAAATTGCAGAGATACTGGCCATAATCTTCCAATCATCCTTGGACATGGGGATGGTGCCAGAGGACTGGAGAATTGCAAATGTTACAACTTTGTTCAAAAAAGGGTGTAAGGATAAATCCAGCAACTATAGGCCAGTCAGTTTAACCTCAGTATTGGGAAAACTTTTAGAAACGATAATCCGGGAGAAAATGAATAGTCACATGGATAAGTGTGGATTAATTAAGGAAAGCCAGCATGGATTTGCTAAAGGCAAATTGTGATTAACTAACTTGATTGGGTTTTTTATGAGGTAACAGAGAGTGAGTGTTGATGAGAGCAATGCGGTTGGTGTGGCGTATATGGACTTCCAAAAGGCGTTTGATAAAAGTGCCACATAATAGGCTTGTCAGCAAAGTTGAAGCCCATGGAATAAAAGGGGCAGTGGCAGCATGGAATCGAAAGTGGCTAAGTGACAGGAAACAGAGAGTAGTGGTTAACGGTTGTTTTTCAGACTGGGGAAAGGTATACAGGGATCAGTACTAGGACCACTGCTTTTCTTGATATATATTACTGACTTGGATTTGGGTGTACAGGGCACAATTTCAAAATTTTCAGATGACACAAAACTAGGTAGTGAACAGTGAGGAGGATAATAATAGACTTCAAGAGGACATAGGCAGGCTGGTGGAATGGGTGGACACATGGCAGATGAAATTTAACGCAGAGAAGTACAAAGTGATACATTTTGGTAGGAAGAACGAGGGGAGGCAATATAAACTAAATAGTACAATTCTAAAGGGAGTGCAGGAACAGAGAGATCTGGGGGTATATGTGCACAAATCTTTGAAGGTGGCAGGGCAGGTTGAGAAAGCGGTTAAAAAAGCATTTGGGATCCTGGGCTTTACTAACAGAGGCATAGAGTACGAAAGCAAGGAAGTTAAGCTAAACCTTTATAAAACACTGGTTAGGACTCGGCTGGAGTATTGTGTTCAATTCTGGACACCACACTTTGGGAAGTATATCAAGGCCTGAGAGAGGGTGTAGAAGAGATTTATTAGAATGGTACCAGAGATGAGGGACTTCAGTTATGTGGAGAGACTGGAGAAGCTGGGGTTGTTCTCCTTAGGGCAGAGAAGGCTACGGGAGATTTGGCAGAGGTGTTCAAAATCATGAACAGTTTTGATAGAGTGAATAAAGAAAAACTGTTTCCAGTCGCAGAAGGGTCAGTAACCAGAGGGCACAGATTTAAGGTGATGGACAAAAGGTCCAGAGGCGACATGAGGAAACCTTTTTTTAAGCAGCAAGTTGTGATAATCTGGACTGCACTGCCTGAAAGGGTGGTGGAAGCAGATTCAATAGTAACTTTCAAAAGGGAATTGGATAAATACTTCAAGGGAAAAAAATTACAGGGCTACGGGGAAAGAGCAGGGGAATGGGACTAATTGGATAGCTCTTTCAAAGAACCAGGACAGGTACGATGAGTCAAAGGGCCTCCTCCTGTGCTGTACCTATTATGATACTATGAAATAATGTTTATAATCTCATGATATTATTAATCGTATCAATTCTCCACAATACTCATTATCCATCTCTCACTGTGCTTTCTTATCCTGTTTCTTCCAACCATCTCACCTGTGCTCTATGTTTAATGGCTGCATGCTCCACAAATGGCTTTAAACAATAGCATCAACTCACTTGGCAACTAGCCTGTGAGTAAGTTGGCAAGTAAGATCCTCTCTGCAGCTGGTTAACATTTGGAACTATTATTAGTATTGGCAAAACTACAACATTGTCTGGCTCAGATCAGCTTGCTCTTCCGTCAATGCAGTTGATGACTCATCTTTGCTCAGACACTGGGTGGTCCAGCACACCTTCTTGCATCCGACATTCAAATTGGACTAACATAAGGAAGAACTAAATCACATCTACACCAATACTTGGGTGGCTCTAATATGTCCCAAGGTTTGTGTTATTCCCATTGTTGCAGACCACAGTTCAAGCCAGCACCAAATTTGTCTCCATAATTAACAATGCAACCACTTTGGGACTAATGACATTTATTACCTGATTTTTAAGTATTGTTCTATGGGCGACTAGCTCTTATTGAAGCTATGAATTTGAATATTATCTTGGCGCTCCACACAACTCCACACGTGAGCTTGTGTTGAGTGTATTTGTATTATTGGTCATAACACGCCTTTCATTATTTCACTATTCCAATGGCCTCCTGGCTGGTCTCCCATCCTTCACCCTCCATAAACTTGGAAATAACGGAGTGAATGGATAAAAGAAATACAGTGGATGTTGTGTACGTGGATTTTCAAAAGGCATTTGGAGGCCTAAGTTCGTCAATCACCTTGTCAAGTTGCATATATCCTGTACATTTCACTTACATCAGTATTATATGACACAGTCAGTTCACTACAATGTTCTACCAACACACCGTTTCCTGGATTTCAAGTGAGTGAACATTCCCAATAGAAAAAATGTGACACATTCATTTAATTCTGTTTCAAACTTTGAGATACTACAGCTGAGTAAAAGTGAAAAATGTTATTGTCTGGCTATAAAGGTGGAATTAGTAAATCATAGGGTCTGATTAGTACACAGTCCTTTCATTTTTGTGACCTGGACTTGGATTCCAGCTAGGATTCACGGAATAATATTTTCCTTGATGATTCTCAGCAAAATTAGTTTAGACAATATGAAGGCATTACCAGTAACTGTTAACCCACAATTAAAACAAACCCAATTTAGTATTTCCCCCTCAAAGAGGTTAATCGGTCTGGGACACACCCCTCTGGTGTAGGAGTAGCTGCTTTTCAGAAATCGGGGTTAAGGCATTTATTAGGATGATGCAAAGGGAACTTTACATTGCATCTAACCCATGCTATAGCCAATCTGCTTGTACATAACGTTGATATTGGGTGCAAAAATGTCCAATTCCATAGCACTGATATTCTTCATCTTGATTGTTCTCAATATCTAATTTGCATATTTATGCTCTAAGCGTAAATCTGTGACTACATTTATGTGCCCGGGGCGGGGATAGAGGAAAATGGTGGGTTCCACAGGTCAAAATGGTTATGTTGTTTAAGTATGTTCAAGGCTCCGCAGAGGTGCCCCCATAATAAGATTATTTAGGAAACAAGTTGTTTGGTATTGTACCTGTGCATCATGGTCGAATCCCAAACCTATAAAGTAGAAGGACACACATTTACGCCCATGAACTTATATATTCTAATTTACTGATCTCAGCTGGAAAAGAGCCAAGTGATAACAGGCCTCTTTTATATAGAGGCATTTTCACCCCAAGCCTCACTTGTGCACGTCCTAACTACTAGTTTTAGAGTGCTATTGATGAAAACCTGGGTTTAGGTTGTTGTCCAACCTTTCATCTAGGGATAGTCCATATGGTGAAAGAAGATCCAAGAAAGAGGAAGAAGAGAAACAGGCAAAAAAAGAGCAAAAATTAAAATTACCCTCAATTATCTGGTAATCTGTGGCTGGCATCAGGACAAATAATCAGCAAAGCTGCCGGATTGTTGTAAAAACCCAACTGGTTCGCTAATGCCCTTCAGGGAAGAGAAACTGCCACCACAACCCACTCTGGTCTGACCTACTCGTGACTCCAGTCCCACAATATGTGGTTGGCTCTTAATGCGCTCTGAAGTGGCCTACTAAGTTGCTTAGTTGTAAAACAATTGCTATAGTTACTAGTGAAGCAGAGCAGAAAAAAGCACTATTTGTAAACTATATGCATAGCTGAGGATTTCATTAACACTCAGAGAAAAAAAATCTTTTAGTAGGGCAACTGGCAAAATTTATTGCAGAGCATCAACTTAAAACAAATTTCAACCAAAGATTGAATGGCAAAAGAATCAAAGGTGACATGAGGAAAAACTTTTTTACACAGCGAGTGGTTAGGATCTGGAATGCACTGCCTGAGGGGCTGGTGAAGTCAGATTCAATCATGGCCTTTAAAAGGGGAACTGGATAAGTGCTTGAAAGGATAAGATTTGCAGGGCTATGGGGATAGGGCAGGGGAGTGGAACTAGTCGGATTGCTCTTGCATAGAGACGGCACGGACTCGATGGGCCAAATGGCCTCCTTCCATGCTGTAACCATTCTATGATTCTATGATTCTAACCTAATTTATCGATGGATGCATATAGTGGCACGACTATTTCTGGCCAGAATGGAGATGATTGGTTAATTGCCCCGTCAAACGCGCCTGGAGACCACACTGCTATAAGTGACAGATTGATTTTACACTCATAATTTGTCTTTAACTATCATCCACTCACTGCATTTTACTGGAGAAATCACCCTGCTTTGATCAGGAGATGTTGCTGTAGTTTCAGTCATGAGTTCTGTTTGCTATAGTTCATCGACTCTATAGACTGTTCGTTGTAGTGCGCTGTTTAAATAGACTCTGTTTGCTGAGTAAATAGACTTTGTTTGTTGTAAAATAGACTGCTGTAAATCCTATCGTAAGTTCTGCCCCACCTCCAATTCATTAGCTGACACAGTGCAACTTAAAATCATCCCCAGAGTGACTGTGCTGTCACTCTGGGGATGATTTTAAACCCCAAGAACGGGTGGGTTGGGGGCAGGTGGAGTTGAAAATAATTGTTTTTTGGGTCGTGACCACAACTTGGCTTTAATTCCAGGTTTAACATCGGCGCGGTAAAGTACAGGCTTAGCATTGGGAATGCAAAGTCCGAAAATTGTTGCAGTTGTGATCCAAAAAAAAACTATTTTCAACTCCCTCCTGCCCCCAACCCTTCCATTCTTGGGATTTAAAATCACCCCCTCTGTTTATCGAAGACAAACTATTTCAGTTGTGACAGGGAATTGTTATAATATTCAAAGGCTCAAAATTGTAAACATATTTATATTTAATGTTATTGCCAAGTTGATATCACTCCCTTTCTGTTCCCTGAATTATCCATTCATCCCATGTCAATAACAAATAGGAGGAAGTTTTAGCAATTAAGTTTAAATTGTACATAGGATATAGGATTTATGAACGATGTATTTTAAGACAGTACCTATTTACGTCGAGTTACATCAAGTATACAGCACAGAAACAGGCCAATCGGCCCAACTGGTCAATGCTGGTGTTTATGCTCCACATGAGCCTCCTCCCTCCCTATTTCATCTAACTCTAACAGCATATCCTTCTATTCCTTTCTCTCTTGTGTTCATATCTAGCTTTCCTTTAAATGCATATCTATGCCATTTGCCTCAACTACTCCTTGTGGTAGCATATTCCACATACCTACCACTCTTTGGATAAAGAGGTTTTTCCTGAATTCCCAATTGGGAAATAGAGGAGTGCACAGATCTCGTAGGGCTGGAGGAGGTTACAGAGATAGGGAGGGGTGACGCCATGGAGGGATTCGAAAAAAAGGAATGAGAATTTCAAAATTCTACTACCTACTATGTATACAGGTCCAGACTGTCGCACCAGTATATATCCAAAGACACCTCCATAAGGAAACTACAATCCCCAAATGAAGCCATACAATGCGTGGGGGATGGGGGGGCTGTGGGGGGGGGGGGAGGGGTGGCAATGGAACAGGATCAACTTGGCCAAATTGGCCAGGCTGGAAAAGTTAAAAGTAACTGCAAAAAGCCTGAAAATGTCATTACTAAATATCACCTAAACTGTGACTAGACCCTTGCTCTGCTGATCTTCTTCACCAAGTCCTGATTTTTTTTTATTCGTTCATGGGATGTGGGCGTCGCTGGCAAGGCCGGCATTTATTGCCCATCCCTAATTGCCCTTGAGAAGGTGGTGGTGAGCCGCCTTCCTGTGGTGAAGGTTCTCCCAAAGTGCTGTTAGGAAGGGAGTTCCAGGATTTTGATCCAGCGACGATGAAGGAACAGCGATATATTTCCAAGTCGGGATGGTGGGTGACTTGGAGGGGAACGTGCAGGTGGTGTTGTTCCCATGTGCCTGCTGCCCTTGTCCTTCTAGATGGTAGGGGTCGCGGGTTTTGGAGGTGCTTTCGAAGAAACCTTGGCGAGTTGCTGCAGTGCTTCCTGTGGATGGTACACACTGCAGCCACGGTGTGCCGGTGGTGGAAGGAGTGAATGTTTAGGGTGGTGGATGGGGTGCCATTCAAGCGAGCTACTTTGTCCTGGATGGTGTCGAGCTTCTTGAGTGTTGTTGGAGCTGCACTCATCCAGGCAAGTGGCGAGTATTCCATCACACTCCTGACTTGTGCCTTGGAGATGGTGGAAAGGCTTTGGGGAGTCAGGAGGTGAGTCACTCACCACGGAATACCCAGCCTCTGACCTGCTCTTGTAGCCACGGTATTTATGTTGCTGGTCCAGTTAAGTTTCTGGTCAATGGTGACCCCCAGGATGTTGATGGTGGGGGATTCGGCGATGGTAATGCCGTTGAATGTTAAACTCTCTCTTGTTGGAGATGGTCATTGCCTGGCACTTGTCTGGCGTGAATGTTACTTGCCACTTATGAGCCCAAGCCTGGATGTTGTCCAGGTCTTGCTGCAGGCAGGCATGGACTGCTTCATTATCTGAGGGGTTGCGAATGGAACTGAACACTGTGCAATCATCAGCAAACATTCCCATTTCTGACCTTATGATGGAGGGAAGGTCATTGATGGAGCAGCTGAAGATGGTTGGGCCTAGGACACTGCCTTGAGGAACTCCTGCAGCAATGTCCTGGGGCTGAGATGATTGGCCTCCAACAACCACTACCATCTTCCTTTGTGCTAGGTATGACTTCAGCCACTGGAGAGTTTTCCCCTGATTCCCATTGACTTCAATTTTACTAGGGCTCCTTGGTGCCGCACTCAGTCAAATGCTGCCTTGATGTCAAGGGGAGTCACTCTCACTTCACCTCTGGAGTTCAGCTCTTTTAACCATGTTTGGACCAAAGCTGTAATGAGGTCTGGAGCCAAGTGGTCCTGGCGGAACCCAAACTGAACATCGGTGAGCGGGTTATTGGTGAGTAAGTGTCGCTTGATAGCACTGTCGACGACACCTTCCATCACTTTGCTGATGATTGGGAGTAGACTGATGGGGCGGTAATTGGCCGGATTGGATTTGTCCTGCTTTTTGTTGACAGGACATACCTGGGCAATTTTCCACATTGTCGGGTAGATGCCAGTGTTGGGTTAGATGAGAGTCTAGAGAAAGAAGACCATTCAATAATGCTTATTGTGATTTAAATCCACACAGTCAAATAATGCTTTCATTTTGATAGCAGGACCTCCTCTTAACTGGTGTAATGTGAATGAGAACGACATCCAGTCAAATTTAAAACTCCTGTAGTGGGGGTCTGACTGCATCATTTTAACATGTTTACCATAACATTTGATATCTTGATGGGCCACTTACTCAGATAACAGCAGCTGAACACAATGGCCTCGATATTAATCCCCCCTCCCCCCAACGACCGGCAGGAGAGGGTTGGGTTAAAAAGTTAAATATGGGGAATGTGACCCCAACCCACCGTGCACTGCACGCCACCATTTTTACCGCGGTGGAAATCGTGGCGTGCGAATGTCACTTAATTAACATATTTACATCGGGTTCCCACAGTGGAATTGGGAACCTCATTTAAAATTGACTGTTGCTGCATGGGTTTCCCAGGGTCAGGAAACTCAGCAGAGAAAGGGAGGCAGGAGCTGCCGGCTCCACAAGGTAAGTGCCTTTTTCAGAATTCCTTGTGGGCCAGGAGGAGCAGGAGTGCTTCCCCCGGAACCCCCAGAAAACCTTCGACCTCCCCCAACCCTGATGGCCGACCTCCTCCCCCAGCCGATCACGGGCCTCCCAGATCTCCCGATCACGGGCCTCTCTGGTCTCCCGATAGCAGGCCTCTCTGGTCTCCTGATCACAGGCCTCTCCCCGACCTCCCGATCGTGGGCCTCTCCGACCTCCTGATCGCAGGCCTTTCCGACCTCTGATCACGGGCCTCTCCGACCTCCCGATCGCAAACCTCTCTAACCTACCGATTGCGGGCCTCTCCGTCCTCCCGATCGTGGGCCTTTCTGGTCTCCCGATAGTGGGCCTCTCCGACCTCCCGATAGCGGGCCTCTCCGGTCTCCCGATCGCGGACCTCTCGGTCTCCTGATCGCAGGCCTTTACGGTCTCCTGATCGCGGACCTCTCCGATCTCCTGATCGCAGGCTTTTCCGACCTCCCGATGGAAGACCTCACCGGTCTCTTAATCGCGGGCCTCTCAGGTCTCCTGATCGCGGACCTCTCTGGTCTCTTGATCACAGGTCTCTCTGGTATCCCGATCAACTTCAGATCTTAACCACCACTCCAATTTTCTCTCAGACAGCAGGTGCTGGTAATGGACGATGGCTGCACCAGAGCCAGTGAAAATGGAGGAGGCATGGACTGGTACCTAAGGTGGGGATCCCCAATCAGCACACGACCGGCAGGGCGGTCCACACTCCTGGGGTCTATATGCCTTTCTTCCGCCAATTCCTGGGCCGTGGAAGTCCTCTCTTTGACAGATTTTCAATGCTTTCCTCCCACTCTCCCACTCTGCTATCAGAATCATAGAATCATAGGAAGGTTACAGCACGGAAGGAGGCCATTCAGCCCATCGAGTCCGCATCAGCTCTACGCAAGAGCAATTCAGCTAGTCCCACTCCCCTGCCCTATCCCTGTAGCCCTGCAATTTTTTTCCTTTCAAATACTTATCCAGTTCCCTTTTGAAGGCCATGATTGAATCTGCCTCCACCACCCCCTCGGGCAGTGCATTCCAGATCCTAACCACTCGCTGTGTAAAAAAGTTTTTCCTCATGTCACCTTTGGTTCTTTTGCCATTCACCTTAAATTCTGTTGTAGCATTTGACAATAATGGCATCTCTTGCTTCAAGTTTTCTTTAAGTGAACGAATGGCTGTGTTTTGCATGGTTTTGAAATTGTTCCAACAAAAGTCACTAATGGGGAAATGTGTGAAAGCAGACATTTGAAATGTAAAGTATCGGCAAGTTAGTCCTTGGTCACCTTGCAACCACATCTCTATAATGACTATTAGATCAAACCCACTTATCTCTATTTGTGCCAATAATTCATCTATCTTGTTACGAATGCTTCGTGCATTCAGATAAAGTGCCTTTAATTTTAACTTTTTACCATTTTTCCCTGATTTGACCTTGTTTGCTGATGCACTATTGCTGTTAAACTCTCTGTCCCTTTCTGTCTATTAAGCAGCCTGCAAGTCAGTCAGCACATGAAGTCCCCCTTTCTGATTGGAGCATTTATGTTTCTTACTCCCCCCCACTTTCCCTCCATATTCCAAAGTGCTTGACTATCTTTCAATGTTCAATTCTAATGAGAGATCTAAATCTGAAATGTTAACCTGTCTTTTCTCTTTACAGAGGCTTACAGACCTGCTGTGTAAGTCTAGCATCTTCTGTTTTTATTTTAGATTTCCCAACGTTTACAGCCTTTTCTTTCTCTTTGTCCTCAATTATTCTGATTTAGCATCGCTGTGGACCTATAGATTATTTGGTAATAGTTTAGTGAATGATTATGCTTTGCTGGATGCAGCACACTTTCCATAATGCAATTTGCTCAAAAGCACTGATTATTAATGAATGAAGACAACAGACATAAATACAGGCCATGGAATATTGGAAAATTAAATCATTATAAACAATAAAGCACATGAAAAACATATCTTTTTACAGCTTAGTCTGAGAGTATAGAAAATGCTGGTATGTTGTTTTTGGATGTGGTGCAGCTATAGCACAGCCCTCGGAAGGTTAAAGATGGTATACTTCACTCCCTCTTGAGCCCCTTCTCCTCAAAGTGCTCCAGCTCTGCTCCCTATGGGGTTGATTTTACCTTGGGGTGCGGTTAGGCAGGTGGAGTGGGAGGGAAACCCCAGCAGAGAGTTCAGCATGAGGCCTGGGCCCATTTCAACTCCCGTGCCTTATTTGAATACTGCAGTGCTGTCATAAGAACATAAGAAATAGGAGCAGGAGTAGGCCATACGTCCCCTCGAGTCTGCTCCACCATTCAATCAGATCATGGCTGATCTTCAACCTCAATTCCACTTTCCTGCCCGATCCCCATATCCCTTGATTCCCTTAGAGTCCAAAAACCTGTCTCCCACTTGAAGCCGGCAAGTGTGGCATCAGGGCCGACGGGCAGGAGCGGAAATTGAGAGTAGGCACGAGGATGCCGGGAACTCAAGGGAATGGTCCCTGGCATTAAGTTGGTGCTTAAGGGGGGTGTTGACAGCAGATGCCGGTGCTGGGAGGGAGAGGAAAAGTCGGAGCTGGGGAGGCTCAAGGATTCCTTGCGGGTTCCGGAGAAGAATTCCTGCTCCTCCTGGTCAACAAGTAATCCTCCAAAAAGTTAAATTTATATACTTTAGCTTGGTCTCTTCTGGCCACTCCGCTGACTCCCACCAGGTCCTACTGTCAGGTTTGGCCCTGTGTGGGCCTCCTCAATTTCTTAACTGAACTGGCATCACATGTCATTGACATCATTGGGCCGCGACTTTTTGCTATATAGCAGGAGCACTCTCCCGTGCCTGTTTTGAGGTGAATTAAGCTGGCAGGGTAGGAATGTGGCGTGAACCCCTGGTATCTTAACCCTCCCCCCCCCATCGCACCATTTCCGTGGGCCAGGGCGTTAAAATCAACCTCTATAACGCTGGCTGTGCTCCTTCTTCCCCAATGAAGCACTCCTCTAATGATCCAGTCACTGGTGTCCGCTCCTACTCCCTTCCTCCTGATACTACAGCCAACAGCCCATGGCTCAAAAAATCCTGACTCTCCATCTTGCTCCCCTACTCTGCGCACAACAGCCACCAGTCTGAAAACTCTCTCATCTGCGGCTTGCTTGCTGGTCCTTGGACCACAGCAACGCCGCAGGAGATCCTCTAGTAATATCTAATTTCACTGTCATTTAGTAATTGTTCAGGCAGCATGCTATATCTCCAAGTAACATCATTTGTTTTTGCAAAATAACAATCAATAAAGCACTTAAAAAAGTATACAGGATCCTTGACTTTATAGATAGAGGCATAGAGTACAAAAGCAAGGAAGTTATGCTAAACCTTTATAAATCACTGGTTAGTCCTCAGCTGGAGTATTGTGTCCAATTCTGAGCACCACACTTTAGGAAGGATGTCAAGGCCTTGGAGAGGGTGCAGAAGAGATTTACTAGAATGGCATTGGGGATGAGGGACTTCAGTTATGTGAAGAGACTGGAGAAGCTGGGATTGTTCTCCTTAGAGCAGAGATGGTTAAAGGGAGATTTAATAGAGGTGTTCAAAATTATGAAGGGTTTTGATAGAGTTTGGCAGGAGGGTCTGTAACCAGAGGTGACATGAGGAAACATTTTTTTACGTAGCAAGTTGTAATGATCTGGAATGCATCACCTGAAAGGGTGGGGGAAGCTGATTTAATAGTAACTTTCAAAGGGAATTGGATATAAACCTGTAAGATTTTATGATTCTAAATGGACCACTGCAGGGTGCTCAGAAAAACCGCAGAGGTAAGTTTTCTTTTAAAGATTTTTATGGGGCCAGGAGAAGCATATATGTTCCTCCTGGCCCCACAAAAATATTCTCACTTGCTGCCAGCCCTTCCTTGCTCCCCTCCCACGATTGCCTCCACCCTACATTTTAGTCTGTAACTTCCAGCTCCGCTCTGCAGAGGAGCCATCGCAATTGCTGCCCTCAGGCTTCACCCATCGGCTACCAGAAGCACACCGAGAGTTAAAATCATCCCTTATGTGTTATTTGCGCATTGCTTTAGAGCAGATAGTTTCACACCGGGGTCCATGAGGCCGTCAGATTTATGTCTGTTGAGACTGAACCTACTGTGGGCCGTGAACACTTAATCTCAAGAGTTCTCTTGTCTATATGTTTCTGTATTTGTTAACTTACTAGTAGAGGATTTCTGTCACTGAATATAATTAAAAAAACATTTTCTGCAATGATGAAACTGTTTTCTTTTGGGTAATAGACACTGTCTTTTGTCATTAGGACCTGAGAACCTCATGACTGCCTGAATATTTGCAGGGTGAACGCAATAGCGTGTCAATATTTAGAAGTCCCCCAAGCAGAAGAATTTAAAGAGCACTGTTTCAGAATGTAATGCAGGTGTTAGATACAGTGGTCAGGTAATAACCTTTTACAGATGCTATTTTTTCTTCTGTTGGCCTGGTTTACTCTTTCACAGACCTACTTTAACTGGAAGATATCTGAAAGGTTGTTTCATGTTGCTCCAATACTGTAGTTTGATTTGTTACCAATACCCTGATAAAAATCACATTTGTTGCACAAAAAACTCAATATAGGTTCTGCCTTAAAAAGTAATTATCAAAATGTCAAAATGTTCTAAATGGCATTACCCCTATAGATAATCTTGATGACATGTATGGCATGTTGTTAACACAAACAAGGATTAATAACATGCAGTGTTCTGGGTGGTCTTTCTTTTTACAGACTCAGGTGGCAAATAGTTGCTAACAGTAACAACACAACCACCTCGTCCTTTCTCATGGCTGCAGATGTTATAGCTCTGTTTTTTCCAACATTAGAAAATATTTGGCACAGAGCCCTGACCACCACTCCCCCCACCCCACTCACCCACCCACCCACCGTCAAAAACCCACAATACTTTATCCATGAGACTGTTTTTCAAAATAAAAGGCTCATTATAATAAAGCTCAAATGAAAATTATAAATCTTACTTTACCTTCTACTAATGAGCATCTCAAACATTCCAGCGTCAACTTGTATTTCTCTTCATATTTTTATGAGCAAATAATAGTTCCAGGCTTAGCTATCAGAAAAATAAAGAACAGTTTTAATACTCTCAGTTGAACAACATGTTTACAGGGACCTAAAAAGCAATTCTTCTTATCAGGGTTTATTTTATTGACAGCTGGGCATCTTTGTAATTAAACTTTGCTCTGGACCAGAGAAATTTTAATTAAAATAAAAACTTCTTTATATAAGAGTTTGTAACGATGAGGTTCCACTGCTATTACTGCCCCAGTGTTATTATGAGGCTATAAAATGACTGCAATTACTTACATTGGCTCAGGATTTGAATTCTGCATTGCGGCATTTTACCCTCATAAATACACACATAAATAAAGGAGAATTCTCGTATAGGAATGCTCTTATAAAGAACAAAAAATACCAGATATGTGGATTTGTTATTCCACATGAAGTATGTAACAATTTAGTGATAACTTTCCTGAATCAGGACATTGCCAGCAATTTGCTCACATCAGGTTTGGCAAGTTGGGAGAAGTGGAATGAAGGAGAATAATTCAACTCAGACTCAAGGCTTGCAACAGGTTTGCTCAAACTACAGCCCATGGGACACATGCAGCTCGCGAATCGTAATGATCCAGCTCAGAATGGCCAACTAATTCAGTTCTATTTGAGCTTATATTTCTTAATCACTGCTTTGTGCTGTTTAAGTATTTGAGCTGCATTGGTGGTTAAGTCATAAATCATGGTTAGCTTGAGATCCGTGCAATTTAATGGGAGCATTGACTGAAACTTTGTATGTGGCCCATCAGGCATCATTGTTTGCAACTAAGTGGTTGACAAAGACGAAAAGAACATAAGAACATAAGAAATCGGAGCAGAAGTCGGCCATAAGGCCCCTCGAGCCTGCTTCACCATTCGATAAGATCATGGCTGATCTTCTACCTCAACTCCCCATATCCCTTGATTCCCTTGGTGTCCAAAAATCTATCGATCTCAGTCTTGAAAGCACTTGAACTCTCCTAAGTTACATCTTCCAAAACTCACTCTATGAATTATTTTCCATGTCCTTCTCTTCCCCATTGGCAATTACTTGCTTGGAACGTAGAAATGTGCACACGTATACACACGCACACACACGTGCACATACACACGCACACAAATGCTCTGAGTGATATGGATTGAATGCATTTGTCACTGAAGTGAATATTGTTCTGAATTTGATGACTACAGCATTCAGTCCAACTGGTCTATGGCGGTGTTTATACTCCACGGAAGCCTTCTCCCACCCTGTCCCCATATCCCTCCATTCCCTTCTCCCTCATGTACGTATCAAGCCTCCCCTTAAATGTGTCAATGTTTTCTGCTGGAACCACTACAGAATAGATTTTGACTTGCTGAAATCAGCGTTAACCAAGAGGTAAGGGTTTCAAAATGGGGTTGGAAGACTTACCGCCTTGTTAATGTTAACACTCTGCCCACTGCCACTTTTACAGGTAAGCCCCTTTTAACATGCAAATCAGCGACTAAGACTTACATAAGACCCTAACTGCCATTTTAGAATAGAACTGGTCGGAGCATGCGCTGTGCACCTACCTTCCCTCCCTGGACTTACCTTGCTTCTGGGCCGGTGGCCCAAGTCCGGTGAGCTGTATCGCGATGCCTATTTAAGGAGGGCAGCTCGCCGGTTCCATTTAAATGCGACCCAAGTCTCAAAATGCCTCCAGCCTTATTGCTGCCGGAATGGATAGGCTGCCAGCGCACTCCGCCGGTCGGCAGCCCAAAAGTTAAAATCCATCTCTCCATGTGGCAGCAAGTTCCACATTCTCACCACTCTCTGTGTAAAGAAATTCCTCCTAAATTCTTTATTTGATCTGTCAGTGGCTATCTTTTATTTATGCCCTCTTATTCTGGACTCACCCACAAGTGTAAACAATTTCTCCACATCAACCCTATTGATACCCTTTATAATTTTAAAGACCTCCATCAGGTCTCCTCTTAGTCTTCTCTTTTTCAGAGAAAATTGAAAAACTTTATGGAAATAGATCCTGTGAAAAAACTTTTAAGTCATAAAGCCGAAAAATGTTATCATATGATTAGTAAAATGGGAGTAAGATTACTTTAGAAATATCAGCAAGGATTAGACATGCTCAGTGTTGAGATTTTCTATCGTTCTTTGGAATTTGAGATGCTCGCCCAAGACTGGAAATCAGTTAGTGTTCAGGGTTATGAATAGCTTGACATTAGTACTAGAGTTTCATTACAACAGAATGAACTGAGGACCAACTATTGCAATCAAACAAAAAAAAGCCAGCATGAGCTCACAAAGAGATTTAGTTACAATATATAGTATATCCTGCCTTTTGAGAATATGTTTGATTGGGTTCCTCAGAAATCACACACAGCAAAGATGAAGGTTAATGGAATCAGTGAAGAAATGACAAATTGGAAAGCAAATTGCCTTGACAATAGAAAGTAGAGAGTAGTCATAAATGGGAATCTTTAAGCTAGGCAGCAGTAACTAGGGGAATCCCATCGGGTTCGAATCTGGAACCTCTGTTTCATTATTAGTTATTAATCGATCTTGACAAATGTTTTATAAGTTGAATATCTAAGTTTGGGGATAATGCTCAATTGTGCAGGAAAGTAAAACGCATAGAGAAGAGGGAAATTATTCAAAGCAATTTGCAGAAACGTAGAATGAGGATAAATAGTAATTAGTCATCATAAATATAATAACTTCTCACTGAGGGGTATAAGCATCCATAGGTTGCCCGAGAAATATCTGGGTCTGATCATTATTCATCTTTGATATCTACTCCACAATATTGATAGCGTATAGACCATTGACGCATGCACTTACTAGGGTAAATTTTCCTCTGCCCTGTGTCTGGTGCATTGGCATTCTCCAGGTGCAGAGCAGAGGAAAAAGGGGTGGAGACCAGTTGTGTCAGGTATCTGTCTCCATTGTGTTGCCTCTGGATTTCCTGTGGCTTCTCCATGATGTATAACTGGGCCTGCACCTGTAGTAGGTGCAGGATGAGCATTGGCATTTTATGAGGTGGGAGATGGTGTTCCCAGCTTTTCACTTCAACTTCCTCTCCTAATGCACATTGGGCACCCCAGCACAGGATTGGCTATTGGAAGCTGAGGCTGCGGCCTGCTTCCAGCACTCCATGAACCGGCAATCTGTGTGGGGTCCAGGGTACAGGAGAAGATCATCCAGCCAAGTATAGAAATGTATTTCTAACTTCCCCCATAGCACTCAGGGCCTTCACACTGCTGCCCTCCAGCAGCAAACCAAAGGCACCAATCTTGGAGGCCTAGATCTCACATTTCCTGCCTGACTTTTAAGGACGAATTCCAGCCATCGGATGGGCTTGTGCCTGGAGCTGCCCTGGGTCATTTGCTTGGCTCAGGGGAGGAAAAACAGGAGGAGCTGCTTCCTCACAGGTAGAGTGCTCCTCGGGTATTGGGCCTCATAGAAAGACAGAGAAACTAGAAGATGTACAATGATGGGATGCATCTTGGGATTAAATATTGAACCAATAGGAGAACCTCAGAAAAACACTTTCTCCATATTAGGGGAAAATGCTGATAAATAAAGGAAAACACATTAAGTGTGCAGATTTCGTGGATTGACATAAATGGAAAGATACATTGAAATTTATGCCAGTTTCTACACTGATGTTGGTGATTGGTTATATGCCAAAATTTCCTACCAATTGCATTAGCATAGTTCAGAATGTAAAAACCTGCATAAACAAACGGAAATCAGCATAAATAATCGGGAATCAAGGAAAGTGCAGAGCAGATGCATTGTTTTTTCTTTTAGTCCCTCTTCATCTACGATAATTAAAGTTTGAAGCCATCAAACCATCGTTTATGAGCATCAGACACAGTGGGCTCAATCTTACCATGGTGATGGGATGGCAGTGCGGGGCGGGGGGTGGGGAGGTGAAGGTCCGCGTGGCAAACCCGCATGAACAAAACTTACCGTTCCCGACACAATCGCATCGTAATTGCTGATGATTAACGTGCTCTCCGGGTTTCGCGCCCGGCAGTCAGCCTGATTGACAGGTTGGCTGCCGTCAGGAGCTGCAACGCAAGGGGCGGGGGGGAGAGAAAGAGAGAGAGCGAGACGTCATCCGGCCCTGGATCGGAAGATCGGGGTGGGGAGAGGGGAAGATTGGGGGGGACATCGGGGGTGGGGGGGGGGGGTGAAGAGGGGAAGATTGCGGAGACATTGGGGGGGTGAAGAGGGTAAGATCGGGGGGGGGACGTTGTGGGGGTGAAGAGAGGGAGATCGGAAAGGGGGTCATCGGACATCAGAGCAGGGTGGAAAGGCAGGTTGGTTTTGTGTTTTAACTTGATGCAATGGTTTTTTTATTTAATTTATTTAGTTTCTTTTTCCCTGATCTGGCCCTTCACGTCTGGTTTCACCAAGCATGAATCAGAAGAGGTGGGCAAGCCGCCCAGGTAAGTTAAAAATCGTTCCAACTACCGTCACAAGTAAAGTGCCTTAAAGTACCTCAATGAGGTACATTTGGCTCTTTAACTATCACTTTAACTATTGCCGACGGGACTTCTGGATTCGGGACGCCTGTGCACACACAGGTGCGTCCATGGGGAACTCGGAAGTCGGTGGGTTGGAGCCAGCTTCCGAACTCGAACAGGATTTCCCTGATTTTTGGAGGCCCCCCACCCCCAACGCACCAGCAATTTCCCGGGAAAATTGAGTCCAGTATGTTCAAAAAAATGCAACCATGGAAGCTTTTCAATTTTTAATGTAACACTTTCTGACGCCATCAAAAAAAGCCTTCAAAGATATTGAAAATACAGTGCAGGTCTCATTAAGAAAAACATTTTAAAATAGCCAAAAAATTGCTGTAAAACTCCATAAATAGCAACTTTGGTCCCCACTGCACCTAAATGTTTTGGCTTAAATTTATGCCCCCAAAAAACTAGCATAAATGCAGTAAATTCATGTGAGCTGCTCTTTTGCATGGGGGGCAGAGCAATGTTAATGAGTGTCAGAAGGTTTAGGCAGAGGTTTTGCGGAATCACCATAAAAGATTGAGGAAACTCGGGCGTAGCGTACGAACTGGCATACGTCACTTATGCCCAAATTTCCTTGATCGTTTGTGCTAAAAATTAGCATTATGCCGATGTTTCTATGCAAGTTTCAAGGAAATTCTGGGCCATTTTTTCATGATTTGATGCTGAAGTTTCTATTTTATGTTACCATGCTGTTAAAGGCAACACTCCGTCCCACTGAAAACCACAAGGACGTTTAAATTACTATTTTTTTTGTGTCTACATCAAGAAGATCCTATTAATTCCAGTAAGTATTACAACTGAAATATTAGCATTGGCACAAACAACAACTTGCATTTATATAACACCTTTACCGCAGTAAAACGGCCCAAGGCACTTCATAGGACCGTTATCAAACAAAATTTGACACCGAGCCACATAAGGAGATATTAGGACAAGTGATCAAAAGTTTGGTCAAACAGGTAGGTTTTAAGGAGCGTCTGAAAGGAGGAGAGAGAGGTAGAGAGCTGGAGAGGTTTAGGGAGGGAATTCCAGAACTTAGGGCCTAGGCAGCTGAAGGCACGGCCGCCAATGGTGGAGTGAAGAAAATCGGGGATGCACAAGAGGCCAGAATTGGAGGAGTGCAGAGATCTCGGAGGGTTGTAGGGCTGGAGGAGGTTACAGAGATAGGGAGGGGTGAGGCCATGGAGGGATCTGAAAATAAGGCTGAGAATTTTAAAATCGAGGCGTTCCCGGACCGGGAGCCAATGTAGGTCAGTGAGCACAGGGGTGATGGGTGAACGGGACTTGTTGTGTGTTAGGATAAGGGCAGCAGAGTTTTGGATGAGCTCAAGTTTACAGAGGGTGCAAGGTGGGAGACCAGCCAGGAGAGCATTGGAATGGTTAAGTCTAGATGTAACAAAGGCACGGATGAGGGTTTCAGCAGCAGATGAGCTGAGACAGGGACGGAGATGGGCGATGTTACAGAAGTGGCGGTTTTGGTGATGGAGAAGATATGGGGTCGGAAGCTCAGCTCTGGGTCAAATAAGATGCTGAGGTTGCGAACGGTCTGGTTCAGCCTCAGACAGTGGCCAAGGAGAGGGATGGAGTTTGTGGCTCAGGAACGGAGGTTGTGGCAGGGACCGAAGACAAGGCCCTCGGTCTTCCCAATATTATTTTTTTATTATTTGTTCATGAGATATGGGCATCGCTGGCGAGGCCAGCATTTATTGCCCATCCCTAATTGCCCTCGAGAAGGTGGTGATGAGCCGCCTTCTTCAACCGCTGCAGTCCGTGTGGTGAAGGTTCTCCCACAGTGTTGTTAGGAAGGGAGTTCCAGGATTTTGACCCAGCGACGATGAAGGAACGGCGATATATTTCCAAGTCGGGATGGTGTGTGACTTGGAGGGGAACGTGCAGGTGGTGTTGTTCCCATGTGCCTGCTGCCCTTGTCCTTCTAGGTGGTAGAGGTCACGGGTTTGGGAGGTGCTGTGGAAGAAGCCTTGGCGAGTTGCTGCAGTGCATCCTGTGGATGGTACACACTGCAGCCACAGTGCGCCGGTGGTGAAGGGAGTGAATGTTTAGGGTGGTGGATGGGGTGCCAATCAAGCGAGCTGCTTTGTCCTGGATGGTGTCGAGCTTCTTGAGTGTTGTTGGAGCTGCACTCATCCAGGCAAGTGGAGAGTATTCCATCACACTCCTGACTTGTGCCTTGGAGATGGTGGAAAGGCTTTGGGGAGTCAGGAGGTGAGTCACTCGCCACAGAATACCCAGCCTCTCACCTGTTCTTGTAGTCACAGTATTTATACGGCTGGTCCAGTTAAGTTTCTGGTCAATGGTGACCCCCAGGATGTTGATGGTGGGGGATTCGGCGATGGTAATGCCATTGAATGTCAAGGGGAGGTGGTTAGAGTCTCTCTCGTTGGAGATAGTCTTTGCCTGGCATTTGTCTGGCGCGAATGTTACTTGCCATTTATCAGCTCAAGCCTGGATGTTGTCCAGGTCTTGCTGCATGCGGGCACGGACTGCTTCATTATCTGAGGGGTTGCGAATGGAACTGAACACTGTGCAATCATCAGCGAACATCCCCATTTCTGACTTTATGATGGAGGGAAGGTCATTGATGAAACAGATGTTTGGGCCAAGGACACTGCCCTGAGGAACTCCTGCAGCAATGCCCTGGGGCTGAGATGATTGGCCTCCAACAACCACTACCATCTTCCTTTGTGCTAGGTATGACTCCAGCCACTGGAGGAAATTGGAGGAAATTTCTGCTGATCCAATACTAGGTGTCAGGCAAGCAGCGTGACAAATCAGAGGCAATGGAGAGGTCGAGGATGGTGTTGCTGACGTTGAGCTGGGTGTTGTCAGTGTACATGTAGATCCTGACATTGTATTTTCGGATGATGTCGCCAAGGGACAACATGTAGATGAGAAATAGGAGGGGCCAAACAGGAACAATGCATATGTCCGTTACATAAAAGACTATAAAGTTACAAAGACCTTTTTCAAAACAAAAGCTGCCTGAGTAATATGTTTGTTTAGTGAGTTACATCCTCCAGTGCAGTATCCTTTGCTCTATAGGGTGATCCATGTTTAAAATTACTCGGGCAACGGATGAAATGGAAACTTGACAAGACTGAAAAAGAACTTGGGGGTTAAATTGGTTAACCCCCGAGACCCGTGCTACCAGAGAACGTACCTCGTGCATGAGAGAAAAACAGGCATTGACACGAGGATTCTGCGACATTTGCACTTTCCACCAGCGGAGCCTGAATCTCTTAGAGGCAGGCTGTATCTCTGACAGGCAGCCTGCATCTCTTAAAGGTAGACGGTACCTGTTATTTGCTAAAAATAAGATATGGGTCTGCACGGAATCTGAACGGAGATCAGACATCGCACATATAAAATACAAATTCAGCTCCCGTCCCTATAAACATAAAAAACTGTTGAGTTATGTTAAAACATTGAATAAAGGTTGCACACCACTAAATCCCACATCCTCCAATCTGTATGCCAGACCTCACCAATCTGCCAGTTCGAGTTTGTACCAGCCCTGCAAGAGCATGTGCACCAAGGTTCTCTGCTGATGCACTAGAGGCCTTGGTGCAAGAGGTGGACAGAAGGAGGGACATCCTATATCCGCAAGGGCGGAGCGAGGCCCTCCAAACTTATGCTCAAAAGGCAGTGGGAGGCAGTAAGGGACGCAGTCAATACCAGGAGCATTGCACCACGAACATGGATGCAGTGCAGGAAGAAGTGGGGCTGAATGGAAGGTTTGGAGGAAGTTTCTGAAGGCAGGGTAGAATATCAGGTTTAGGGAGGGAGTTCAAGAGAGACAGTTGAAGAGGTGCATTTTACAGCTAATGTTGCAATGTGATAATTACACCCCAATCAAATTTAAAATGCTAAAATAAGTGTTCTAATGAAGGCTCCTCTTTTATTCATAATATTGGCCATTTGCCAGAATGTGCTGAGCTGTACCAATGACACCTGTGCTGTTAATTCACTCATTACACTGTGTTGAAATGGTGTAATTCACTCATTACACTGTATTGATGGAGTAATTCACTCATTACACTGTATTGAGATGGAGTAATTCACTCATTACACTGTATTGAAATTGAGTAATTTATTTGGTAAATTCTAATTAGTTCTCCGGTGACCTTTTTATTTGTTACTTTTATAAATAATGATAAAGTGCTGGACAGAATGAGGTTTAAAATGATTGTGATAATTTGACATAACATATTGTACCTTTAAGCAAAATAGATTTCAGAAAGTTGAACAGTAAAAAAAGTTCTGACAATAGGTCGTTGACATGAAACATTAACCCTGCGTTTCTCTCTCCACAGATGCCGCCTGACCTGCTGAGTGTTTCCAACATTTTCTGTTTTTGTTTCAGAAAGTCGAACATATTCTGTTTACTCAGATGCAAAATTCATTTTGTTTTAGTTAGTTTAAAGGTTCAGAGTTGGAGCTCATGTTTCAGTCTCTGGATAGGAATAAAATGACACAACATTTTCCAACTGTAATGTATTAACCACACACCATTAACATTTTAACAACCATTTAGGGAGTAGCAGGTTCTTTATTGCAGGAAATAAGAAACGAGGCTCAGTGGTGACCTATTATTCCAAAATGATTTAAACATCGAGAAGGCTGCAGCTGTGTTTTTCCACATTACCGTTGGGTCTTTTTCACAACCCCCACAAAGAGATAGTAGCACAGCCACTAAGCCACATTAGTTACCATAGTTAGCATCTGCAGACCATCCCTACTCTGGTACCTCAGTCTTTTTCCTAATGTCTTCAGAGTTTGCCTCATGGGATTAGACACATTTATAAAACCATTACGCTGCATGGAGGAAACAAGTTAAAATGACATCATATGGTAAGAACTGTTCAAAATCTCCACAGATAATCGTACCCCGATTTATTATCAATTTTGTTCAATGCCACCTGCTATTTTCCAATGTAATTTCATCCTCAGTACACTCACCTTCTTTTAAAGTTAGATTCCTTGCAAAAATTGATTTGATCCTAAGAGGCCTTCTCTGCACTTTTCCGCTGCTCTGAAAACTATTGCCATTTTGGAAATTAGACTGAATGAAGTTCATTTCCCAAATGCTGAGAGCTGGGTAATACAAATATACCACGGCAAGGATGTACAGAAAGTTACAGCAGGAAATAATGTTACAGCTTGCTGCAAGGATATTATGATTTTAATCCCTTACGCTTGCAGTCTATGCTAATATCATACCAGGTAATATTATCAAAACCAATCAAAGGGCTGTAGAAATCGCAAGGGTTTTATTGACCTAAAGTTAAGTTGGGCAATGAGGAAATTTCTCTATTTCTGCACCATGACATCAAGAAGGTCAGAAATCGACAGATTTGGTCTGAAGATCAAACAGCCTCTCATCGCTATTGTTCCATGAGCTTTGATACAATTGTCAGAAGAGATACTGGTAGTTATCAGATTCTGATTTTAGCTTCTCA
Organism: Heptranchias perlo; assembly: GCF_035084215.1. Lineage (NCBI taxonomy): Eukaryota > Metazoa > Chordata > Chondrichthyes > Hexanchiformes > Hexanchidae > Heptranchias > Heptranchias perlo. The sequence continues at coordinate 112,969,490 of NC_090326.1, read as the reverse complement.
TAGGCAGGCACGATACACAATGTTTGCTGCTTTCCAGTGATATGACAACACCACCAATGAGGGTAATTAAAAGTAATAGTTAGCATTTTGTTCAACACTTTTCAAACCTGAACAGCTATACTATTGGATCTAGTAATGAAGATGTTTAACTTTCTTGTGTCTGATCTTCATTTATTTGATTGGGTTTCTACCTGCCCTTGGATTGCGGATGACTTTTCTGCAGATATGTTTAATGATTCCACCTTATAAACAGATATGTGGCCTCTGAATCCATTCTTCTCAAGTAGACAGATAATACAATAATTTTGGTTAATGCTCTGATCATATTTAAATTAACCGAGGATGTGAGTTGATCATTAGTCAAATGTTTAAATTATGGGTACAATATTGTCAAAATTTGTAATTTTACAATTTTAAAAAATGTTTGTCATCTGGTACGTATATCATCGGTACCGGGGCCACTGTTGTTCACATTTATATGAACGATTTGAACTCGGGAATCAGAAGTACAATTTCAAAATTTGCAAACAATACCAAATTGGGGGGGGGGGGTGTAGTTAATACTGAAGAGGACAGCAACAAAATACAGGAAGACATTAATAAACCTGCAGAATGGGCATGTAATTGGCAAACAAAATTTCAATATAGATAAGTGTGAGGTGTTACATTTTTGTAGGAAGAATAAGGAGGCCACATACTCATTGGAAAATAAGAGTCTAAATGGGGTAGAGGAGCAGAGGGATCTGAGGGTACAGATACACAAATCACTAAATGTAGCAATGCAGGTTAATACGGCCATAAAAGTGTAAACAAAGCACTGGGGTTCATTTCTAGAAAGATAGAATTGAAAAGCAGGTAAGTTATGTTAAACTTGTATAGAACCTTGGTTAGACCACTCTTGGAGAACTGTAAACAGTTCTGGTCTCTATATTATAAAAAGGATATAGAGGCACCAGAGAAGGTGCAAAAAAGATTTACTAGGATGGCACCAGAACTGAGCGGTTATACCTATCAGGAAAGATTGTACAGGCTGAGCGCCACTGTGAGCTGCCCTCGAGGCTGCAGCGGGGATGAAACCGTCGTCCACCTCCTGATGGGCTGCCCCTTCGCGCAGAAGGTGTGGAGAGAGATGCGTTGGTATCTGTCCCAGTTCATCCCAAACAGCTCGGTAACAGGGCGCTGTGCTCTACGGACTGTACCTTGGGATGTACACCGAGACAGATATCGACTGCTGCTGGAAGAACATCAACTTGGTGAAGGAGCCCCTTTGGTCTGTCCGAAACCTGCTGGTCTTCCAGCTGATGGAGCTGTCCACGACCGAGTGTTGCCCACTGGCACACTCCAAGGTCCAGGAGCATGTGCTGCAGGACGCACTGAAGCGAGGTACAGCCTACGCAAAAGCTCTATGGGGAAAGGCCACCGGGTAAGGCAATACTACTTTGTATTGTACAAAATGTATTAGAAGGTATGTACTGTGATTTGAATTGTAATGATGGGATTGGAATGTGTATGATCTGTATTGCATTGTTTGAATTGTAATCATGTATTTACATTGAACTGCATGTATCCTTAAATTTTATGAAATAAAGTATATTTTAAAATTTAAAAAAAGATTGAGTAGGTTGGAGCTTTTTTCTCTGGAATAGAGAAGACTAAGGGGTGACCTGAAAGAGGTTTTTAAGATTATGAAAGCATTTGATAGAGTAGACGTGGAGAAGATGTCTCCACTTGCAGGGGAGACCAGAACTAGGGGCCATAAATATAAGATAGTCATTAATAAATCCAATAGGGAATTCAGGAGAAACTTCTTTACCCAGAGAGTAGTTAGAATGTGGAACTCACTACCACAAGGAGTAGTTGAGGCGACTAGCATAGATGCATTTGAGGGGAAGCTAGATAAACACATAAGGGAGAAAGGAATAGAAGAATGTGCTGATGGGGTTTGATGGAGGGTGGGAGGAGGCTCGTGTGGAGCATAAATACCGGCATGGACCAGTTGGGCCGAATGGCCTGTTTCTGTGCTGTACATTCCATGTAATTCTATGCAATGAAGACAGAAAATCAGCTAGTCAACATCAACACAGCAGGTGCTAGTAATAAGAACATAAGAACATAAGAAATAGGAGCAGGAGTAGGCCAATCGGCCCCTCGAGCCTGCTCCGCCATTCAATAAGATCATGGCTGATCTGATCCCAACCACAAATCTAAAGAACACAAGAAGTAGGAGCAGGACCCGGCCACTCAGCCCCTGGGCCCTCTCCGCCACCCACAGGGCCTTGACCGATCCGAACTCAGCTTCATGTCCAATTTCCTGCCCGCTCCCCATAACCCCTAATTCCCTTTACTTCCAGGAAACTGTCTATTTCTGTTTTAAATTTATCTAATGATGTAGCTGATGGTTCAGCTGTAGCCATTTACACCCCTCTGGACCCATCTTTTGTTTCTTTATTGTCCCATTACCACCCCCTTTTGCCTCACACCATCATCTCTTTTGTCATTTAACCACTCCTGCCCTCCAATCTATCACAGATTTTACTTTTGTTCTTTCCTCCTCTCCCCCCTTCTTTCTCTGCCTCTGTACTTGCTTAAAAACTGTTACGTCTCTAACTTCTTCCAGTTCTGATGAAAGGTCATCGACCTGAAGTGTTAACTCTGTTTCTCTCTCCACAGATGCTGCTTGACCTGCTGACAGTTTCCAGCATTTTCTGTTTTTATTTCAGAAGTAACCATTCTTTTGTCTGCAGGTTTGACGGTCAGTATTTTAGCTGATCTAGCGACTCATAATCATACATTTTACCATTCTCGGTGACCAGAGAATGAGGCTGTATTTACACTGTAACTGTGAAGCAAAACCATTTTGCATTGACACTCCAGTTATAATGTAAATGCAGCCTGAATCCAGTCAGAGCCCAAACTGACATCAGGGTAAAGAGGTGTGGGACTCCTTGGTAGTTTCACTCCATTTCCTTTTGCAGTCAGCCCAGGCTTTGACACCCGATTAACTCTCCAAGTTTAGCATCAGTGTGAAGCCAAGACAGCTTTGTACCAAAGCTAATATTGTATGAATACACTGTAAACTGCCCTTTGTCTCTTTGTATTGTTTAATTTATAAAAGTGATAGCTGGAATCAAAAGTTTGTTGACTGTAAATTAGCTGACTCCTTAGAATTCATTCAAACCAGTCCAACAATAAAAAAGAAGCCTGAACAAGAAGCAATGTTGGACTGGAAGCAGACGCAATGACAAGATAAGGGTTTTCTCGCAATACAAGCAACACATGGCCAGACAATCCTCAAAATGGAAGAAAATCAAGAAAGTAGCCAAAAACAATCCAATGAAAATAGAGATACCTCAAAGAAACAAACAATATTGGATCAAAATCAGGAATGCTCAATGACAAAAAATAGAGATCCTCTGCCAAATAATTGTCAGCACCTTATTTATCACCACTAAATACAAATATTAATCCCAGTGATCGTATGCAAAAGAATGATTGCATCTCATTTTGGACCAGTAATCCACAATGCATCTACAATAACAACGGATATTCATTCAAAATTATTATTCAAAGAGATAACCGAATTAAACTGCAGAATTGAAAACTAATAATAAAGCTGAGAGCTCAGTCGCAAGTTCTGGAATGATTTCCATAAATCATTGAAGAAATGCATAGATCAATTCAACTTGTCATGTATAAACCTCAGTGCTCCAAGAAACTCTCTTTCAATACATATTACTGCTGGGTGAGTGTGTTTCTGATGCTCCATCTCACACTATAAAATTGTGTGAAACTCGCTTACAGCTGGGCATCATAAATCTGGGTTCATATAGGCCCGAAAATAATTTCACTGTCTTCCCAAATAAAATTTTGATGAATTTTGTGCTCATCAAAGTGAAGACTGTCAATACTCAGGAATCCAACATATTGCACCCAATCAGCATCAAGTCATCTCGTTTCAAACGCAACCCAAATCAGGATAGTGCAGAGCTGCTCTCACCTTTCTGACAAAATATGCCTTAAATGAAAAATTAGCAAAGCATCCTTTGCTGGAACAGCATGACATTTCCATTTCCCACATATCAGCTATCCTTATGGTCCCTGAATAAGATTTCCCAATTAGTATCATATTATGTGTAGTTTTGAGCTGTTGTCATTGAGAACTGGGTTGATAGTTCCCACACGAATTTTTTTCAAAAGCCATAATTTAGGGGAGATTTTCATTCCATAAACCTGGTCTGAATTCAAAGCCAGCTTGCAGAAGTAAATGAACTTTGTTGCAACTCACTGGGGGTAATTTTGACTTTGAGCGAGAGTGCAAACGGTTGATAGGGAACCGGCAGCCTGTTTTACATCTCTCCTGATATATATTTCCATTGACTTCATATAAGATATAAGATCATCTCTCAGACGTCTGAGTGATGTAGATTTTAACTTGGAATTATCAGAAATAAAAATCGGGAGAGATGTAAACGGGCTGCCAATTTGGTATTACCCATTTTACACTAACGCACAAAGTCAAAATTATCCCCAGTGAGTTGGAACAAAGTCCTTTTACCTCTGAAATACCCCACACTGTGTTCCCCCTCCCCATCTCCTATTGTGGAAAATACTTGAAACTGCTGCTGAGGAGCCTACAAATTATTACAGGAGAACCACATATACCTATATCTTATCTGCTATTATTTGTACAGAAAGTCATTTTCCTACTATGTAAGATAATGGATGCCACATTTGTGTGATGTAAAAAAAAAATCAGATTCTCAATTGTTTACCACAGTTCATGGAACTGGATAATTTCTTGACGAGTAAAATATGTAGTAACCTACTTGTTTTTTTATTATTAAGGAATATCTCAGGGGCTAGACTGCTTCACTGGCTCTGATACTGTAATCAGAGCTGGATTAATGAGAATGGAACTGGAGTGTGCACTAAATCATCAGGCAAAATCATTTGCTTGGAACATGATCCAAGCAGCAGACAGAGCAAAAAGTTCAGCCAGAGGCAGCTGCCCTCTTGCTTATTAAGTTATTAAAGAGCAATATTGTATTTGCATACAATGCCAGAAATGAAGAAATTAATTCACAGCTGTAACTGTTTGCAGCTGTGACAAGATTTAACTCCAGGATTCACAAGGGAGATGGCCAATCTTCAATACAACAAATCCCTCCAGGCAGCCAGTAGCGCAAGTTGTAGATAGTTGTAATGTTCTTGATTACAAGGCGTGTTCCCTGTACTGCCTATCACTCGATTCTTCCTGCCCACTAAGTGAGTTTTATCATCTCTTAACCCAGACAACCAAAAGAAGCTCTAGGCCAAGTCACAGCTTCATATCAGAGAAAGAAAAACTGACATGGTCCAGATCAGTGGTTTTGGATTTCATGTTCTGATCACAGAATGTTTTTTGGATGGATCAGCAGCTCAATTTAACAACACTGCAAGTGAATTAGATGCTCAGAGAAGCAACAGGCTTTGCGCACTATGGGGGGAATTTTAACCCCTACGACGGGCGGGACAGTGGCAGGGTGGTAGGTTAACATAGAAACATAGAAAATAGGAGCAGCAGTAGGCCATTCGGCCCTTCGAGCCTGCTCCGCAATTCAATATGATCATGGCTGATCCTCTATCTCAGTACCATATTCCCACTCTATCTCTTGATGCCTTTTGTGTCTAGAAATCTATCTTCTTAAATATATTCAGTGACTTGGCCTCCACAGCCTTCTGTGGTAGAGAATTCCACAGGTTCACCACCCTCTGAGTGAAGAAATTTCTCCTCATCTCAGTCCTAAATGTCCTACCCCGTATCCTGAGACTGTGACCCCTCGTTCTGGACCCCCCAGCCAGTGGAAACATCCTCCCTGCATCCAGTCTGACTAGCCCTGTCAGAATTTTATATGTTTCAATGAGATCCCCTCTCATTCTTCTAAACTCGAGTGAATACAGGCCGAGTCGACCCAATCTCTCCTCATACGACAGTCTTGCCATCACAGGAATCAGTCTGGTGAACCTTCGCTGCACTCCCTCAATGGCAAGTATATCCTTTCTTAGGTAAGGAGACCAAAACTGCACACAATACTCCAGGTGCAGTCTCACCAAGGCCCTATATAACTGCAGTAAGACATCCTTGCTCCTGTAGTTAAATCCTCTTGCAATGAAGGCCAACATACCATTTGCCTTCCTAACTGCTTGCTGCACCTGCATGTTTGCTTTCAATGACTGGTATACAAGAACACCCAGGTCCCTTTGTACATCAACACTTCCCAATCTATCACCATTTAAATAATACTCTGTCTTTCTGTTTTTCCTTCCGAAGTGGATAACTTCACATTTATCCACATTATACTGCATCTGCCATGTATTTGCTCACTCACTCAACTTGTCTAAATCGCCTTGAAGCCTCTTTGCATCCTCCTCACATCTCACGATCCCACCTAGTTTTGTGTCATCAGCAAACTTGGAAATATTACATTTGGTTCCCTCATCCAAATCATTAATATGTATTGTGAATAGCTGGGGCCCAAGCACTGATCCCTGTGGTACCCCACTAGTCACCGCCTGCCACCCCGAAAAAGACCCATTTAGTCCTACTCTCTGTTTCCTGTCTGTTCACCAATTTTCAATCCATGCTAAAATTTGAAAAATCTAAAACCCAACCCCAACCACTAGGAATGCACCTACTTCAGATTTAACGGAGGCGGGTTTGGGTGCGGCCCAGTACCCCGCTCCGGAGAGGCAGGTCCGTCATTATAATATGTTAATGAAGGTCCTTTCATGAGATTTTGGCAGTGATTTGAAATTAACACCTCCAGCACGGGTTTCCCGGGTCTCAGGGAACTCACCAGTAAAATAGAGGCGAGATTGAACGGCATCTCATGGGGATGGTTAAAGGTGAGGAGTCCCGATATGATTAAAGGCTCAGTGTTCACAGCTGCTTTCTCAATTCCCTCTGGGAAACAGTTTGGCGAATGTACTTGTTGTGAGAGATTTACTTTTACAGCTTGGAGGTGTTCACACAAAGAACATCAGGATGGGTGGTGCCAGGGCTGCTTTAGACTGGATTTCGGACGAGGAGAGCAACAGAGAGGGGAGCAACAGAGAGGGGCAACAGAGAGGGGCAACAGAGAGGAGACCAAAAGAGAGGGGAGCAACAGAGTGGTCAAGTTCGCAGGAGGCACTACCCACGTAACAGGGTGTACATGTAGAGGCTCAGCTTCCTTGACCTCTCGGAAGAGCAGTGTTTACGGAGGCTGAGATTGTCACATCAGGTGGCCGCAGAGATCTGCAGCCTCCGAGAAGAAGACCTGCTCCTAGGTGGACCTGGTGGCCGTTCATTACCAGTGGCTGTGAAAGTCACCACCGCCCTCAATTTTTTTGCCTCTGTTTCCAGCGCCACTGGAGACATTTCGAGCGTCTCCCAGTCGGCTGCACATAAATGCATAAGGCAGGTGATGGAAGGATGAATGGATTGTTTGCCAGGGCTGGCAGTTATGTAATCTTCCCCTGTGATGACAATAGCCGGAACGAACGGGCACTCAGATTCGCGTCTCTGTCTGGCTTCCCACAGGTACAGGGTGCCATTGATTGCACACATGTGGCAATCCAAGCATCTCCAGGTCAACCAGGAGTATTCATCAACCATAAGGGATTTCATTCCATCAATGTTCAGCTAGTGTGCAACCACAAGAAAAGGTTCATGCAGGTCTGCGCTAGGTTCTCTGGGAGCTGCCATGATGCTTTCATACTGCATCAGTCCAACATCCCCGACCTATTCGTACCTGGAACCAGCCTTAAGGGGTGGCTGCTATGCGACAAAGGCGACCCTTCAAACCTGGCTGATGACGCCTCTGAGCAACCCCACCAATGAAGCCCAAGAATGCTACAACAACAGCGATATGACCACCAGATGCGTCATCATCATGTTCAAGATGCACTTCAGGTGCCTGCACAGGTCTGAAGGCGCCCTTCAATATTCATCAGCGAGGGTGTCTAGGATAATCGTTGTGTGCTGTGTTCTGCACAACATAGCGCAGCAACGAGGACTAGAGGTGGAGGAACAAACCGTTCATCACATCATCATCTGATGAGGATTCCAATGTGGAGGAGGAGGAGGAGGATGAAGATGGGGCATCCAATGCCAGACCGGCCGCTCACACTGCTGCTCGGAATGCCTGGGGTGCCCTAATAGCTCGAAGGTCCAGTTATTCACTCTCACTGGACCAAAGTGACTTTGGTTCAGCATCTGTGCCTATCTGAGCAAAACTTAGAGAGGAGTGCGCCCTCTGACGTGAACTCTCCACAGCTGTCCCTACCACCACTCTCTGCTTATGCTCACTTGTGAATTGTGAGTCAGCAGATGAAAGCCCAACTAACTCTCTAATAGGGCTCTCCAAAGTGCCCATATCTGCACTGGTGCCTAGTGAGCATGTGTCCTGTGAGGGTGCACCCTCAGAAGAAATCAGCTCCTCTGAGAAATCGTCGTCCAGTAAGTCCACAGACTGCTGTTCTATGCGTGAAGGCCCTGGAGGAGAGAAGAGACGGATATGAAATAGTACTGGCAATGTAAAAATGTTGCTACTTAGCATAATTCAGATGATCATATTTCACTCAGTGCTGAAATCAAGTCAACATGACTAATCTTGTATGAGATGTGGTTCTGAGATATTTAATGCTGTTACCAAGCAACTGTGAAGTCCCAGTTACTCAATCTCCGAAGATCAGGGTGCAGATATGCTACAGATCTCCAAGGCCTCGCCCTCTGCAGATGTCAGCTGCATGTGGCGGGCCACCTCCGGATCTCTTCCTCTCCCTTGTATTTTGTGCTCATTTCTCCTGCAATAGGGGAACAACAGACTTATGAGTGTCCGTAAAGCATGTCTTCACCTGATGGATGCAGTGCATTCAGTGAGGGACATTCCCGCGTGACCAAACATCGTCCGGGTTTCGCACCTTCTATTACACCCCCAGCTCAGAACCCACCTCTGCGTTGTTATCGGGCCCAAGTCAGAGGGACAGACAACAACCTAGACACAAATGGCTAATGGCGGGCTTTAGGCAGAGTCACAAGATAATTATAGAAGGGGAAGGCCATTTAACCCATCTTAATTCATCCATTCAGAGAGATCTTAACATACTCTCATTGTAGCATATAATTCTCAAATAATTCCTGAGCTTTTCCCTCCGTACTCTATTTGGAAGTTTATTCCACACAGTGATCATTCTTTGCATGAAGAAGAATTTCCTGTGCACTTTTTCATGTTAAATTTCACCTGCCATTATTTTGGCCATTTACATATTTTGTCCAACTGTAATCGTCTTTTGATTCCACTGCCCCTGGTAGTTTAGTATCATCTGTGAATTTGGCCACTTTACAATGAGTTTCTAAATCCAGGTCATTTATGTAAATTGGAAACAGTAGTGGTCCCAGCACCAAGTCCTAAGACACCCCACTCAGTACTTCTGTTTACTCTGACATAACTCCTCTAACAATTACTCATTGTTTCCTATCTTTCAGCCAGTTTCTTAACCTTCATCCAGTTTCTTATCCATTCCAAGGTTTACATTGAATCCCCACAGCTTTGAGTTTAAGTCACAGCTTTGCACATGAAACTTCAGCAAAAGCCTTTTGGAAGTCAAGGTACACCACATCACAGGACATTCCACAGTCCACTTGGGTTGTCACTTCCTCATAGAAGTCGAAGAAGTTGGTCGGACAGGACCTTCCCCTTCTGGATCAATGCTGACTGCTGTTAACTAGGTTATTATTGTACAGATGATCCTCAAGTTTGCTCCTGGTAATCAATTCCATCGGTCTGTAGTTGTCTGTGCCTTTTTTCACTCTTTTGAAACTAGGCACCACATTAGCATGTTTGCAATCTAGTGGTACCTCCCCATTATCCATTGACTCCCCCAATAATGATTGCCAGCGCTGTACAGATTTCCTCCCTAGTCTGTCTCGGCACTCTGGAATCAATACCATCTATCCCTGGAGATTTGATTGCTTTGAGCTCATTTCGCCTGTCTTGGATTCCCATCCCATTTATAATTAAGTCATTGATTTTACTTGGTGTATCTTTGTCTGGGCAGGGTGGTGGGGAGGGGGGTGGGGGGGCAAGGCATGTTGTTCGTCTCTACTCTTATGAATAGTTGAAGGAAGTAGCCATTCAGAATATTTGCTATTTTGTGCTCATTTTCAGCTTCAACTCATTTGCATCTTTTATGGTTCTGAACTCTTCTCTGACTGTCCTCTTGCTGTTGTGATAGAATTTTTTTTACCATTAGCCTGAGCTGCTATAGCTTTTGGTCGAAGCTGCTGAGGTGGAAGTGGCACTGCATGAGGTGCTTGCAAGGGGGGTGACTCTCTGTCCTACTTCATGGTACTATCCCCACAGGTCAGCATTGCAGCAAGCCAGCATGGAGCCAGAGCCAAGCAATCCCTATTGCTGCCTGGCTTCCAGCTACAAGAGCATCATCAACAGTAGGAGCCAAGTCATCCACACATCCTCTCACCAGCAGTGATGTCCGGGCCAGGCAGGCCAAGGGATGGGTCGACTTACCACAAGAAAAATTTACATAAAAATAAATATACAGTTCTAACCCAAACTTCAATAAATATTTAGAAAACAAAAGGTATAATAAAGGTATCTTTGAACGTGGATAAATCACCAGGGCCGGATGACACGTATCCCAGGCTGTTAAAAGAAACCAGGAGGAAACAGCGGTGGCTTTAATAATCATTTTCCAAACTTCACTGGATACAGGCATAGTGGCGAAGGATTGGAGGACTGTTAACGTTGTACCAATGTTTAAAAAGGGAGCGAAGGATAGACCGAGTAATTACAGGCCAGTCAGCCTAATCTTGGTGGTGGGCAAATTATTGGAATCAATTCTGAGGGTCAGGATAAACTGTCACTTAGAAACACATGGAGTAATCAAGGATAGTCAGCATGGATTGAATTTTTTGAGGAGGTGACAAGGAGGATCGATGAGGGTAGCACAATTGATATAGTCTACATGGATTTTAGCAAGGCTTTTGACTAGGTCCTACATGGCAGATTGGTCAAAAAACTAAAGGCCCATGAGATCCATGGGAATGTGACAAATCGGATCCAAAATTGGCTCAGTGGCAGGAAGCAAAGGGTAATGGTCAATGGGTGTTCTTGCGACTGGGAGGCTGTTTCCAGTAGGATGCCGCAGGGCTCGGTACTAGGTCCTTTGCTTTGTGTGGTATACATTAACAATTTGGACTTAAACGTAGGGGGCGTGATTTAGAAATTTGCGGATGACACAAAGATTGGATTGTGTGATTGATAGTGAGGAGGAAAGCTGTAGACTGTAGGAAGATATCAATGGACTGGTCAGAAGGGCAGAAAAGTGGCAAATGGAGTTCAATCCGGAGAAGTGTGAGGTGATGCATTTGGGGAGAGCAAACAGGGTGAGGGAATACACAATAAATGGGAGGATACTGAGAGGTTTAGAGGAAGTGAGGGACCTTGGAGTGCATGTCCACAGATCCCTGAAGGTAGCAGGACAAGTAGATGAGGTGGTTAAGAAGGCATATGGAATGCTTTCCTTTATTAGCCGAGGCATAGAATATAAAAGCAGGGATGTTATGCTGGAACTGTATAAAACGCTAGTTAGGCCACAGCTTGAGTACTGCGCACAGTTCTGGTCACCACATTACAGGAAGGATGTAATTGCACTAGAGAAGGTGCAGAGGAGATTTACAAGGATGTGGCCAGGATTGGAGAATTTTAGCTATGATGACAGATTGGATAGGCTGGGTTGTTTTCCTCGGAACAGAGGAGGCTGAGGGGTGATTTGATTGAGGTGTACAAAATGATGAGGGGCCTAGAGAGAGTGGATAGGAAGGACCTATTTCCCTTAGCGGAGGGGTCGATAACCAGGGGGCATAGATTTAAAGTGATTGGTAGATGGATTAGAGCGGAAATGACGAAAAATTGTTTCACCCAGAGGGTGGTAGGGGTCTGGAACTCACTGCCTGAGAGGGTGGTAGAGGCAGAAACCCTCAACTCATTTAAAAATACCTGGATGTGCACCTGAAGAGCCGTGACCTGCAGGACTACGGACCAAATGCAGGAAAGTGGGATTAGGCTGGGTGGTTCGTTTCTCAGCCGGCGCGGACACGATGGGTCGAATGGCCTCCTTCTGTGCTGTAAATTTTCTATGATTCTATGATTCTAGGTAGGGCAGTGTGCCGCAAGAGTTTTCGAAGCCAGCAAGGCTAGAATACTGTTACTATCAGCAATCATTTTTCCTGTCATCAGATTTAAATACTCTTGTGAATGCCAGCATGCAATGTGGAAATTTACCAGCAACCACCAGAGATGGACACACACTGCTATTTTAAACCATCTTAAACTGCCAATATTCTCCAACTACTCAGTTGGGGATTTGTAGCATTAATAGTGGTTTACAACACTATGGTGGGAGTATAAATAAAACACTGAGAACCAGTTTTAAATGGTCTCATTCAGTACTGTGTAACTGGGACAAAGGGCAAGCTGTTCTATATTAATTTGCTAGGTTTTTAATGAAATATTTACTACATTTGAGACGTATACGACCAAGTCATACTGTGGCAGAGATTCAACCAATTCATTGGCAACTATTGCACTGCTTGTATTATGGCCTGCCTTATAGAAAGTCCACATTTTAATTGGCCCACTGGACTTTTCTTTACAGCAGCTGAGAGCAAGTATAAGATTCATATGTTCCACTTCACTGGATTTTATAATAAGCACTGATAAAAATGCTATTTTCTTTCAGTTTAACAATAAACTGTTTGGCATAAATACTATAGAGTGCAGTTTGCAGCTTTTGTATAAAACACCTTGGGACGTTTTACTATGTTAAAGGCGTGATATAAATGTTGTTGTTGTTGGCCTTGGTCTGTAGAAGAACTTTCTGTCCATTTAATTAAATCTTTGAATTAATGCCACATTTTTAAAATGCCCTCCTTTTTTCACCAATATTCTCCCCAATAAAAACAGAAAATGCTGGCAATACTCAGCAAGTGAAGCATCATCTGTGGAGAAAGAAACAGAGTTAATGTTTCAGGGTGATGACCCTTCATCAGAACTGGAAGATGTTGAAGTCTAAACAGCTTTTAAGCAAGTACAGAGCCAGGGAAAGTTGGGGGGATGGGGAGGAAGGGGAGAGGAGGAAAGAACAAAAGGGAAGGTCTCTGATAGAGTCGAGGGCAGGATTGATTAAATGACAAAAGGGATGATGGCGCAAGGCAAGAAGGGTGGTAATGGGACAAGTAAAGAAACAAAAGATGGGTCTAGAGTAGCTGTGAATGGCAACAGCAGAACCATTACCAGCACTTGCTGTCCGAAAAAATGGGAGCAGTGGTTATGGTCTGAAGTTATTGAAATCAATGTTGAGTCCAGAAGTTTGTAAAGCGCCTAAACGAAAGATGAGGTGCTGTTCCTTGAACTTCCGTTGAGCTTCATTGGAACAGTGTAAGAGGCTGAGGACAGAGAGGTCAGAGTGGGAGTGGGACAGGGAATTAAAATTGCAGGTCAGGGTCACGCTTGCGGACTGAGGGGAGGGTTCAGCAAAGCGATCACCCAATCTGCCTTTGGTCTCCCCAATGTAGAGGAGACCGCATTGTGTGCAGCGGATACAGTATATTAAATTGAAAGAAGTACAAATAAACCACTGTTTCACCTGGAAGAAGTATTTGGAGCCCTGGATGGTGGGAAGGGAGGAGGTGAAGGGGCAGGTGTTGCATCTCCTGCGCTCGCACGGGAAGGTGCCGTGGGGAGGAGAGCAGGTATTGGAGGGGATGGTCCCTTCGGAATGCTGAAAGGGGAGGGGAGGGGTAGATGTGTTTTGTGGTGGCATTGCGCTGGAGGTGGCGGAAATGGTGGAGGATGATACATTGAATGTGGAGACTGGTGGGGTGAAAGGTGAGGACAAGGGGACCCTTGTTTATAAGCTCTTAAGGGGAACAGATAGGGTGGATAGAGAGAAACTATTTCCGCTGGTTGGGGATTCTAGGAGTAGGAGGCACAGTCTAAAAATTAGAGCCAGACCTTTCAGGAGTGAGATTAGAAAACATTTCTACACACAAAGGGTGGTAGAAGTTTGGAACTCTCTTCCGTAAACGGCAATTGATGCTAGCTCAATTGCTAAATTTAAATCTGAGATAGATAGCTTTTTGGCAACCAAAGGTATTAAGGGATATGGGCCAAAGGCAGGTATATGGAGTTAGATCATAGATCAGCCATGATCTTATCAAATGGCGGAGCAGGCACGAGGGGCTGAATGGCCTACTCCTGTTCCTATGTTCCTATGTTCCTATCATGATTCTGGGAGGGAAAGGAAGGGGTGAGGGCAGAAGTGTGGGAACTAGGACGGACACAGTCGAGGGTCGTGTCAACTACAGTGGAGAGGAATCCTCGGTTGAGGATAAAGGAAGACACATCGGAAACACTGGTGTGGAAGGTGGTATCGTCAGAAAAGATGTGACGGTGACGTAGAAACTGGGAGAAGGGAATAGAGTCCTCACAGGAAGTGGGGTGGGAGGAAGTGTAATCAAAGTAGCTGTGGGAGTCGCTGGGCTTATAATAGATATTGGTTGACAGCCTATCCCCAGAAATGGAGATAGAGAAGTCGAGGAAGGGAAGAGTCAGAGATGGACCATGTGAAGGCGAGGGAAGGGTGGAAATTGGAAGCAAAGTTGATGAAATTTTCCAGTTTGGGATCATCAAATGTACTGGAAAAACAGGTGAGGGAGGGGACCTGAGTAGGACTGGAGCAAGGAATGTTCCACATATCCAAAAGGCCAGCTTCCTTGAACAGAGGCCCAACCAGTCCCCATCCACCACCACCCTCCTCCACCTTGCTGAACTTGTTCTTACGTTGAACAACTTCTCTTTTGACTCCACTCACTTCCTCCAAATAAAATATGTTGCTATGGGAACCCGTATGGGTCCTAGCTATACCTGCCTTTTTGTGGGATAGGTGGTCAGATTTCCAGCATCCGCAGTATTTTGCTTTTGATTTAATGTTCTCCCCATCTATCCTGACTCCTTGCTGGGACGCAGTTCCACAGTCACTGTTTGGTACCTCACCCAAGTGCTCATTCTTGATATGTGAGTCCAAACAGTGAGTGCTAGCAGGTTAGAAAAGATGAGAAGGACCAGATGAATCCAATCCTGGACTTACCCAAAGTCCACACATGCTCAATTCCAGCAGAAGTTGCTGGCTAGCAATCATCAGCAGAAACCTTAGTCAACGTTCCCCTCCCTTACCTCGGGGTGGCTGAAGTCAATTGTTGGGCCCCATCTGCTGCTGAAATCAGCTAACTCAGCACTATGGACTGAGCCCAGGGCCTTCCTGGTCTGTAGTCCTCATCTACTCACTGCCTTAACCAGCTGAACCATTGGGGGGAAGCTGCACACTGTACATATAAATAAATTCCCATAGGATCAGACACTAATACCTAGATTTCCTGATTGGTGTTGTTTTAGCACTGGCATCAACCCATTTATTTTAAACAGGTTAAAGTTGTCATTACAACAACATTGATTGAAAAACCTCAACTAAAGATTCTACAAATTTGTTTTGCCATAATAACTGTTCAAAAAGTTCAAAACTGTTCTTTTGAAAGCTGAGATAACAAGAAAATTGAATGTTAAAAATCTGAAATGAAAACAGAAAATGCTGGCCAAGAAATTGGGCCGTTTTTCAGGCACTAAGCGGCCTACTAAAACCCCAAAATGGCAGGCAGGATAAGAGCACATTTGAGTATAGAAGGTAGAATTTGCAGCAGGACCGCACGCCGGCAGCATTGTAAGGGGGAATTAAGAATGCACATGAGGGTCCAGCACTTCTTCTCACTCTAATTACCTCTTCCCGCTCTGCCCCCGTATCCTGCTTATCCCTTCTCCCTCATCAGTACATTGAGCCTCCTCTTAAATGCATCAGTGCTATCTGCTTCAATCACTCCATATGGCAGCGAGTTCCACAACCTCACCACTCTCTGCATAGAGAAATTCCTCCTCAATTCTTTCTTTGACCTGTCTGCCATGTAGGACCTTGTCAAAAGCCTTGCTAAAATCCATGCAGACTACATCAAATGCACTACCCTCATCGACCCTCCTTGTTACCTCCTCACCTTAACTTGAAAGGAATAAGTGGCTTCCTTAATCCTCCTACCAAAATGAACTGTCCCACACTTTGCGATATTGAATTTAATTTGCCTTTTAGTTGCACATTCGGCAAGCCTGTTTAGGTCCTCCCGGTGCAGTCCTCCACATTATTAATTATACTCCCAAATTTTGACACCATACCTCCAATTCCTGAGCCCAAATCATTGATGTATATGGTAAAGGACAATTGGCACCCCTGCCCAAAAATCATTTCCCATTTTCTGCCAGCCTGAGAAATTTTCAGTAACTCCTATCCTTTGTTTTCTGCTTTGTAGCCATATTTCAATTCATTCTGCTACCTGACTCCACCTGCCTGACCTTTGTCATGAGTCTATTATGCGGCCCCTTATCGAAGGCCTTCTGAAAGTCCATGTGTATCACATCCACTGCATCGCCCTTGTCTACTCTTTCTTCTTCTTTTTCAAAGAATTCAGTATGGTTAGTTATCGTTGTGATTAGTGCCAGGGACTAACTGCTTCCGCGGTCGATGATGTGCCTGCACACTCGGGCCAAAAGCGTGTTGGGCCATGCACGAGTATTTTAGGTCACCAACTGCTCTCGCTGCCGTTCACTAAAAGCGCGGACCGGAGGCCGAACACTAAAAACGCAGCCGAAGCAGGTAGTCATAAGGGGAGGAGAGGGGCAAAGCGCAGGGGAAGGGGAGAGCAGAAGCAGCGTGGGAAGCAGAAGCAGGGTGGAAGGGGAGAACCGGGAGGAGAAGGGGAGAAGCAGGGGAGAAGGGGAGGAGAAGGGGAGTAGCAGTGGGGAAGGGAGTAGCAGGGGTGAAGGGGAGAAGCAGGGGAGAAGGAGGGGAGTAGCAGGGGGGAAGGGAGTAGCAGGGGGGAAGGGGAGAAGCAGGGGGGAAAGTGAATAGTGGGGGGAAGGGGAGAAGCAGAAGCAAGGAGGGAAGCGGAGTAGCAGGAGAAGGGGGGAGCAGAAGCAGAGCGGGAAGCAGGAGAAGTGGAGAAGCAGGGGAATGGGGGAGCTGGGGGGAAGGGGGAAGGAGAGAAGCATGGGGGCAGAAGCAGCAAGGGGAAAGGGGAAGCAGAAGCAGGGGGGCCAGAGAGGGAAGCAGAAACAGACGGGGAAGGGAAGCAGAAGCTGGGGGAGAGGAGATGCAGCGGGGGAAAGGGGAGCCGAGAGGGAACAGAGCGCAGGGGGGAGAGAATGTGATCCAGGTTTTTTGGGGGGGTGGGGGAATGAAGAGAGGGAGAACACGGTCCAGATGGGGGGAGGAATCATGTTCTCCTCCACCCCCCCACCCCACCTTAGACCTCAGGCATCAACGGCAGCGAGTTGATTTCTCGGAAAGCCCGGCGCATGCACGGCGGGTGATGTCATCAGACGCAGTGTCACTATTCAAGTTGTAATGTAAAAGGTGACCACCCCCCCCCGCCCCCACTTTCTATCCAATAAACCTGAAAACAGCCCATGGCCCGCACACAATGCCCCATCAGTCACCGCAGCTCTCTCCCACAGTGTTTAGTTTGATGGGAGTGATTAATGACCTAGAGGAGCTCCGGAGTCAGCAGAGGGAAGCAAGTAAAGGTCGAGGCTTGAAGGGGTAAACTCACCGGGAGGGAGGGGTAAACTCACCGGGAGGGAGGGGTAAACTCACCGGGAGGGAGGGGTAAACTCACCGGGAGGGAGAGGTAAACTCACGGGGAGTGAGGGGTAAACTCACGAGGAGTGAGGGGTAAACTCACCGGGAGCGAGGGGTAAATTCACCGGGAGCGAGGGGTAAACTCACCGGGAGCGAGGGGTAAACTCACCGGGAGCGAGGGGTAAATTCACCGGGAGCGAGGGGTAAACTCACCGGGAGCGAAGGGTAAACTCACCGGGAGCGAGAGGTAAACTCACGGGGAGCGAGGGGTAAACACACCGGGAGTGAGGGGTAAACTCACCGGGAGCGAGGGGTAAACTCACCGGGAGCGAGAAGTAAACTCACGGGGAGCGAGGGGTAAACACACCGGGAGTGAGGGGTAAACACATCGGGAGCGAGAGGTAAACTCACCGTGAGCGAGGGGTAAACTCACCGGGAGCGAAGGGGTAAACTCACCGGGAGTGAGGGGTAAACTCACCGGGAGCGAGGGGTAAACTCACCGGGTGCAAGAGGTAAATTCAGTGGGAGCGAGGGATAAACTCACCGTGAGCGAGGGGTAAACTCACCGGGAGCGAGAGGTAAACTCACCGGGTGCGAGGGGTAAACTCACCGGGTGCGAGAGGTAAACTCACCAGGAGTGAGGGGTATCCCACCCCCATGCTGGCCCTGTGTTAAACAACTTCAGATGAACCGTACCACGTAGCGTGACAACCTCATTCTTTATCTCCTGACTTCCAAGCTGCTGTTGTTCACACAGAAACAGCAACTTTGTCTCCCCCAGCACTGCCCTCTTGCTAAATACCTCGATGCTATTTGAGATGGGATACTTAACTATGCTCAATTTAAACCATATTCTTACATCTCCCTCCCTTGATTGAAACCTCCCTGGGTCAAATTTCACCTTACCCCATAACTTTCTTCTTGGTCTTATCTAAGATCACCTTGAGCTACATTTTATTACATAAACATGCATAGAAATAGACATACTGCTTCTAAGTTATATTTGGTTAATATTACACATCGTGATATAGACAAAGAAAATCATAATACACTGTACAGAAAACTACAGTGTACCATATTATCAAGAAATCATGGACTTTAATGATTCTCCAGCCCTCCTTTTACTAATTTCCATCTTATGGATATTTTTCCTCAGTTGTCCCAATTTCATTGTTAACTCAAAGGAACCTAACCCTGAATTTTGGAAATCCAAATTTCTGTTTCCCTCTTTATTTTAATTTCAATTTCTCTGATTGGTACCAATGTTTAACTCTATCTTGATTGTTTTACTAGTCGGTTTCTCTGAGGAGCATGTGTCAGTGCCTTGCTTCAAAGGTTTTCTCACTCTCCTGAGCCACATTTACCATTTCATGTTGTGCTGTTGTCAAGTAACTGAGCATGTCTGAGACCCGTCCGTCAGTGCATATTCTTCATGTATTTCCACGTACTAGTTACCTCACACGCAACATATCACAGAAATATTAACTTTCTGCTGGCCAGTTTCTTTCTCTTCATGGTATTGGCGAATGTGTTTTTCATGGCACACGTCATATGTCCAGTAAGATTCGATCCTGTAATAGCAGCTGATCTGCAGTGGTTCCAATAGGTCCCCAGGCCGTAGGCCTTTGTAATCATGTTCTTCATCCTGATCCCCATTTCCAATCGATGGCAACATACATTTGTATCTTTCATGTCCACTGTAGCCATTCTTGGGCTTTCAGGTTATCCTATCAAAAGATCAGGTGGTGTCTGGAGGTCTTTGCTTATCTTCCCCTGCCTGGTCCTGATGTCTCGGGTAATGACCAGGCTATCAAATGCAGTTTTCTTGTCGTTCAGTATAAGCAAGGACACAAATATCTCCAAGAGAAAGCTATCAATTAATTATTCTCAATTACACCTCCCTGACTTTCACTAGATTGATATATTTAGTAAACCATGCCCAGGTCAATGACTTTAGAGAAAGTCCCATTTGGTGATGTAATTTCTCTGTTTCTATACTTTAATTCTCAATCACTTCCTCTCATCCAATTTTACATAACCCATTATATTACTGTTTCATCTCATTCATAATCCCTGGAGGAACTTTACTGTCCAATACAATATTTACAGGCTAGTCCAATATCAATACATTTTTAGATTATTTCACTTAAATTCTTCTTGGACCACTTTTCATTTCCCAAAATATCCCATTACATTGTGCCTGAGTCCATTCCATCATTTCAAAATTATCCTAATTCCAGAGAGCAGTATTGTTGGACTGACAGGACTTGTCAATGTACAATTTTATTTCCCCTCCAAAATACTTTCTTCCTTGATACACAGCATTGGGCAGGAACCATCTAGACTGGATTCATTTTATTTTAAAATATAATTTGATTATCCCCTCAAACTGCAGATAAGTTTTCCCAATTCGAGTGCTCGAACAGCAACTCATATCAATTTATCTTATCAATTCCAATTTCAGAAGCCAATTATGACCAGGCTTTGTGGTTTACAGTAGAGACAGAAGTGCTTGTAATTACTTTTGGATGTAACTCCCATATCTACACCCCCCCCCCCCCCACCTCGAGCTCTCTGTCTTGGAAAATAACAAATAATCCTGAATTGGTTACAACTGAGCCTTTGAGAGGCCAGATCTCAGTCCAAATCATCACCACGCTGTGACATTTGATATTTTCCGATGTCTACAGATAAAGTCTTAAATTCCTCACCCCACTGGATCGTTTCCTGCACCAACACTTCTCCAGCAAAGGTTGCTCTGTAACTTTGTGAAGCCATTTTTATGTCAAAGAACTACTCTCGGTAATCCTGCATCATCAACTCTCATGTGGTCCTGAAAACCATAGTTCCCTGTGTAAAAGAAAAGAATAACAGGAAATCCATTATGGCTCTTCTTGAGAGCCCAAGGGGTTAATTTGTCAATTCGTGATTTCCTTCTGTCACCATGGGGAAATAACCACTTAAATTAAGAAACTTAAACATTTTATATGCTTGACTAAAGCACCACGATAATAGCACTAAATGATCTATTTTAAAGAATAATTCCTTTAAACTGAAACAAACCAAGAAAAATGTGTCCAGAGGAACAATAGAGAGACTGACTAGCTTTTCTGTCTATTTCCCAAAGTTTCTCTCTCTCTCTCTCCTGGAACTCACTAAGGGACAATAAAACTGCTTATGAGTCGGTAGATGGACATGCTGGAAGCTCAGGGGGTGGAGTAGGGTCAATCACAATAGCAGTTTTTTTTAGCTGTGATGTCATTAAAACAAAATCTTTGTTACATTACACAAAAGAGGAAAACACATAACAAGCATTAAAAAGCGGGTGTAGCCCACAGCAGCGAAAAGAAAGCACTCACAATGAGGACAGGGTTTTTAAAGAGATAGTACACTGAAAACAAAAGAACACATTCTGTAGCTAATGATCTTCTCCCTTTCTCCTTCTTCATTCCATCATAGAACCCCATTCTGTACCAACTCAGAGTCTCAAGCTCACAGTCTGTGTCCTCACCCAAGCCTGGTGTGGTGAATCTCCCTCCATCTTTCTTTTTGTTCTGCTTTCTTCCTCATCTTTCAAACTACCTTTCCGAATTTCAAATTCCTCTCTCAACCTCCCTAACTCCTGTGGCTGAAACAACAAGATTCCCACTTTCCAATCCTCTTTCATTTCCTTCTCCCTTACCAGTTTCTTCATTTTAACGAATACAAGTTTGTATTTTCTCCTCATCCTCCTGCACAATTTTATCCTCAGTTACTTGACTATGAATCCATTTTGTTGCCTTTTGACATGAGTCCCCTTCAGGAATAGTCAAAAACGACACTAAATCTGTTACACGTAATTTCTCAAACTTCTTATCTCGGGCTCTCTCAACATTGGTTGAGTAGCCATTCTGTCAACACTAAAGTGTTAATGAACCATCACTATACTACTGGTGGGTAGCAATGTCCTATACTCCCCTTCCTTAATTCACCAGGCGATATCAGTCCATGTCAGTCCTAGGATCTCGCTTACACCAAATATGCCAAAGGCTATTGTGTCAGTCTCCTGGCTGGCTCGCCAATTTATAGTCAATTTTGACTCTCTGTTTAATGTTCGAGACTGACACCATAATGTTAATAGCCATATGACTTTATTTAGCACAAGTAAGAATCAATACCTTACAGTATTTAAGCAGTAGTTTACAAAGCACAATTGAGAATGATATTACCCCGCTATCCGTTGGGTAGAAGCTGCAACCTCGTTTCTCATTCCTTCATGCACGTACTCTCTTTCTCATTTACCTGCCTAGTACTTTCTTTTTCTGTCCTCTACCCTGAGTCTGAGTAGGGGCTAGCTACATATACACTAAGTTAACCCTTAGCCCTTCTTTTCACTGCAGCAAATTTAAGCCACTTATAGATGGTTCCCTTATCAGTACTTTAGGGACCCATCAATCCTTCTTTCTTGATTCTGGAATGTGGTTGCTAAGCGACATGTTCGGACATACAGGCCCATCCTTTGTTTGACTGTTTTTGCCTCAGATAGCATGGTTGTGTGTTTTTAGCCACGAGTATTACCCCACTAAGGCTGGCTCTTGTTGTTTCTCACCCATAACCTCACTAAGTCAAACCCTTTGAATTCCTCATACAGTTGTATAAAAACAATATTTCCTTACACATCCTCTGTGACTGGCCCTGGTAAACTATCTCTCCTCATCTTTATTTCAGTAGTTTTTAAACAGGGTTAACAACACTATCCTTCTACAACGCCTATCCTCCGTTGTCCAGCTGAGTGGAAATGTCCTTGTTTTGTTCTACTAATACCTATTGAGTCATAACCAGAGAATCCCTGCAATGGTTTCTCTTCCGGCCCCCATACCATTACCTCTGGAGTCCCCGATGGATCTATCGTTGGCCCCACCCTATTTCCCATCTACGTGCTGCCCCTTGGCGACATCATCTGAAGACATGACGTCAGGTTCGACGTGCATACGGACGACACCCACCTTTACCTCACCACCACCAACTCTCTTGACCCCTCCACTGCCTCTGTTTTGTTAGACAGCTTATCCAACATCCAGTCTTGGATGAACTTGAAATTCCTCCAACATTGGGACGATCAAAGACATTGGGCTCAATTTTGAAATGGTGGCGGGTTGGCAGTGGGGGGGTAGACGGTGAGTGTGGCCAAACCCGAATTAAAAAAACTTACCTTTTCCAACGCAATCGCGTTGTAATTGATGGTGATTAAAGTTGTTTCCGGGTTTTGGGCCCGGTAGCCAGCCTGATTGACAGGTGGGGAGAGGGGAAGATTGAGGGGGGGCGGGGAGAGTAGAAGATCGGGGTGGGGGGAAGAGGGGGAGATCGGGAGGGAGAGAGGGGAAGATCGGAGAGGGTTATCGGGGGTAAGAGGGGGAGATTGGAGAGGGAGACATCAGGGGGAGAGATGGACATCAGAGAGGGCGAGACATCGAGGGCTGAGAGGAACACGGAGAGGGAGACTTCGGGGGCTGAGAGGGGGACATCAGAAAGGGGGACATCGGACATCGCAGCAGGGTGGAAAGGTAGGTTTATTTTGTTTTTTAACTTTGTGCAATGGTTTTTTACTTAATTTATTTTGTTTATTTTTGCCTGATCCGGCCCTTCATGCCTGGTTTCACCAGATGTGAATTGGAAGCTGTGGGAAAGCTGCCCAGGTAAGTTTAAAATCGTTTTAACTATCTACTATGTCAGAAATAAAGAGGTACATTTGGTTCTTTAGCTATCATCCCACTGGTTTTAATTGTCGGCAGGACTTCCGCATTCGGGAAGTGTGCGTGCACACAGGCTCAACTGTGTCAGCAGGTTGGAGCCGGCTTCCCAACACGCCTGGAATTTTCGCTATTTTCGCAGACCCCCGCCCCTACACTCCCACAATTTGATTTTAAAATTGAGCCCATTGTCTTTGATTCCCACCACAGACTCTGTTCTCTCGCTACTGATTCCACTCCCCTCCCTGGCCACAGTCTCAGGCTGAAACTGACAGTTCACAACCTCAACATCCTAATTGACCATGAGCTGAGCTCCCGACTCCATATCTTCTCCATCACAAAGACCACCTACTTCAACCTCCACAACATCGCCCGTCTCAGCTCCTGCCTCAGCCCACCTGCTGCTGAAATCCTCATCTATGCCTTTGATACCTCCACACTCGACTATTCCAATGCTCTCCTGTCCGGCCTCCTATCTTCCACCCTCAATATACTTGAGCTCATCCAAAACTCTGCTACACGTATCCTAACTCACAGCAAGTCTTGTTCACCCATCACCCCTATGCTCGCTGACATTGATTTTAAAATTATCATCCTCATGTTGAAATCCCTCCTTGGCCTCACACCTTCCTATCTGAACTCGATAGTGTCAGTGCTGTGCGTTCTCTGAAATCAGTAGTGTTAGCGCTGTCTGTTCTCTGAAAGCAGTAGTGTCAGCACTGTGCTTTCTCTGAACTCTGTAGTGTCAGTGCTGCGCATTCTCTGAACTCAGTAGTGTTAATGCTGTCTGTTCCCTCAAATCAGTAATGTTAGTGCTGTGCAATCTCTGAACTTGGTAGTGTTAGCACTGCCTGTTCTCTGAAACCAGCAGTGTTAGCACTGTGCCTTGTCTGAACTCTGTAACCTGTCTGACAATGTCTGGATCAAATTACACATTCCAGAGAGCTTGAATTACTCTGCAGCAGATCAGATTAAATTACACATTCCAGGCAAAGTGTTGGGCGAGTATTGTCCTCCCATATCCTGTCAGTGGCAATAGCAGAATATGCTACTACCACCATAGTGGTGGCAATAGATGTGACCGTTAGTTAATGGGCTGAAAATGTTGACAGGTAGAATAAGGGGTGGAGTAAGAGTAATAGATGAGGGAATGTGTCTTGAATGCAACACAGGCAGGTTGCAGGGAGGAGGAACAGTGTGTAGGATCACAAATTTTAAGCTGTTGAAATAAAGGCTAGATCAGAGGAGCAATGACCATGGTAGCATTGATATATGAGAGGGAAGAAAGGCTGCAATGGTGAGAGAAGGATTAACTATCAGATAATTATTTTCTTGTATCCCATCTTGTTAGCATTAACAGGTACAGGGCACTAGCAGTCCTCAGAAAAAGTTTTAATATTTGTTTAATTTGAAAAAAATTACTTACTCATTGCTGTTTGATTTCCTGCCTTAAAAAAAGCTTTTGTTTGTTAATTACATACTCAGACAGTCAGAAGGTGAATTACTAATTGGAAAAATCTCTACCTCCTAGTAATGTAGCAGCGCCATTTGAAACTTTACAACAGTCCTGCAACATCCCTATAAAAACTCTCAATAATATTTATAATGTCTGTAGCTATATGTAACTATTTTATTGCAATCCAATGTTAAAAAAAATAATTGTTTCCAGGATTTGCAGTAAAGCCCTGGTTAGGCCACACCTGGAGTATTGTGCTAAGTTCTGGGCACTGCACCTTAGGAAAGATATATTGGCCTTGGAGGGAGTGCAACATAGATTTACTAGAATGATACCTGGACTCCAAGGGTTAAATTACGAGGAGAGATTACACAAATTAGGGTTGTATTCCCTGGAATTTAGAAGATTAAGGGGTGATTTGATCGAAGTTTTCAAGATATTAGGGGGAACTGATAGGCTAGATAGAGAGAAACTATTTCCGCTGGTTGGGGAGTCTAGGACTAGGGGTTATCGCCTAAAAATTAGAGCCAGGACTTTCAGGAGTGAAGTTAGGAAACACTTCTACACGCAAAAGGTGGTAGAAGTTTGGAACTCTCTTCCGCAAACGGCAGTTGATGCTAGCTCAATTGTTCATTTTAAATCTGAGATTGATAGATTTTTGTTAAGCAAAGGTATTAAGGGATATGGGGCTAAGGTGGGTATATGGAGTTAGGTCACAGATCAGCCATGATCTCATTGAATGGTGGAATAAGCTTGAGGGGCTAAATAGCCTACTCCTGTTCCTATGTTCCTATGATTAATTTTACTTACTTTTCTTTTGAAGGAAATCACGTGTCAATTTAACAAATAAAATTTATTTACACAGATGCTTCTTTCCAAATTTGTGGCTTGTTTAAAGTTAAAGAAAGACTCACATTTACATAGCACCCGATCCCATTTCTCAGAAACATCCCAGGATGCTTCTTATACAATACGTTAAAATATAGGGACTGTTTCATGTAGGCAAACACGTTGCAAGATCCCATAAACAGCTATGAGATAAATGATCTGTTAATCTGTTTTTGATGGTGGGAATGTTGACCAGGTTACCAGCAGAACACCCTGCTCTTCTTTGAATAGTGCTATGGAATTTTTAACATCTGTTCAAACTGCTGAAACAGGCAAACAGAGCTCCAACTAGTCTTAATGATTTTCCCAGAACTGGGCACAGGACCTTCATTTCAGTATTGGCGCCAGAGCCGCCAAAAAAGGCCCTGGCTAATTTAGCAGCAGCACATACAAATCGGACGTGGGTCGTCGCTCTGCTAAATTCATCATCGCTGCACCCATTTTACGCCTGTAAAATGGATGGAAGGTGTTGAATTTATGCCTTATAGAGCCTGAAAATCCTTAGGCCTGTTCTACTGGTGGAAGTGTGGCAGTGTGGCTACCAATGACTTCCATATCCGATCCTATCAGGGCATCTGACATCAGGGGGAGGTCATCTCATTAGCATGGCAGTGGTGAGCACCTGCCAGAGGAGGGGCAGGGGAAGCAGCACTGGTGTGGTTATTTATTTAAGTGCACCCAATCAAATCCCGTTATAAGAGGGCTAATTTCAACGACAGTCCATCAGATTTTATTGGGGATCCAGGCCAGGTTATAGGCCTAGACTCCCAACTGGACTTCACTTCCACTCCTGCATGTTAGAGAGAATCTGACGGCTTAGGCTGGGGCCCTGTGTTTCCAGGTCCTGCTAAATTTTCCACTTCCTCAACTGCACTCCCAGCCAGTATATGTCGGGAGTACGCTGCTGGCCCCATGGAAGTTCAGAGCTGTTATCTGGGCTGACACTTCAGTAATGAGGGAGTACTGCATTGTTGGAGGTGCTGGCTTTTGGCTGACATGTTAAACTGATGCCCTACTTGTTCAGTTGGGTGTAAAAGATCCCATGGTACCATGCGAAGAACAGTAGTTGATTTGGCCATTCTTTTAACAAATAGTTTTTAAACCACCAGAAACATTATCTGGCCATTCATTCATCTGCTGTTTGTGGAAACTCAGTGTGCAAATTGACCCCTGCCTACACAACAACAGTGACTGTTCTTCAAAAGTAATAGATTTATGGCAAGCTGAAAGAACTTTGCTGTAATCCTTGCTCCTCCATCTGGAGTGAGCTTTAAAAGTTTGTTCATAATTTTGATGTTTATCAGTGAAAGGGATCCTTGTAAAGGAGTACTATCTTTATTAAAGAGTGTTTTGTAATCCTTTTTTCTGAGTTTGCCAAATACTGCAATGCAATGGTAATAAATTCCTTCTGCTGCTTTATGAGTTAATATAGTGTATGGTGGGTTCAATGACTTAATGACTTTCTACTGGCCCTAAATATTGTTAAGTTTACTGCTGCCTTATAATGGAAGACAAAAGCCACTTATTGCTATTTTACAAAATTAAATCATTTTTATTGCTCTTCTGAGAGGTGAGACTGATATATAGATCCCAAATTGGGTTAGGCAACAGGAGAACTCAGGATTTACAGCTAACTAACCTTATATGACAAAGAATGTAAACAGCAGGTATTTGATTCCTAATTTGCATTACTCTAACAATTACTCTCTGAGATAGTAATAATGTCTCTTATTCTACTGGTCAGGTTACAATATCACTTTCCGTTATTTTTCAGTACAATTTAATCTATTCAAAAATACTCTCAAATCTAGTTGTTTTCTATAGTTGTCATGAATAGATTTGAAATTGTCAAAATTATGAGGAAATTTCACACATTTTAGGAACTATTTTCTTGTGTATTATTAAAAAATGATGTATTTTGTAGCCATGTTATGATTCTAATTGTGATTTTTGTTAGATTATGTGAACATCAGCACTGTGTAAAGGTTTGACATTAATTTGATCTTGTTTGTTTAAGCTAACTAAAGCTTTCATCGAAGATTTTAAAATAGAATTTGCATCCTATCCATATAAGTCTGTCAGTTGAAAGAATTCCTCGTAAAGGGGCATTGTCTTTATTAAAGGGTGTTTTGTAATCTTTTTTTCTCTGTTTGCTAAATACTGCAATGCAATGGCAAAGATATTGGCCCGGAATTTGTACCTAAAATAATCTAAAATAAAATTGCACTTCCAGCGACCAAACATGCACAGTCAAATATGGAAATCCGGAAGTTGCTCTACCAGATGCCCTGCTCCTCCGCACACTGCGTGGGAAGGACAGATCGCAGGTGAAATGAATGAACCAGGGCGAAGTTGCTGCACTGCCCAGCTGGAAATGAACTAATCTATACACCAAGAGGTAGACCTGGTTTTTTAGGTCTAAACTAATTTTAAAGGCATGGTAAGTCTTAATGACTGTCAAACAACCTCACTCGCACTTAAAATTAACGTTTAAAAATGTGGAGCCTCATTCCTTTCGATTTTAATTGCTGTTGGACATTTAAAATAAAATTAAAATTTTTATCTTTTTAGTTTTTCTTTCGGTCACTTTCATCTCTGTCTGATAACTCAACATTTCTTACCCTCTCTTTATTTAGCTTTCTCTAACTGATTTTACATTGAATTTACTTTTACTTCCTGGTTTTGTGTCTGCGTGGCTTGTCATGGATATGAACATAAGAACATAAGAAATAGAAGTAGGAGTAGGCCATATGGCCTCTCGAGCCTGCTTCGCCATTCAATAAGATCATGGCTGATCTTCGGCCTCAACTCCACTTTCCCACCCAATCCCCATATCCCTTGATTCCCCTAGAGTCCAAAAATCTATCAATCTCCGCCTTGAATATATTCAATGACTCAGGATCCACAGCCCTGTGGAGTAGAGAATTTCAAAGATTCACAAACCTCTGAGTGAAGAAATTCCCCCTCATCTCAGACTTCAATGGCCGACCCCTTATCCTGCAATTATGCCCCCTAGTTGTACACTCTTTAGCCAGGGGAAACAACCTCTCAGCAACTACCCTGTCAAGCCCCCTCATAATCTTATACGTTTCAATGAGATCACCTCTCATTCTTCTAAATTCCAGAGAGTATAGGCCCATTCTACTCGATCTCTCTTCATAGGACAACCCTCTCATCCCAGGAATTAATCTAGTGAACCTTCATTGCACTGCCTCCAAGGCAAGTATATCCTTTCTTAGATAAGGAGACCAAAACTGTACACAGTACTCCAGGTGAGGTCTCACTAAAGCCCTGTACAACTGTAGTAAGACTTCCTTACTCTTGTACTCCAACCCCCTTGCAATAAAGGCCTACATGCCATTTGCTTTCCGAATTGCCTGCTGTACCTGCATACTAAATTTTTATGTTTCTTGTACAAGGACACCCAAATCTCTCTGAACACCAACATTTAGTAGTTTCTCACCATTTAAAAAATATTCTGTTTTTCTATTCTTCCTACCAAAATGAATAATCTGACATTTCCCCACATTATACTTCATCTGCCATCTTCTTGCCCACCCACTTAATCTGTCTATATCCCTTTGCAGATTCTTTGTGTCCTCCTCACAACTTGCTTTCCCACCTAGCTTTGTATCGTCAGCAAACTTGGATCCATTACACTCGGTCCAAGCACCGATCCTTGCGGCACCCCACTAGTTACAGCCTGCCAACCTGAAAATGACCCGTTTATCCCTACTCTCTGTTTTCTATCCTTTCGCCAATCCTCTATCTATGCTAATATATTACCCCCAATCCCACGAGTCCTTACCTTGTGTAACAACCTTATCGATTGCCTTTTGAAAATCCAAATGTACTACATCCACTGGTTCCCCTTTATCTATCCTGTTGGTAACATCCTCAAAAAACTCTAATAAATTTGTCAAACACAATTTCCCTTTCATAAAACCATGTTGGCTCTGCCTAATCCTATTATGATTTTCTAAGTGCCCTATTACCACTTCCTTAATAATGGATTCCAGCATTCTCCCGATGACCGATGTCAGGCTAACTGGTCTGTGGTTCCCTGTTTTCTCTCTCCCTCCCTTCTTGAATAGTGGGGTAACATTTGCTACCTTCCAGTCCACTGGGACCGTTCCAGAATCTAGAGAATTTTGGAAGTTCATAACCAATGCATCTACTATCTCTGCAGTCACCTCTTTTGGAACCCTAGGATGTAGGCCATCAGGTCCAGGGGATTTGTTGGCGTTTAGTCTCATTAGTTTCTCCAGTACTTTTTCTCTAGTGATATTAATTGTTTTAAGTTCTTCACTCTCATTTACCCCTTGGTTCCCTGCTATTTTTGGTATGCTTTTTGTGTCTTCTACGTGAAGACAGATACAAAATATTTGTTTAATCTACCATTTCCTTATTCCCCATTATAATTTCTCCTGTCTCAGCCTCTAAGGGACCAACCTTTACTTTTGCTACTCTCTTCCTTTTTACATACTTGTCGAAGCTCTTTCAATCCGTTTTTATATTTCTTGCTAGTTTACTTTCACATTCTATTTTCTCCCTGTTTATCAATTTTTTGGTCGTCCTTTGTTGGTTTCTAAACCTCTCCCAATCCCCAGGCTTATTACTCTTCTTAGCAACTTTATAGGCCTCTTCTTTCAATCTAATACTCTCCTTAACTTCTTTAGTTAGCCAGTTAGGATGCTTCAATCTCAATGGTTAAGGGGACAGAGAGCTCCTTTCCCTGTTCACGCAGCTCACAAATGCCCGGGAGAGGATGACTTTTTACAGCTCACCATTAGAGCAAGTTCCAGCACTAAAGCCCGTGGATAGTTTGTGGGTAAGTTTAAATCTAATGAGCAATGGGCACCGTTCGTTTGCCACTAAGTGCAAATTATCAAAACGAGGCACTGTGCTGAAAATGTCCCGTTCAGTTGCTGCATGTGATGTGAATGTGATATTCTGCTGTTCTCCCTCAGGATAATAAATTTCTCCTTTAATAGTTAAGAGTAGGAATCGGATCATAAACTCAGCCCATCACAGGCTGCCAAAATGGAACTGATTCCTCCCCCTCCACTATCCCACTTTTCGATTTGCTCCGATTAATTTAATTTGTCAATTTAAGAAAATTTTTAGGTTACACGGAAACTTCATAAACATAAACTAAACATGATGTGGAGATGCCGGTGATGGACTGGGGTTGACAAATGTAAACAATCTTACAACACCAGGTTATAGTCCAACAATTTTATTTGAAAATCACAAGCTTTCGGAGGCTTCCTCCTTCGTCAGGTGAATGCATTCACCTGACGAAGGAGGAAGCCTCTGAAAGCTTGTGATTTTCAAATAAAATTGTTGGACTATAACCTGGTGTTGTAAGATTATAAACTAAACAAGGTGCATGCTGACAGTTAGTCTGCTGTGCACAGAGTTTAAACAAATATAACACCTGCATTGCAATATTCAAACAGCACGAGTAAGGTCACAACATAATCACAACCATTACTAAGAAATCTATAGCCAAAAATTTGAAATGTTTATTTATACAATTTTACAATTCCTGAAGCAAGTAAAATTGGGCTGAAAATAATACTGATTAAATGCAATTTGTCACTTATCTGGGAATGATATCAAGTAGACTGCAGTATTAGATCAGGAGACGCATTATCGACTAATGGCTCAGAATCAGGTATTCCACGGCTCCTTTGAACTTGAGCAAAGTTGTGAGTTTGGCAAGATGAGAAAAATCAGAATCTCTTCCTCCAAAACAAAATGGTGATATATTGCTATAGACACACTCTATTAAGCACAACATGCTCCAGGCGGTCGCTGTTTGTTTTAACCTTTAACTCATATTGGTCACAGAAATCAATACAAAGCTACACTGGGAACAGCCTCAGAGAAATTTTAAAAAACACATCAGACTGAATGGGCAGATTGGTAAATAGAAGTGCCAGGTAAGATTGAAATGGAGACAGAACAAACAAAAACAGAAAATTCTGGAAACACACAGGTCAATCAGCATCTGTGGAAAGAACAAATGTTCACTTATCTAAGAACATAAGAATATAAGAAATAGGAGCAGGAGTAGGCCATCTGGCCCCTCGAGCCTGCTCCGCCATTCAATAAGATCATGGCTGATCTTCCACCTCAACGCCATTTTCCTGCACTATCCCCATATCCCTTGATGCCTTTAATATCTAAAAATCTATCAATCTCTGTTTTGAATGTACTCAATGACTGAGCCTCCACAGTACTTCTGGGTTAGAAAATTCCAAAGATTCAACGCCCTCTGAGTGAAGAAATTTCTCCTCATCTCAGTCCTAAATGGCCTACCCCTTATTCTGAGACTGTGTCCTCTGGTTCTAGACTCCCCAGCCAGGGGAAACATCCTTCCTGCATCTACCCTGTCGAGCTCTGTAAGAATTTTGTATGTTTCAATGAGATCACCTCTCATTCTTCTAAACTTTAGAGAATACAGGCCTAGTCTACTCAATCTCTCCTCATACGACATTCCCACCATCCCAGGAATCAGTCTGGTGAACCTTTGTTGTACTCCCTCTGTGGCAAGTATACCCTTTCTTAGGTAAGGAGACCAAAATTATACACAATACTCCAGGTGCGGTCTCACCAAGGCCCTATATAATTGCAGTAAGAAATCATTACTCCTGTACTTAAATCCTCTTGTAATAAAGGCCAACATACCATTTGCCTTCCTAATTGCTTGCTGCACCTGCATGTTAGCTTTCAGTCACTCATGTACAAGGACACCCAGGTCCCTTTGAACATCAACATTGCCCAATCTCTCACCATTTAAAAAATACTCTGCATGTCTGTTTTTCCCACCAAAGTGGATAACTTCACATTTTTCCGCATTATATTCCATCTGTTCTCTTCAGATACTGACTGGGTGTTTCCAGTATTTTCTGTCTTTGTTTCAGATTTCCAACATCTGCAGTTTTTTATATT
Source organism: Heptranchias perlo (assembly GCF_035084215.1). NCBI lineage: Eukaryota > Metazoa > Chordata > Chondrichthyes > Hexanchiformes > Hexanchidae > Heptranchias > Heptranchias perlo. The sequence continues at coordinate 112,936,676 of NC_090326.1, read as the reverse complement.
TTGTTTATGTTGGAGAAAGATGAAGTTCACAGCTATCTTAAAATTGATGACTTAATAAATAGATTAGAGCAGAGGAACTATATTAAAACTATATTAAAATCAAAAGAGAGGATATGTTCTTGACCAGCTCTTTGTCAAATTGATTCCTGAACTAGTGGGATGGGATAGTTATCTTATTACATGAAATTGGAAGATGACCAAATATGTTGTTCAGCTGCCAAAAAGTAGAGGTCGGCCATCTGCTGTGCCCAATGTCGGGTTTCTGAGATGCCAATTCTGAGATTACATTCTGGGATCGACCAAAAATAAAAAGGGTCACCATTAGTGCCAGTTATGTTTCTTTTAATCCATTTGTTGAGAATCACAGGAAGGGAAGCCATTTGACAACATTTGAGGAGAACAATAATCTAACAGTGCCATCCAACTAAATGTTTGGTAAGATGGTAATGAGAGGTCATTTCCTTTTGTGAAAGAAACACCAAGGTGAAATCATATGTGCTCAAGGAGCCTTTCTCAGTGGGGTGACTACCCTTTGAATATTAATCCAAGGTCCCGTCTGGCCTCTAAGGTGAATGTAAAAGATCCCAAGACATATATGAAGAAAAGCAGGGGAATTGTCCTGCCAATATTTATCCCTTAACCAACCCCACTAAAAAAACAAATTATCTTGTCATTTATCTCATTGCTGTTTGTGGGACCTCAATGTGCACAAATTCCACGCTTCTTTACATTGTAACAGTGAATATATTTCAACAGTATGTTATTGGCTATGAAGCATTTAGGATAGCCTGAGGTTGTGAAAGGCGATATATAAATGCAACTTCTTTCTTTCTTTCTGTAGGTATGATAAAATAAGAGAGTATATGAGAAAAAGAGAACGATGTTAAGAAAAGGATAAAGAAAACAAAGAGGGAGTATGAAGAGTGAATCTCAAACAATATTAGAAAGAAGAATATTTTACAAATTCTTCAGTAAAAAGAGGATCGTTAAAGAAGATAAACAGAACTTGGCAGGGATGCTTTACAAGTACTTCACATCAGTGTTTACAAAAGAGAAGGATATTGGGGAGGAGATAAATCTTGAATTGGTTAAAAGCAAGATAAGAACTATTATAATAAATAAACTGAAAGTATTAGAGAAGCTAGTCAAGCTTAAGGAGGACAAAGTGCCAGACCTGACAGGATACATCGAAGATTCCTGAGGGAAATGTGAGAAGGAGTAGCGAAGGTCCCAAAAATTATATTTCATGGTTCTATTGAGAATTGAGGTGTGCCGGAGGACTGAGAGTGGCCAATGTAATTCCCATTTTCATAAAGAGAGAAAGAGCTAACCCAGATAATTACAGGCCCGTTAGCTTAACATCTGTGGTAAAGAAAATTTTGGAATCTTTAATTAAAGATGAAATTGCTAAACATCGAGAAGAGAAGGTGATACATTTTGGTTAAAAAAGTAAAAGTAATAATTATACTTTGGGGAAAGCTGGGTGATGTGGAAGAGCAGAGGGTTTTAGGGGGTTCAGGTTCACAAAATATTAAAAGCAGCACCTTAAGTGGGATAAAGCTGAAAAACAAGTTAATGCAGTCCTGGGTTTTATGGCCAGAGGTATAGAATATCAAAGTCAAGATATAATGATGAACCTATATAAAACCTTAACAAGACCACAGCTGGAGTGCTGCCTATGATTTTTGGATCCACATTATAGGAAGAATGTTGAGGAAATAGAGAAGGTCCAGTGCAGATTCACTAGGATGTTGCCTGGTATGAGGAAATACAAAAAAAACATGAAAAATTGGGGCTGCTTCTGTTAGATCGGAGGAGATTATAGGGTGATTTGATAGAGGTGTTGAAAGTTATGAAGGGAGATGGGACTGGCTAGCTAGAAACAGACTGTTTCCAATGGTTGAGCACTCTTGAACAAGGGGACATAGATATAAGGTAAGAGATTTAGGACAGAGAGCAAGAGAAACTTTCTTTTACAGAAAGTTATGAAAGCACTACTGAAGTTAATGATTGAAGCAGAGACTGTGGCAACTTTTAAGAACTGGTCAGATAGGTGGTTGAAGGAAAAGGGAATAGATGGTATGGGAACAGGGATTAGGACTACTGCTCATGCGGAGGATAAACACCAACACGGACTGGTTGGACAAAATGGTCTGTTTACATGTTGTAGTTGCTCTGCAATTCTAAGTAATAGGAATAGAGACCAAGGTGATTTGGGCAGGGCATGTGGTGGAAAGTATGGCCAGGTGGGGAGGCTTTGGTAAGCAGCAAGGTGTCTCCACCCAAGAGCCAAGCCAGGAAGTCTACAGAATCATCCACAATAAGTTGGTGAATAGCAAGTGTGATAAGACATAAGAAATAGGAACATAAGAAATGGGAGCAGGAATAGGCCATCCGGCCCCTCGAGACTGCTCCACCGGACAGTGATGTATGGACACAAAAGTTCTATGATGTATGGGGAGGTGGGGGGAGGGGTCAGTAAATGGCTAAATAAAGCACAATGTAATTATTAAGTTCCTTGGTTATTTAGAAATTTCCTATTCCAGAATTAAACCTGCACACTCCTATGCTATAGCTATTAATAAATAATTTGGCAAAGAGAGTGGAATTTTCTTCCATTGACGATGAATTGAACAGTGGGCGGCCTTTAAAGAGGGGATGATTCGGGTACAGACGAGGTACATTCCAACGAGGGAGAAAGGTAGGGCAACTAAAGCCAGAGCTCCGTGGATGACAAAAGAGATAGCGAGTAAGATGAAGCGGAAAAAAGCGGCCTATGACAGATGTCAGGTTGATAACACAAGTGAGAACCAGGCTGAATATAGAAAGGTCAGAGGGGAAGTGAAAAAGGAAATAAGAGGGGCAAAGAGAGAGAGTATGAGAATAGACTGGCAGCCAACATAAAAGGGAATCCAAAAATCTTCTACAGACATGTTAACAGTAAACGGGTAGTAAGAGGAGGGGTAGGGCTGATTAGGGACCATGAAGGAGATCTGCTCATGGAGGAAGAGGGGATGGCCGAGGTACTAAGTGAGTACTTTGCATCGGTCTTTACCAAGGAAGAAGATGCTGCCAAAGTCTCGATAAAAGGAAGATATAGTTAAGATACTGGATGGGCTAAAAATTGAAAAAGAAGAGGTACTAGAAAGGCTAGCTGTACTTAGATAAGTCATCTGGTCCGGATGGGATGCACCCTAGGATGCTGAGGGAAGTAAGGGGGGAAATTGCAGAAGTACTGGCCATAATCTTCCAGACATCCTTAGATACAGATGTTGTGCCAGAGGAGTGGAGAATTGCAAATGTTACACCCTTGTTCAAAAAAGGATGTAAAGATAAACCCAGCAACTATAGGCCAGTCAGTTTAACCTCAGTGGTGGGGAAACTTTTGGAAACAATAATCCGGGACAGAATTAACAGTCACTTGGATGAGTGTGGATTGATTAGGGAAAGCCAGCACGGATTTGTTAAAGGCAAATCATGTTTAACCAACTTGATAGAGTTTTTTGATGAGGTAACAGAGAGGGTAGATGAGGGCAGTGCAGTTAATGTGGTGATAAAGTGCCACATGGTAGGCTAGCTATTGCAGTCCATGGAATAAAGGAGGCAATAGCAACATGGATACAGAATTGGCTAAATGACAGGAAACGGAGACTAGTGGTGAACGGATGTTTTTCGGACTGGAGGGAGGTGTGCAGTGGTGTTCCCCAGGGGTCGGTCCTGGGACTGCTGCTTTTCTTGATATATATTAATGACTTGGACTTGGGAGTACAGGGCACAATTTCAAAATTTGCAGATGACACGAAACTTGGAAGGGTTGTGAACAGTGAGGAGGATAGTGATAGACTTCAAGAGGATATAGGCACGCTGGTGGCATGGGCGGTCACATGGCAGATGAAGTTTAACGCAGACAAATGCGAGGTGATGCATTTCAGTAGGAAAAATGAGGAGAGGCAATATAAACTAGAAGGCACAATTCTAAAAGGGGTAGAGGAACAGAGGGATCAGGGGGTATATATGCACAAATCATTGAAGGTTGCAGGGTAGGTTAAGAAAGCGGTTAAAAAAGCATACGGGGTCCTGGACTTTATAAATAGAGGCATAGAGTACAAGAGTATGGAAGTCATGATGAACTTTTATAAAATGTTGGTTCAGACACAACTGGAGTATTGTGTCCACTTCTGGGCACTGCAGTTTAGGAAAGATGTGAAGGCCTTAGAGAGGATGCAGGGCAGGTTTACTAGAATGATTCCAGAGATGAGGGACTTAAATTACATGGATAGACTGGAGAAGCTGGGATTGTTCTCCTTGGAACAGAGATGGTTGAGAGGAGATTTGATAGAGGTATTCAAAATCATGAAGGGTAGACAGAGTAGATAGAGAGAAACTGTACCCATTGACGGAAGGGTCAAGAACCAGAGGGCATAGATTTAAGGTGATTGCCAAAAGAACCAAAGGTGACATGAGGAAAAACGTTTTTACACAGCAAGTGGTTAGAATCTGGAATGTACTGCCCGAGGGGGTGGTGGAGGCAGATTCAATCATGGCCTTCAAAAGGGAACTGGATAAGTACTTGAAACGAAAAAATGTGCAGGGCTACAGGGATAGGGCATGGGAGTGGGACTAGCTGGATTGCTCTTGCATAGAGCCGGCACGGACTCGATGGGCCAAATGGCCTCCTTCCGTGCTGTAACCTTTCTATGATTCTATGATTCTATGAAAGGGGAGGAGGTGCCCATTCAAGACATACATGGTGCCACTTTTGAAATGTAAATTCTTAGAATGAACAACTCAACTGGGGAATTCTTCCTTTTTGAAATTCTATCGAATTCTCTTATTTTAATAAACTATGCTGATACTGTGCCTTATAAAGGGAAATATTTGTCTGAAAATTTAAATGTCATAGTACAAAAAATAAGAAACATATAAGCTTTTGGAGAGAAGAAACAACAATCCTAGACTTTTTTGCCCGACCAGATTTTGATCTGCTAGCCCCGCATTGACTCCATGTGACTTTGTATAGATGCAGACTGTATACTTGTAACACAGAGGGAGCTCAAGGACTTTCAATCTGAAAGGGAAAAACTCATTAACTGACTCAGATAGTTTCATTGTTCAGCTAACCTTTATTTGCAGAAAGTCTGAATACTTGGTGATTTCACTTTCCCAGGCTCACACTGACAAGAACTGTTGCTCTGATAAATGGCTGACAATTGTCCCAAAGTTGAATAGCCATGACCTCTGGTACAGGACATTTTGAATGTTAACTAAGAGACCTACAGTGCAGACAAACCCTTGCAGGTTGTTTCTATAGTTTCTAAGTTGTTCCCCCTGTTGCTTAAGTACCTTTTCCCAAAGTCTTCACTGATCTGAAAGACGTGGCTCCAGTACCTCGTGGAAATAATCTGACATTTTTCATCCTGAATACTTATTTCTGTTTGGCTCTGGTCAGTCAAATGTTATTAACCTCAGCTAAATGCAATTATAAATTTGGGATTTTTTTGATAAGAAGAAAAAAAGATCTCTTATGAACAGTTGCCTATAAAGAAACTTAAATGTCTTCTTTTAAAAACTATCTTATGATGTACAAGGACACAATGAATATGGGATGAGAAAAGGTCAATCAGTATTTCAAGTCATTCCTTCAAACAAGCCATCAACCACATACATTGTCATAGACTTTCTCCAATTTATTTAATCTGAAAAAAAATAACAATTATTGACTGAGCTTCTAAGAAACGGAAACCGTGGAGCTACCTGTTATGATTCAGTCTCTCTCCCAACTCTCATTCATGTTCACAGCAAAATGTAGTTTCCATATCTCCTATAGTCCGAAACGTACACCTTTATGCATACGGTAGCTGGGACCAATGGGCTACACTATTAACAATGAATCTTTACACCAAGATATTTTACATCAGAATTTGCACAGCCTACCTACCATGTATTCCCGTTCCTTTCAAAAGGAGTGAAATATTTCGCTGTCAGATTATATCTTTCAGGTTAAAAGTAATAATCGCATTTATTCACAAAATATTTAATTACACAGAAGCAAAACATTATACAGCAGATAATTCCCAATATAATGCTTGACTTACATACAACTTTAAACTGTATTCGAAACCAGAATATGTGTTCTGAATCTTAGGGTTCTTTCCAGATACTTTTAACTGAGTCTTTAATTGTCATAATACACACGCATATCTGCCCACAGAGTCCTCGATACCAAAATGTAGAAATACAAGGTTAACAAGTATTATTATTAATTAAATAAATAGACAGATAAATATCATCAATTAATACTGAATTTATTTGTAAGAAGGATAGAGGAGAAAAAGGTTTAGTTGTGAAAGTGCAATAGAAAGGAGTCTGTAATAGTACTGGGGCTATCAATGAGAGTAAACAAGGTGATTAAAGACTTCCCAGATAGAAAATCATATGTGAACAATCTCACTCTGCTCATGGCCAGTCACTGGACCCATGTGTATCACTAGTGATATCTATGACTCTGTGGGTTTTCAGTTCCAACCAGAAGCATTGATTGTTGACCACGGGTAGAAGTCAGCATTTGTACACTAACTGCAAAAGTAATATGAAATCTTGTTTTACCACCCACTTCAGAATGAAAACATTAAGTCTCGTCTCTAAAGCTAACTGGGAATGTAAATTCCTAATGTAGCCTTGAAAATTCTACGATGTGGCTGTAAACAGGTATTTGCTCTGATACTGCCTTTGAAATCCCTGTGTTTTTCCAGGCAACCTCGGATGGCAGTGTGATGACCTACAGTCACTTTCCTAGTAATTCTCTTCCTCGCCTGCAACACTTTCTCTCAAATGTCTGAGGTGTATGTATAAATGTTGCAAAGCTTACTTTGGTACTGAGGGTGACTGCAGATATAACCGTAAACACAGGTATACTTTGACTGTCTTTCAAATTCCATCATCCTCAAAGCACTTAATCTGCTGACTGGTCGTGAATCTTTAAACCATATATCAAATTATAAGTTTTGGTCTATCTGACTGAGCTAGAGTATGCTTATTTCTTATTTTTGCACATCTCATTACCAAAATCATCGGGCGTTGGGGGGTGGTGGAAGGGCAGAGAAGATTACCTCTGTGCACCAGGTGTCACAAAATGGTAAACACCTGCTTCATTATAAATATATTTACCATTTGGTTACACGCGGTGCTCAGTGGGAATATTTCCCCCTGGCAGCTTCAGTTTCGGTTTGGAGTATTTGTGTTTCCAGATAGCAGCAGTGTAGTTCTTTAATTTTAAAGATATGTACGAGGTCCAGAGACAATCCCAATGACAGGATTCATCTAATCTTTAAGAGCAGCTAATTTTCTGCACAGCTTTCTAAACATGTGCAATTTCTTTCATACAAAACCTTTGCTATAATTTATTTAGGGTCAGAATTTCTACACAATGGTTAAAATAACAATTTTGAAACTTGCATATAATGTAAACCCAAAGCAAAAAGTCTGCTCTTACACTGTGATAAATAAATTGAAATAGTCATAAAAATCAGGACACTGAGCCATTATAGATCAGAAACATCCCAGCTTCGGTCCGGGTTAGCTGATCTTAGCTGGACCAGCAATGAGGGCGGTACAATTAGCTTCAGTGATCCTGGGCTACAGAGTGAAAAATGAGCTGAGGATACAGTTTCTGATTGCTTTCCAGTGATTCCTGCTGGAAACTGTAAGAACAGGATCGCGCTTGATTGTGATGCCCCTGTGTACAGTTCACATATGAAGAGTTTCACTTTTGCGACATACTGAAGGGCAGGCAGAACTTATAGAATCATAGAATCTTATAGCACTGAAGGAGGCCATTCGGTCCATTGTGCCTGTGCTGGCTCTTTGAAAGAGCTATCCAATTAATCCCACTCCCATGCTGTTTCCAAATAGCCCTGCAAACTTTTCCTTTTCAAGTAAATATTCAATTCCCTTTTGAAAGTTACTATTGAATCTGTTTCCTCTCAGGCAGTGCATTACAAGGTTATTGAACTATGCATGAGTCAATGCTTTTGGGAAAGGAAGAAAAAAATTGGAGGGATAGACTCCACACAGTCAAATTGCTCGGACCGGTGAACTAACAGTGCTCGCCACTCCATAGATTTATACTAACCCACTAACTTACTTTACTGGGAGCAGTTCCTCCAATAGGAAGCGGAGTAGAGACCAGCGTTAGCTCCAGAGAAGCAGGACCCATTGGAGAAGCGAGAGGATCACTCTCTCCTCGACCAATCAGATTGCAGCATTTTTGATACCCTGTGAACATTTTCTGAAAGCTGAAATGCAAAATCCAGGAAGTGAAAGGTACAACATTGAAATTATTGTAAAAACAGTTATAGACAGCAAAGAAACGAGAGGGTAAGAAAAAAAATTTAATTTTTTAATTAAAAAAAACAATTTTTAATGACCAAAAACTATTAAAATAACAAGACTCCACATTTTTAAAAGTTAATTTTTCATTGTTTGGCAGTCATTAATTCATACCATTAAAACTTAGTTTAGACCTGTTTTTTTTAAGCGTACTTGTTTTGTGGCAATATTGGTTATTTACCAGCTGAGCAGAAGAGCAAGTTGGCACTGGTCCATTGTTTCCACTGATTCCGGCTGGCAATATCCCTTTAATTTGAAGCTGTCATATCGCCAGCGAACCAGGAGGAGCAAGTTCCGGATTTCTATGTTTGACTGGGCACGTGTGAACTTGCTCCTAGATTTTGAGTTCACCATTTTTTTAAAGCAATTTCTGAGCAATGAAAAAACACAGTTCCACTGTTCCCCCTTTGTTAATTGTGTTAAGAAATAAGTCCTAAGGGTTAATAGTACTTGTCTGTTGCTGCCCCCTAGTGTGCCCTTTTCACATAGCAGCAGGGTAAATCTATAACTTTAATAATAGGTGCGAATAACAGAAACTGCTGGAAATAAAAGGCAGGTCCATCAGCATCTGTAAAGTGAGAAAGCAAGTTAATGTTTCGTGTGTAAGTCCTTCATTGGGACTAAAAACTAAAAGATAAACAAGCATTTTAGTAAAGTTGGAAAAAATGGAAGGGGGGGGGGTTGGAGAAACACAAATACTCCAATCAGAGAAGAGAGAGTTAATGGGTTGAACAATCTTCAGCTTAGTGGCATTACTTAATAGAAAACTGCTAGATGATACAAAAGATCAGTAGGGACACTGTTTTCTTTGATGTCGATGGACAAACGAAGAAGTGAGGCAATGAAAGGCTTTAAGGAAATAAGAGAATGTGCAAATACCTAATAGCTGAAGTTAAGTGAAGTTACATCTGTCTGGTAAAATGATAGGCAGACTCGGTCCTTGTTTCTTGACTTGCCTTTATTCCAATGTTACAGTGTGATAAGCAGGATACAGTCAAGCCTAGGTATGAGCTCTTCAGATAGTACCGTAGCGTTAATCGAATCATCCATTTTATACATTCAAATCTCCTGCTTATTTCCCTTAACTCTGTGATTGGTTATAAGTTTGTGCATTGCCTTATATGGTGCATCACCCTCTTTTCTGTTTGTGCTACTCTCAGCAGTCTCAGCCGCTCCCAGTTTCAGCCTGTGGTAGATGAGTTTTCAAGCTGCTAATTTAATCAATTGCTGAGGTGAGAGCAGGGCTTTTGTCTTCTGCTAATTTTAATCAGGCACACATTATCAGATGTCCCAACTGTCCTTTGCACTCATTTTTAACTTAACTCCTTCCTGCCCATGTCTCAACATCCCTTACTTTTTTTTGTCACGTCTCACAATATATTCTCCCCCTTCTTCCGCCAAGCTTGCTTTACTGCTCTTGTTATTCTTTCCTCCTTCCCCATTCTTTCTACCTCTTTGATCTTTTTCCTTACTACATAGGACTATCACCAATGTTACTAACATTACTAGCTGAGCAACTACTAGCCCCATCTGGAACAGCCTCGTCCAAGGATGTAGTTCTACACTGGTGGCGATCTCCCACCATTCATGATTTCCCAACTCCTTAATCCCTGCCTCAATCTTCTTATTATCTTGTAACATGCGCCGATATGTTTCTGAGAGTTTCTAGTTCTGTGGATTATGGATTTCAGACTAAGTGTCAACGGAGGTATGTAATGCTCGATATGTGGGATGGCCCGCATAGCTTTGTCTTCCAGCAGCATCGTTATTTGCAGGTTTGTTAAATTGTGATGGTGGATAGGAACTAGGGTCTTGCTTCCTATTTTTATATTTCTTCCCACTGGCCGCATGCAATATGCCGTCTGTACGACAAGGCATTTGGCAGTTCCCACCGTCATGCTAGCTGCCGTGGTTGTTACACAATATTTTCCTTTACCTTTGTATGCTGTATTCGTTCTTCCTTTCTCCCATTGTTCTAAACTCATCTTGCAGTTTGGTGATTCATCATCTAACATGAATCCACTAGCCGGAATGGTGTGTTGTCTCATTATGTCACAGGTGCAGGCCCAGGTCGGCCCTTTCAGGGTGCAGCACTCCATGTCTGGTGCGATCCATATACATATCAATCAAATGTCGCGGATACTCCTCATATTGCTTATGTACCAGCCCAATTCCCAAATCCCCAATTACTCCGATCAATTCTACCTGATACACCTTCCAGGGTTGGCTTCCATTCTTCTCCAGTAGGGGCAAGGCCTATCGGGATTATATTCTTTTCACCCTCTATTCGGGGGTCCAAGAATGCCATCCCCATTTGACGCACCGTGTCATAATCAAACTGCACAGTCCCTTTGAACCACTTCCTTACTTGTTCTTCATGGGTAAACGTTGCTCTCGACATTGTCTAGGCCTTTCTGGACTACGTTCATCACAAATGCTGTGTACAGTTTACACATGATGCCTCTAGTGAGATTCTGGTTTTTATTAACCATATTATTCACCTGTATTAACTCATTTATTGTGTCTTGGATCCCCCCAAGATTCCTCACCAATTCCTCAGTGGACAATAGAGTGTTCTGGTGTTCCCTCAGATTGTCCCCTTCTTGTTGGTTCATGTTTACCAATAATCCCTTTAATTGTCTTCTCATCACCTCATCGTGTTCCCACATACTTTCTATGTCTATCTGATTTACCCCCACAAGTCCTGCTGTAGCTCCGATCCCGAGCCAGTCTGCTAGATCTCGCTTCCTCCTCTTATTTATCTTATCACCCTTTTCCTCAGGTTTAGTCTCCTCCTTCTCATTTTTTTACTAGTAGTCCCTTCACTAATTCTCCTGTCATCATATCTATAATCTCTAATGGTAACCGTTCTTGGAGGCCAATCATCTCAGCCCCCGGACATTGCTGCAGGAGTTCTTTAGGGCAGCATCCTAGGCCCAAACATCTTCAGCTGCTTCATCAATGACCTTCCCTCCAATTTAAGGTCAGAAATGGGGATGTTCGCTGATGATTGCACAGTGTTCAGTTCCATTCGCAGCCCCTCAAATAATGAAGCAGTCCGTGCCCGCATGCAGCAAGACCTGGACAACATCCAGGCTCGGGCTGATAAGTGGCAAGTAACATTCGCGCCAGACAAGGGCCAGGCAATTACCATCTCCAACAAGAGAGAATCTAACCACCTCCCCTTGACATTCAACGGCATTACCATCGCCGAATCCTCCACCATCAACATCCTGGGGGTCACCATTGACCAGAAACTTAACTGGACCAGCCACATAAATACAGTGGCTACAAGAGCAGGTCAGAGGCTGGGTATTCTGTGGTGAGTGACTCACCCACTGACTCCCCAAAGCCTTTCCACCATCTACAAGGCACAAGTCAGGAGTGTGATGGAATACTCTCCACTTGCCTGGATGAGTGCAGCTCCAACAACTCTCAAGAAGTTCGATATCATCCAGGACAAAGCAGCCCACTTGACTGGCACCCCGTCCACCACCCTAAACATTCACTCCCTTCACCACCGGCACACCATGGCTGCAGTGTGTACCATCTACAGGATGCACTGCAGCAACTCACCAAGGCTTCTTCGACAGCACCTCCCAAACCTGCGACCTCTACCACCTAGAAGTTCAAGGACAGCAGGCACATGGGAACAACACCACCTGCACGTTCCCCTCCAAGTCACACACCATCCCGACTTGGAAATATATCGCCGTTCCTTCATTGTCGCTGGGTCAAAATCCTGGAACTCCCTTCCTAACAGCACTGTGGGAGAACCTTCACCACACGGACTGTAGCGGTTCAAGAAGGTGGCTCACCACCACCTTCTCAAGGGCAATTAGGGATGGGCAATAAATGCTGGTCTCGCCAGCGACGCCCACATCCCATGAACGAACAAAAAAAAAATCTGTGAATAATCCCTTTCACATAATTCCCCAAGTATATTTAAATACATATTTAGCAGAACCAGTACAATTTCGAAACACACATCATTATACAGTAGTCCCCGATTCAGTCACTCCCGGTCCATTTTTACTCAGGTTGTCCTCTAATTTCGGGCATTCATTTTTTGTATACCTTCTTCCTTTCCTTCTCTCGTAGTCTCGTTTTCTTCCTCATGTCTAGAGTCATGACGTTGCCCCCTTTTCGACCTCTTCCCGTAGTTTCACAGTGTATCCCCTTTTTACTCTTTACCACGTACCGTTGCCAAATCCTTTGCCACTTCAATGTCTATATTAAAATGATGTTGTTAGTCTCCCCTCTGAGGGCTCCAAATCACCAGTGTAAGGGGCCCCAGAATTCTGAGGGGGTGTTTTATTGGCGGTTTATCATCCAGTCGAAACCATTCTATGCTTTGTCGTCACCGGTTGTATTACAAGTACATTTTAATTGGACCCCCAAGCCTTCTTCCATTATTAGGGCACCCTTGACCACTTTCTCGTTTCCATTGTATTTTTCCACTTTACAAACGTCTGGTCGGTTCACTGAGCTCGTGGCGGTGGCCAGAGCTAGTATCATCAATAGAATCAGCCTCGTCATAGTCTACCTGTAATACATGAAGACCCAAATGTTATATTTGTTCTTACTCGTTTTTCTTTTCCGGGCCCTTTTTGTAGGGCTTACATTGGTCACCATGATACCATGTATATTGTGTTTTATTTGCCCGTTTTTGAATTGCCAATTTCAGATTGGTTTCCCCTAATTTATCTATAATCTCATATGGACTGAGGTATTAAGGTGAGCCAGGCCCATGTTTTCCGCTGCCCGTAGCAGTGTGGACTCAAGTGTCTGACGTAAATAAATTCTTATGGAACTGGTCATGTGTCTGGTGGGTAGTGATGGGGATTGGCACTCCCATTGGGTGGGAGATCTGCACCTGCCTCCCTGTCATAAGTTCAAATGGGCTATAGCCCGTAGAGCTGACTGGTGTAGCTCTGATAGCCGTCAGGACGCCTGGCAAGGCCGTGACCCAGTCCGTACTAGTTTTGATCAAATCATCCGTTCCTTTCATAATAGCTTTTTTAAGTCCTGCTTTCAAAGTGCGTTGAACTGCTCCACCATCCCACTGGACTCTGGGTATTAAGGGATGTGGAAATGTTGTTCCACTCCAACCAAACAGCACAGATGTATCATCACATCTACTGTGAAATCACTCTCTATTCTCTTTGGAAAACCGCATTGGGTAAAAATTTGTTCCCACAGAATCTTAGCCGCGGTGGCTGCATCACTTTTCCGGGCGGGAAGGCCTCTATCCATCTGGTGAACATATCCATGACCACCAAGATGTACCTATACCCACCTCTGGCTGTGGGCAATGGTCCAGTGTAATCAATCTGCAATGTTATACCCACCTCTGGCTGTGGGCAATGATCCAGTATAATCAATCTGCGGTGTTATACCCGCCTCTGGCTGTGGGCAATGGTCTGGTATAAACAATCTGCAGTGTTATACCCACCTCTGGCTGTGGGCAATGGTCCGGTATAAACAATCTGCAGTGTTATACCCACCTCTGGCTGTGGGCAATGATCCAGTATAATCAATCTGCGGTGTTATACCCACCTCTGGCTGTGGGCAATGGTCTGGTATAATCAATCTGCAGTGTTATACCCGCCTCTGGCTGTGGGCAATGGTCTGGTATAATCAATCTGCAGTGTTATACCCACCTCTGGCTGTGGGCAATGGTCCGGTATAAACAATCTGCAGTGTTATACCCACCTCTGGCTGTGGACAATGGTCTGGTATAATCAATCTGCTGTGTTATACCCACCTCTGACTGTGGGCAATGATCCAGTATAATCAATCTGCAATGCTTCCCAAGGACCATTGTTTAAGTGGGAGGTTCCCATTGGGACCTTTCACTTTGCGGGGGCTGGGTTCATCTGGGCACAGGTGAGACACAGGCTTAGGTGATGTTGCACATCCGGGCGCATTTTCAGTCACCAATAGCAACTGTGCAACATCTCCAGGACCCATGATGCAGAGGCATTTCCTCCAATTTGGTGCTGATACAATATCAATTCTTTCCTCAAACACAGGGGTGTGGCCCACGTCAGGTGTTGTTCATTCTCATAATACAGGACCGCTCCGTGTTGGCCGAGTGAATCTTTGCTTGGTGCTAAGGAAGGTGGAAGGTCATTACTCTGCTGGATGGCATGCTTGGCCATTACAATGCCGTGGTCTGTGTCCTGGTAGGCCTTCATGTCTAATACTATCGGAGTACTTTTGGTTGCAGCCACTGGCTTCCCCTCCGGAGGAACCCATGGATCTCCAACTATAGCGACCTCTCTAACCAATTGGTCAGCTAAATTGTTGTGATCCTCCTCTGTGCTAGTGCCCCTCTTCTGGTGTGCCTTCACTTTACAAATAGCAGTTTGCCCTGGTTGCTCCCGCGCTATATCCCAAATTATCTGCAATTCTGGATGGTGTGCGATCGGTTTACCCTCCACAGTGCAGAATCTCATTTTTGCCAAATCGGTAGATACTCGGTTAGAGAATTACAGACAAAAGAACTATCCAAGTCGATAGTAACCTTCCCTGTTAGTGTTTGCAACATAGTGACAACTGCAATAACTTCAGCCTTTTGGGCAGAGTGCTGGGGTGAGCGCTCGAAAAGGACTTACCGACCGTACTGTAGGATCCAACATGCCGCTCCTGTATGGTATTGCCCCTGGTCATAGGACCGTGAGCCATCTCCATACACACTCGCGGAGCCCATCAGTGGGCTTGCCCCTATAGGGCCATTTGATATGGCCTCCTCCACTTTGCACGTACGTGGTTCTCCCTCATATTGTAACATGTAAGACATTAGGTAGGTGTGGGAATGTTGAACCGTGGTATCCTTATTACCCAGTTCCATAATCCACCTTCCCCACTGTGCTGGTGACACCCCCTTTACTTGCCCCTTTACCATTAACGCCACCTAGGTATGTGGTGTATGGAGGATTGTTCTGTTAAATCGCACTAAATACTCGGTGTGTTTCACAATCCAGTGGACTCCCAGAATTTGCTTAGTACATTGGTCATAAGATCTCTTTACCTGGGTGAGGGTGCATGAAAAATATCCCTTCGGAATATATTTCCCATGTACCTCCTGCATTACCACTGCGGATATGCACTGTTCTGACCCCGCAACTTCCATAATAAAGGGTTTAGAGGGGTCAGGACTGTGTACAGCCGGGGCCCTGGTTACTGCCTTATTAAGGTTCTCAAACACCTGATGGGATTCTAGGTCCCAATCTTCCAGAGCATCCTCCTTCCCGAGGTTACCCTGTAAATGGTGGTATAGCGGAGCCACTATTTCACGAGATCCTTCAACAAATTCCCTACAGAAGCCTACAATGCGAGGAACGACCGTAAGGCAGTAACCGTGTGTGGTCTTGGTCGTTCCGCTACCAATCACACTTTGGCAGGGTCGGGTGTTTTCCCTCCCTCCTCAATCTTTACCCCTAGAAAAGTTACTGTTTTCCTCGCAAGTGCAGCTTTCTTTGGATTGATCTTAAATCCTACTTCCTCTAAGAGACTCAAAACCTCCTCCAAGAGGATGTAATGCTCCTCCATCGACTCCGACTGGAGTAATAGACCATTCACCTATTGAATCACATCATCAGGTTGCAAACAGGACCGCAGCATTTCCACCATGCACTGATGAACAATGTGGGTGAATTGTGAAATCCTTGGGGTAAGCCTACCCACGTGTATTGCTGTTCCCCAAACGTGAACCCAAATTTATATTGGCTATCTGGGTGCACTGGAATACTCCAGAATCCATTCGAGATATCCGAGGTCAAATACACGGTGCTCTGCCCTGTAATTTAGACATCATGTCAGGGTGGCTGGCTACAAGTGGGACTGTGGGCGGGGTATAGTTATTTAACTGATGATAATCGATTGTCAGCCTCCAAGAGCCATCTGGCTTCCTTACTAGTTAAATGGGTGCATTATTTTGTGAGGTGCATTCCCTTAGTATCCCTTGTCCTAACAGAGATCCTAGCACTTCTTCGGTTGCTCGTTCCGCATCTTTTGGGTATGGGTACAGTCTCTGGGGTAAAGGGTCATCACCATTTACTGCCATCACCTTATTTGTCACCCTTCCACAGTCATCTTTACACTGTGCCCAAATCTTCTGGTGTTTCCAGAGAATGTCCACAAGATTCTGCAACAACTGGAGCACGTCATCGCTCCCTGTCCCCTTAACAGTATGTACCAAACGGGCATCATGCATCATGGTCGGCATGTGTGTGTCGTGGGGTGGGTCAGGTCCCTGCCAAATCATATGGTTTGCAACATCAATAATTAATCTCCCGTTTCTAATCCCATCTGATCCTAGAATTGACCCCTCATGTGTAGAAGCCATGCATAATGGCAATTCAAATTCCGCATCTCCGATTTTCAGCTGGAGGGGAACAGTCATCTCAGCCGAGACACTGTCTCCTCCCACCCCGGGAAGTTGGAGGCGCCTCCCACTAGGTGGAAGGTCTTTACGGTGAATGATTGAACAGGCGGCTCCTGTGTCCACTAAAAAGTTGTCCTGGCGGCCTCTTACCGAGACTGGGACATATGGTCTACCTTCCCTGTCAAAGTTGAGTCGACTCACCACGGCAATGGGGGCAGGCCCTGTCGTTCCTTTTTAAAGGGGTTATGGTTAACGTCCTTCCAGCAGTACCCCCTTTCTCCACCATTCCCTGGAGCGTCCTAATAGTGTCAAAGTATGGGTTTTGCTCGTCCAAGAGAGGTGGGGCCGAGGGTTCAGATTTCCCTTGCTGCTTGGGTCCCTGGCCATACGCTCCTCCCCCTTTCACCCAGCACTGTCCTATTACATGTCCTGACTTGCCACAGTTGACACAGACCTTCTGCTGGTTGCGTTCTTTTGAAAAACGCCCTTGTTTGCCACAATTCTAACAGACTTTTCCCCGTGTGCCCTCGTTGGTCACAACAGCTGCCATTCTTTTCTGGGCTGTTTGAGGTTTCAGGTTCTGCTTGGACTTGTACCATACCAAGAGGGAGGCCTTAATGTCCTCTCCTATTCTTGGTTCCATCCCACCATCAAGCTCACCATGGACTACTCCTCAGAATCAGTTTCTTTCTTGGACACACGAATCTCCATCAAAGACGGGCACCTCAGCACCTCACTCTACCGCAAGCCCACGGACAACCTCACGATGCTCCACTTTTCCAGCTTCCACCCTAACCACGTCAAAGAGGCCATCCCCTATGGACAGGCCCTGCGAATACACAGGGTCTGCTCAGACGAGGAGGAACGCGATGGACACCTACAGACGCTGAAAGACGCCCTAGTAAGAACGGGATATGACGCTCGACTCATCGATCGACAGTTCCGACGGGCCACAGCAAAAAATCGCATAGACCTCCTCAGGAGACTAACACGGGACGCAACCAACAGAGTACCCTTTGTCGTCCAGTACTTCCCCGGAGCGGAGAAACTACGCCATGTTCTCCGCAGCCTTCAACATGTCATCAATGAGGACAAACACCTCGCTATGGCCATCCCCACACCTCCACTACTCGCCTTTAAACAGCCACCCAACCTCAAACAGACCATCGTTCGCAGCAAATTACCTAGCTTTCAAGAGAACAGCGTCCACGACGCCACACAACCCTGCCACGGTAACCTCTGCAAGACATGCCAGATCATCGACACAGATACCACCATCACACGAGAGGACACCACCCACCAGGTGCATGGTTCATACTCCTGTGACTCGGCCAACGTTGTCTACCTCATACGTTGCAGGAAAGGATGCCCCAGAGCATGGTACATTGGCGAGACCATGCAGACGCTGCGACAACGGATGAACGGACACCGCGCAACAATCGCCAAACAGGAGGGTTCCCTCCCAGTCGGGGAACACTTCAGCAGTCATGGACATTCATCCACCGACCTTCGGGTAAGCGTACTCCAAGGCGGCCTTCGAGACACACGACAACGCAAAATCGTCGAGCAGAAATTGATAGCCAAGTTCCGCACCCATGAGGACGGCCTCAACCGGGATCTTGGGTTCATGTCACGCTACACGTTACCCCACCAGCGAACAAATGTTATCTGTTTTTAATATAATGGGTCATTTGCTGGCTCTCTCTGCCTTCCGGATGTTTCTGCCTCTCTCTGTTTTTTTTCTCTGTTTTTTTTTCCCTGTTTGTTTTTTTGTTGAATGTGTATTCGGGGGTTCTGCAGGTGACACCTCTCTGTCTGAACACGGTGATTGCCTTGGCAACGGGCAGTTACAGGGGCAGTCTGTAAACACCATGTATTGTTCGATATGTATAAATGCGTAGGCTTCAAGGAGCTCCTGAAACATTTACCTGAGGAAGGAGGAAGTCTCCGAAAGCTTGTGAATTTAAAATAAAATTGCTGGACTATAACTTGGTGTTGTAAAATTGTTTACAATTGTCAACCCCAGTCCATCACCGGCATCTCCACATCATTCTTGGTCGGGGCTGTGTTGCGGTCAATTCCATGGTACATTGGCGGAGCATGCGCTCGCATGCCGGGTTAACAATGTTTTTATACTTGTTGATCACCAAGCCCCAAAACGTGGGATCATTCCCATGGAACTCCGCAAGTTGGTTCTGTTCATGATTCTGATTGTACACCTCCAAAAAAGTCCTCAGGTACTGAGTCGGGTGCTCGTCCAGTGGTTTATGGTCTAGCATCTTTCCCATATCCGCCACTACCCAATACCCAACCTCTTCACACACCAGCGCTGTTGGGGCATCAAGTGCTGGGAGGTCTGGTCTGGTGGAGAGGACATCTGCCAATACCGCAGGTGGGGGTAATGCAGTTGGATCAATCGACAAGTGTTTTTGTCCATCAGAGCATGAGTCTGCTGCAGCGACCATACCTTATTCAGCAATTGGGTGGGGTCCGCTATCCCGTCATACTGGGGTATCTGTTCTCTAAGCGCACATAGCTCTGTGAGGTTCAGGTCTCTATTGACCTGTTGAGCTGCATACTGGTAAATGGTCTGCCCTGCCGCGTCCATGTTTCCTCCCGTCCGAACCCATTTGGTCGTGACCGGTGCTAGATTTGAATTCACCTCTCCATCAAGTCTAACCCGAGGTCAGGTCCTGCTGGCCATGTTGCCTGGTGTTGCAGTTGCGCTTGACGGGGCTGAGGCACCCTCATCCTCCTCGCTCTCCCGAACATGCCTCTTCGCTTTTTCCTGTGTTCCCGGGACCCACCCAGGGCCATCGCTCTCATCCTCCTCTGTTTCTGATTCTACCTCCTCTTTCCCAAGTGATAATGCCACTACTCGTATTTGCAGTTTTTTTTATTGTTTTCTTGCTTGCTTTTCCTGGCCCTTCTTTCCTCCCTCCATCTTCTCTATCCTCACTACTTCTCTATCCTTATTTTCCTGGGATGCATCCCACAATTCTCAATAGGCTATTTTGATATCATCCAATTTCCCCTGTGTTTTAGTCAATGCTTCCGTAGAGTTATGTAGTTGGCCCTCAACTCAGTCATTTCCTGACGCTTCTCCAGCTGTCGGGTTGGCTAATTTCCTTTCTGCTTCGACAGCCCCTAACGTATTGTTCAGGCTCTCTATTTCACCCTTTTGTTGTTTATTCTGTTCAGCCTGCTTACTACACTATGCTTTACATTTGGCATATCAATTGTTATGCCAAATGTAAAGCACAATTTGCATCATAGCCATTACACAATTCACCTGTCTAATTTTTCCCTTTTTCTCTTATGGCTCGACAGGGTAGATGCAGGGAGGATGCTTCCCCTGGCTGGGGAATCCAGAACCAGGGGTCACAGTCTCAGAATAAAGGGTAGGCCATTTAGGACTGAGATGAGGAGAAATTTCTTCACTCAAAGGGTGGTGAATCTTTGGAATTCTCTACCCCAGAGGGCTGTGGAGGCTCAGTCATTAAGTACATTCAAAACAGAGATTGATACATTTCTAGATATTAAAGGCATCAAGGGATATGGGGATGGTGCAGGAAAATGGCGTTGATGTAGAAGATCAGCCATGATCTTGTTGAATGGCGGAGCAGGCTCGAGGGGCCGGATGGCCTACTCCTGCTCCTATTTCTTATGTTCTTATAGAAAACATAGAAACATAGAGAATTGGAGCAAGAGTAGGCCATTCGGCCCTTCGGGCCTGCTCCGCCATTCAAAATGATCATGGCTGATCATCTAACTCAGTACCCTGTTCCCGCTTTTTCCCCATATCCCTTGATCCCTTTAGCATTAAGAAATATATCTATCTCCTTCTTGAATACATCTAATGACTTGGCCTCCTCTGCCTTCTGTGGTAGAGAATTCCACAGGTTCACCACCCTCTGAGTGAAAAAATTTCTCCTCATCTCGGTTCTAAATAGCATACCCCGTATCCTGAGACTGTGACCCCTGGTTCTGGACTCTCCAGCCATCGGGAACATCCTCCCTGCATCTAGTCTGTCTAGTCCTGTTAGAATTTTATATGTTTCAATGAGATCACCTCTCATTCTTCTAAACTCTAGTGAATATAGGCCTAGTCGACCCAATCTCTCCTCATACATCAGTCCTGCCATCCCAGGAATCAGTCTGGTAAACCTTCGTTGCATTCCCTCCATTCAAGGGCATCCTTCCTCAGATAAGGAGACCAAAACTGCACACAATACTCCAGATGTGGTCTTACCAAGGCCCTGTACAACTGCGGTAAGACATTCCTGTTCCTGTACTCAAATCCTCTTGCAATGAACGCCAACATGCCATTCACCTTCCTAACTGCTTGCTGCACCTGAATGCTCGCTTTCAGCGACTGGTGTACAAGGACACCCAGGTCTCGTTGCACCTCACCTTTTCCCAATCTATCACCATTCAGATAATAATCTGTCTTTCTATTTTTACAACCAAAGTGGATAACCTGACACTTATCCACGTTATACTGCATCTGCCATGTTTTTGCCCACTCACCCAACTTGTCTAAATCACATTGGAGCCTCTTTGCATCCTCCTCACAGCTCACATTCCACCCCAGCTTTGTGTCGTCTGCAAACTTGGAAATGTTACATTTAGTTCCCTCATCCAAATCATTGATATATATTGTGAATAGCTGAGGCCCAAGCACTGATCCCTGCGGTACCCCATTGTCACTGCCTGCCACCTGGAAAAAGACTCGTTTATTCCTTCTCTCTGCTTCCTGTCTGTCAACCAATTCTCAATCCATGCCAGTATATTCCCCCCAATCCCATGTGCTTTAATTTTGCACACTAACCTCTTGTGTGGGACCTTATCAAAAGCCTTCTGAAAATCCAAGTACACCACATCCACTGGTTCTCCCCTATCTATTCTACTAGTTACATCCTCAAAAAACTCCAGTAAGCTTGTTAAGCATGATTTCCCTTTCATAAACCCATGCTGACTTTGTCTAATCCCATTAATGCCCTCCAAGTGTTCTGTTATCACATCTTTTATAATGTGATAACAGAACACTTGGAGGGCATTCTCCCCACTACTGATGTTAGGCTAACTGATCTGTAATTCCCTATTTTTTCTCTCCCTCCTTTTTTAAATAGTGGGGTTACATTTGCCACCCTCCAATCTGTAGGAACTGTTCCAGAGTCTATAGAATTTTGGAAGATGATCACCAATGCATCCACTATTTCCAGGGCCACTTCCTTTAGTACTCTGGGATGTAGATTATCAGGCCCTGAGGATTTGTCAGCCTTTAGCCCCATTAATTTCCCTAGTACTATTTTTTTTATTAATACTGATTTCCTTCAGTTCCTCCCTCTCACTAGACCCTTGGTTCCCTAACATTTCTGGGAGGTTATTTGTGTCCTCCTTTGTGAAGACAGAACCAAAGTATGTGTTTAATTGTTCTGCCATTTCTTTGTTCCCCATTCTAATTTCCCCCATTTCTGACTGTAAGGGACCTACATTTGTCTTCACTAATCTTTTTCTCTTGACATATTTATAGAAGCTTTTACAGTCAGTTTTTATGTTCCCTGCTAGTTTACTCTCACACTCTATTTTTCCCCTCTTAATCAATCTCTTTGTCCTCCTTTGCTGAATTCTGAACTGCTCCCAATCCTCAAGCTTGCCGCTTTTTCTGGTAATTTTATATGCCTGCTCTTTGGAGCTAATACTATCCTTAATTTCTTTTGTAAGCCACAGTTGAGCCACCTTTCCGGTTTTATTTTTGCGCCAGACAGGAATGAATAATTGTTGTAATTCCTGCACACGTTCTTTAAATATTAGCCATTGCCTATCCACCTTCATGTTTATGTTTTTATGTTCTTGTTTATGTCTTTGTTTTTATGTTCTTTATGTTATTTATGTTTTTATGTTCCTTTATATTTTTATCCTTACATTTCACTGTGAATTCCTCATACAGGTTGTTCGTTTTGTCATTATCGAACGGACCATCCCTACAATGGTTTTTGGTCCATTCTTTAGCCCATGGCATCCAGCCATCGCTATTCTCCTTCTCTACCCTGTCTACATTTTTGTCAGTCATCCTGATGCTGTTGCCCTTACCTTCTTGGATTCGGCTTATTTGGAGGTGATCAGTTTCCTTTTTAATTACCCCTTACAACAACATACCCTCCCTATAGAGGTTGAGGTCTGTATAACTGGTAAAGTGGTTTCCTGGCCACTGTCACTTTATAGCGCTGTACAACTTTCTAAATAATAGCTACTTATCCACCACTCCCGGATTATATTCACAAATGTACTAGGTTTACTGCTGCGCCTTGTTGGTCGTCTGTCCGCGGGTTGGTTGGTGGTTTGGAAGAAGTCTACCGCCAGAATCTGTCCCCGCCTGCAGTCAGGTCCACTGATTCAGGCTTCACTTCAGTCCGGTCTCGAACATCCCCGATTTGGAGTTTTTATCACGACTGTTCAAGTGCAGTCCGTGGCTGGCTCGTCAATGAAGTTAAATCTGTCGGGTGAAGTGATGAGCAGACTCGGCCCTTGTTTCTTGTCTTGCCTTTATTCCAAAGTTACAGTGTGATAAGCAGGATTTTTTTTTTTCAAAAAATATACTTTATTCATAAAATTTGCAGCAGTTCATACAATACAGTTCTCATTTCACATTCCAAACATACACAATATCGATTATGCAATTTGCAGGTTACATCAAGTACAGTTCAATGAAACACATTGGACATCATTACAGTTCATGACACTCTGGGGTGCCTCATTGCATCACAATCAATACAGGTGATTCATTACAGATTCATTGCAGATTTATTGCGGATATATTACATCAATTTTGAATTTTACATTCTGCCCGAGGGGGTTTTTCCCTGATTGCAGCCCCTCGGTATACAATGGCGGGAAGGCTCTAAACGGTTGCCTTTCCCCACAGAGCCTTTGCGGTGGCCGCACCCATCCTCAGTGCGTCCCTCAGCACGTAGTCCTGGACCTTGGAATGTGCCAGTCTGCAACACTCGGTCGAGGACAGCTCCTTGTACTGGAAGACCAGCAAGTTTCGGGCAGACCAAAGGGCGTCTTTCACCGAGTTGATGGTCTTCCAGCAGCAGCCGATGTCCGTCTCAGTGTGCGTCCCCGGGAACAGCCCGTAGAGCACAGAATCCTGTGTTACGGAACTGCTCGGGACGAACCTGGACAGATACCAGTGCATCTCTCTCCAGACCTTCTTTGCAAAGGCACATTCCAGAAGGAGATGGGTGACGGTCTCGTCTCCACCGCAGCCTCCTCTGGGACAGCGCGCGGTGGCGCAGAGAGTCCGGGAGTACATGAAGGATCTGACGGGAAGGGCCCTTCTCACCACCAGCCAAGCAAGGTCTTGGTGCTTGTTTGAAAGCTCTGGCGATGAGGCGTTCTGCCAAATGACAAAGGAGATGGTGGATCCTGTCGGGGAACCAACCGACAGGATCCACCATCTCCTTTTCCCGCAGGGTCTCGAGGACGTTACGTGCGGACCACTTGCTGATCGCCTTGTGGTCAAAGGTGTTTTTCTGCACAAACTTTTCCACGAAGGACAGGTGGGGCGGAACGGTCCAACTGGATGGAGCGTTCCGTGGCAGCGTGGCCAGGCCTAGGTACGAGCTCTTCAGATAGTACCATAGCTTTAATTGAATCATCCCTTTTTATAGATTCAAATCTCCCGCTTATTGGTTATAAGTTTGTGCATTGCTTTATATGGTGCATCACCCTCTTTTCTGTTTGTGCTACTCTCAGCAGTCTCAGCCACTCCCAGTTTCAGCCTGTGGTAGATGAGTTTTCAAGCTGCTAATTTAATCAATTGCTGAGGTGAGCAGGGCCTTTGTCTTCTGCTAATTTTAATCAGGCACACATTATCAGATGTCCCAACTGTCCTTTCCGTTCATTTTCAACTTAACTCCTTCCTTCCCATTTCTCAACAATAGCTAAGAGGGTGAGAGCTCATGCGAGAGGACCACACAGACAAAAGGTGAGAGATGGCGGGGGTCGGGGGTCGGGGGCGGTGGTGGAGGAAATTGGCAATACCAGAGGTCTGAAATTAAAACAGAAAATGCTAGCAAAATACAATGGGTATGTCCAATTTTTAAAAACGTCATTGCTATAGGTTCTGTTGCTGTTCAAAAACTTCTTTTGAACACAAAAAATTATGTAATTTTCTACAGTAATTTACTATGTAAAATTAAATGATACCAATGTCTGGGAAATGAGTTGGAATTAGAGCACCCTTGTTCATGAACCTTCAGTACAGTGCACCCAACACTGATCAGAAGCTCCAATTGTGACATGAATCCACAGAACTTAGGCTCTGGACTTTCAGCTGATATTATATTAACCACTGTGTTGAAAAGAATATTAACTGTTTTCATTCAAAGTCTTTGGGGGCTCTATCATGGCTTTATTTTTGTGTGCCTTTTTCCTATACTCACTGGCACACTCTGGCTTGTGAAACAATCCTTGATCACTATGTTTGCCAAGGACTTAGAAAACAATAGCACCAAATGTTTCCTTTTCTTTAGTTGCCTAGTAGTTTTAGTTAAATCTGCTCTGGGGGTCCCAGTCAAAAGATTTGAGCTGAAATCACATTCACGACTACCATTCAATTCAATTCCTCTCATTGGGTGCATTTTGTTCTGTCTTAGCTGAATTACCAGATACAGCACTTCCCTGTAGGAGATTCCATCAAAGAGAATAGGAAAAACTAATAGGGCCAGTCCTGCCTCAAAGAAGCAGAACATTGACCGAGGAGCATAACTAGTAGCAGGGTGAGGACCAGACTCCAGGCCATCCTGTGTTTGTGGCCAAAAGAGGAAGGGCGGAAGCAGTTACATAACAATGGAAATATAACGCAGGAATGTTAATCTTTTATGAATTAAAAAGATTTTGTAGCTAAAAGGTCATGTATCAATTGTTTGCAGACCAGCTATTTTACTTGGATAATTTCAGGCCTATTAATTCTGAGTCAACGGAAATGACACTGTCAATTTTATTTAAAAATAGAAATGTTTCACTCTAAATCATAATAGAGCATAATTTCTTGAAATAGGTTTGCAATTTGTCTCACTTTTTGTGATGGTAAATCTTTTTCCAAATACCTCCTCGATTTTACAAGAGGGCCAAATTAATTATTCAAGAGCAGTAATTCAAGTTATGAACTAACAGTACTGAGTTACAAAATATACCAAAAAAACCTCTGTTGCTGTCTCACATTATTTCCCAGTTTCCTTTGTATTAAACCAATTCGCTTTCAGTTGTAACTCCAACAAAGTCAAAGCAATCTGCATTACAATCACTGTCCCTGCACCATGTGCCATACCAGAGGCAAGAGGGGAGGCAGACAACCTGCTTTCAGATTTTAACCACTTTAGTGCTCCTATTATATGATCAATTATTCCCCTGTACTCTCTGTGTAATTTTCTCTATATACATTAGCACAAACATACCCAAGAGAAAGTATGGAAACAATAAGTTATTTTCATGCTTTGTTTTTGGTTTGTTCTCTCGTGTGCATACAGGAAAGCATTTATCTGACATAATATAATATTTGCAACTTACTATCTTCTCTCGTTTTGTTTTTCTTAATTATTTTAATTTGTTTTCTTCTTGCACATACTTGCTTTCCGCCTTTCTTTGTTGTTTCTACATGTGCCTCGCTCTCTTTTTACTGTTTCTACGCACAGAAAATTGCCCTCCAAGATAGAAATATTCGTGGTCACCTATTTTCTCCAAGAATCTGGGCCTCTCTTTGGCCAGTTACCTCATTTGTCGGAGTAATAGAAGTTCCATAGACATACATCGGTTGAATATCCTTCCTGCCTCCAATTATGCGTATAGGAGGATCCCATAAAATACGAGAATTCCTATACAGATGAGAACACACCCAATGTTACTCTACAGCCAGTCATTAAGGAGTAGAAATTGGTGTGCATTGCACCCATTTTTCAGGCATCAAATGGTCACAAAGCCTACCACTTTAGCAAGGAGTGGGGGCGGCCTGCACCCAACCAGTGCAGCTATTGGTTCCACTGCTAAATTCCTGGAACTGCAGTGGTTCAAGAAGAAAGCCCACCACAATCTTCTTGGGGTAATTGGGGATGGGCAACAAATGCTGGCCTTGGAAACAATGTCCACATCCAGAAAACAAATAATTTTTAAAATGTGCCTCGGCCTGATGCACAAACATCAGTGAATGTGGCTATCCCCTTTTCATAGCAGAACTCAAATTGTACATCAAGAAGTGTGTGTGGTTTCTTTATACACTGATACTGCCAAGGGTCACAAACAGAACAGCTGGGCACTTGGTATGATAACCGTGTATTTTAATTATAATTTTCATAAGCTATATCATCCTTATCCAGTCATGTACTCTGGGTGGGGGACTTCAATGTCCATCACCAAGAATGGCTCGGTAGCATCACTACAGACAGAGCTGGCCAAGTCCTGAAGGACATAGCTGCCAGACTGGGCCAGCGGCAGGTGTTGAGTGAACCAACACTAGAGAAAAACCTACTTGACCTTGTCCTCACCAATCTACCTGTCGCAGATGCATCTGTCCATGACAGCATTGGTAGGAGTGACCACCGCACAGTCCTCGTGGAGACGAAGTCCCATCTTTGCACTGAGGACACCAACCAACGTGTTGTGTGGCACTACCACCGTGCTAAATGGGATAGATTCAGAACAGATCTAGCAGCTCAAACTGGGCATCCATGAGGCGCTGTGGGCCATCAGCAGCAGCAGAATTGTATTCCAGCACAATCTGTAACCTCATGGTCCGGCATATTCCTCACTCTACCATTACCAACAAGCCAAGGGATCACCGCTGGTTCAATGAGGAGTGTAGAAGAACATGCCAGGAGCAGCACCAGGCGTACCTAAAAATGAGATGCCAACTTGGTGAAGCTACAACACAGGACTACATGCATGCTAAACAGTGGAAGCAACATGCTATAGACAGAGCTAAGCGATTCCACAACCAACGGATCAGATCAAAGCTCTGCAGTCCAGTCGTGAATGGTGGTGGACAGTTAAACAACTAATGGGACGAGGAGGCTCTGTAAACATCCCCATCCTCAATGATGGCAGAGTCCAGAACGTGAATGCAAAAGACAAGGCTGAAGCGTTTGCAACCATCTTCAGCCAGAAGTGCCGAGTGGATGATCCATCTCGGCCTCCTCCCGATATCTCCACCATCACAGAAGCCAGTCTTCAGCCAATTCGACTCACTCCACATGATATCAAGAAACTGCTGAGTGCACTGGATACAGCAAAGGCTATGGGCCCCGACAACATCCCAGCTGTAGTGCTGAAGACTTGTGCTCCAGAACTAGCTGCGCCTCTAGCCAAGATGTTCCAGTACAGCTACAACACTGGCATCTACCCGACAATGTGGAAAATTGCCCAGGTATGTCCTGTCCACAAAAAGCAGGACAAATCCAATCCAGCCAATTACCGCCCCATCAGTCTACTCTCAATCATCGGCAAAGTGATGGAAGGTGTCGTCGACAGTGCTATCAAGCGGCACTTACTTGTCAATAGCCTGCTCACCGATGCTCAATTTGGGTTCTGCCAGGACCACTCGGCTCCAGACCTCATTACAGCCTTGGTCCAAACATGGACAAAAGAGCTGAATTCCAGAGGTGAGGTGAGGGTAACTGGGCTTGACATCAAGGCAGCATTTGACCGAGTGTGGCACCAAGGAGTCCTAGTAAAATTGAAGTCAATGGGAATCAGGGGGAAAACTCTCCAGTGGCTGGATTCATACTTAGCACAAAGGAAGATGGTAGTGGTTGTTGGACGCCAATCATCTCAGTCCCAGGACATTGCTGCAGGAGTTCCTCAGGGCAGTGTCCTAGGCCCAACCATCTTCAGCTGCTTCACCAATGACCTTCCCTTCATCATAAGGTCAGAAATGGGGATGTTCGCTGTTGATTGCACAGTGTAGATAGAGTTCCATTCGCAGCCCCTCAGATAATGAAGCAGTCCATGCCCGCATGCAGCAAGACCTGGACAACATCCAGGCTTGGGCTCATAAGTGGCAAGTAACATTCACGCCAGACAAGTGCCAGGCATCTCCAACAAGAGAGAATCTAACCACATCACCTTGACATTCAACGGCATTACCATCGCCGAATCCCCCACCATCAACATCCTGGGGGTCACCATTGACCAGAAACTTAACTGGACCAACCACATAAATACTGTGGCTACAAGAGCAGGTCATAGGCTGGGTATTCTGTGGCGAGTGACTCACCTCCTGACTCCCCAAAGCCTTTCCACCATCTACAAGGCACAGGTCAGGAGTGTGATGGAATACTCTCCACCTGCCTGGATGAGTGCAGCTCCAACAACACTCAAGAAGTTCGATACCATCCAGGACAAAGCAGCCCGCTTGATTGGCACCCCATCCACCACCCTAAACATTCAGTCCCTCCACCACCAGCGCACAGTGGCTGCAGTGTGTACCATCCACAGGATGCACTGCAGCAACTTGCCAAGGCTTCTTCGACAGCACCTCCCAAACCCATGACCTCTACCATCTAGAAGGACAAGGGCAGCAGGCACATGGGAACAGCACCATCTGCACGTTCCCCTCCAAGTCACACACCATCCCGACTTGGAAATATATCGCCATTCCTTCATCATCGCTGGGTCAAAATCCTGGAACTCCCTTCCTAACAGCACTGTGGGAGAACCTTCACCACACGGACTGCAGCGGTTCAAGAAGGCGGCTCACCACCACCTTCTCAAGGGCAATTAGGGATGGGCAATAAATGCTGGCCACATTCCATGAACGAATAAAAAAAAATGTAGCTGTCTTATTTGAACATGACACCTGTTATTGGTGTCAGCTTGGCTCAGTCGGTGATACTCTCGCCTCTCCACGAGGTTGTAGGTTTCAGCCACGCATCAGGACTTGAGACTAAGCTGACACCCCAATGCTCTATTGAGGGAATGCTCTATTTCCAGATAAGACATTAAACAGGGGGAATATTAAAAATCCCATGGCACGATTTGAAGAAGAGCAGGAAATATTCCTGGTGTCCTGCCAACATTCCACCCTCGGACACCACCACTAGAAATAGATTAACTCGTCTTTCATCTCATTTTTTGGTTTGTGGGACGTGCTGGTGGAGAACGACTGCTGTGTTTGGCTAAATAACAACAGCTGCTGAAATTCAAAAAGTAATCCGAGATGTAAAGCGCTTTAAAACATTTTGATGTGAACGACACTGTAAAAGTGCAAGCATTTCTTTCTTCATAGAAGGAAGCAGACCTCATTGCAATATGCTGTATGTACCATGCAGTGTTTGAATGCAGGTTTTGTGCCTGGGCACGGTGATTTCCCAATTTCAGCAAGGGCTTCTGGGACTGAGTGGAAAAACAAGGCACGTCCTCAGTGAAGAAAGGAGGGTAAAATATGAAGATGAGTCAACCTGAGTTTCTCCACTACCTGACATAGCACTGCAACTCACACAGCAGCGACGGGCACCGGGTTGGGAGAAGTTTTCATCCCCACCATCTTGGATAGGGAATGGCGAGCAACACTAGGGGAGGGAAAAAAGTACCTTTCAAAAGAAAGGATACTCATCTGATATTTATGATCAAATTTACAGTCAAGTGGCATTTTGCATTTTTGCTAAGCCTTCCTCATCACTCTCCAGCAAAGCAACCAGTTACCAGAACCCTGCCAATACCATTTTGTAACCAGAATCTTGACATCTACATGGGTTCCATGTGCGACTCTTTGCACTCCTGGGAACCTTGCCATCCAGTGAACATTGTTCATTCTGTCCAGCTGATGCCTACTTTCCGTGGAAAAAGTGATGATGGTATTTCCCTTGCCATCATTGAATTTATCACTTCCCTGATATCTGTATGCTTTACAGACGGTGGAAAGTGTTTCCTGGTTTGGCTTGGAAAGATGTGATAGCATGGAAACTTTATGCTGTGGTAGCCTTTTATAGGAAGAGCTGCACCTGATTTGGGTGATAGGTGAACATCACTGGGCAGCATATGACACAGCTCTGTGGCAGCCTGACTTGTGAAACAGAGGCGGCCAAGGCAGAACTCTTCTGACATGTCCAGGTGCAGATCCTGGGGTAGTGGCAGAACACTTTAGGGGTCATTGCACCTGCATTGCGAGACCCCTCACAAACTCTTCTTCATTTCAATTATGCCAGACTTGGAACCCTCAAAGATATACCTTCCTCACTTCTTTGTACTGTACCGTAACTGGTGAAGGACCTCGATTTCCATATTAAGCAGTCCTCCCGCCTGAAACAAGTGGGCTTGCTACTCGCCCATTTATAGGCCTGAAAATTGCATCAGGCGATCCTTGGGCGGCAATTGGCTGGCCGAGGAGCTCCCCCCAATTTTCAACTGCCGGCTGCCTGATTGTTAGGCAAGAAACAAGTGACTGCCAGTTGAAAATTGCTGCCATTGTTTTTGGCCCCCACAATAAACTCCTCCCCCTTGCCACTGACTCTAACCACCTCCCCAGCCACTCACTTGGATTGAATCAGGTCGTGCAAAACTTTGGCATTCTATCTGACCCAGAGATAAGCTTCAAGCCCCACTTCCCATCCATCACTAAGACCAGTTACTTCAGACACTACTCCAACTCACTCCCACCAAAAAAATTATCTAATTTTTGTCACCTTTTAGATTACTCCAATACTCTTCTTGCCAGCCTCCCATCCTCCACCCTCCACAAGCTTTGACTTGTCCAAAATCCAGCTGCCTGTATCCTGTCCTGAACTAAATCTTACTTGCCCATCACCTCTGTCCTTGCTGGCCTGCACTGGCTTGCTAGCCCCCAATGCATTGAATTTAAAATCCTTGCCCTAATCTTCAAACACATCTACAGCCTCGCCCCAACCTACCTCTATGACCTTTTCTCTCTTTACATCTCCTCCCACACCCTTCAGTCCTCCAATACTGACATTCTGTGCCTTCCACCCTCATATCACCCCACCGTTAATGGCAGAACCTTCAGCTGCTCTACCCTTACTTTCTGGAACTGCCTCCCTAAGCCCACCCACTCGTCCACTTCCCTGCGCAACTTTAAAAGCCTTCTTAAAACCCATCTTTTCAACCAAGCTTTCGGTCACCTAACTCTCCCACTATAGCACGACATTCATTATTTTTCCCTCTGTGCAGTGCTTTGGGGTATTTTTCTGCATTGAAGGTGCTCTATCAATTCAAGTCATTGTTCTTGGCTTCACTGTATAGTAATTGTTAATAGCATGTACCTGTCAGTATAGATCAGATAACATTAGTCTGTCATTTTGGTTTTATTTCTAGCCCTTTGGCTTTCATTTTGATATCCTAATTTCTCACATTTTCTTTCTTATTTTCTGACTGGCACTTGATGGGAGACAACAGGGAGCATATTTTATCTAATGCATCATTTTCCTTTATCTTGCCAAGAAGAGAGTAAGAGGGAAGTGGGATATGTCAGTATTGATATTCATCTGTTTTTACTGCTTCCATTTGTCCAAACAAAGGGTACCATTAAATCACTCGGTAATGCCTGGAGAGAAACACTTCGAGTCCACTGGGGAATAAACTAAAAGATATTTTTCTTACTGCAGGGAACAGTTAATCCAGAGCCAAAGAGGCTACTACTTTCAGCCTGCAATTTATTTTAGGCATTCCTTTTTATTAATAAGGCATTAAAGAAAGTGATGAGAACTCATTGTGGGTCAGAGTGCACCATTCTCTGTTTCAACACAAGGTTGAGTGTTAAAGTAGGTAACATTTTACTAAAACCTATGATTAAATGCAATTAGAACCAATTATCACTGCGGGCTGTAGAATCTGTTAATTTGAAAAATGTAATTGCTTCTTTCTAGCAAGTGGGTTCGATGAGGGAAAATGTTAGTTCTGAGTAGCATCATATAGCCTCTTATTCACTTACGTGTGGTTCTGTGTCAGAGTTATCGAACGTTTCATTCTACCTTGTCCTAAGAACTAAAAAAAACAATGGGCGTTGCTAGGAACCTAAAGAAAGTCTGACTTAATGGTTTTTTAAAGAAAGGATATATGGCTTTGAAACTTCCAAAAGAAATTAAGGCAATAAGGATCAGAGATATTCCACAAAATGTTTGCATTCCTCCCACTGGTTATACAAATTATACTCTGCTCCTTTTACAGAAACTTGAAGCAGTTATTTTCCAAAGGCAAGGATTTTCATCCAATCGTTTCCTATTAGCATGGTAAAAATACCGTTCTTACTGCAAGCTGATGAGCAAATAATTCTGGAGAAAATGGTGGCTCTTTGCAACTGTGCTTTAACTGTCCAGTAGCTTCTTATATGCTTTGATGCTATTAATATACAAAAAGATGTAAATTGCAACATGACATGTACATGACAAAATACACAGAAATACTCAAAATACTTTAATTGGAAAAGAGTTCTACTTTAAAAAAAATAAATATAGCCCCTTAATGTTATTTTGTCAATTGAGTTTTTTAAGACCACCTTTCTGAAAACTATTTATAAGCCAAATGGCTAAACACAAAGGGAGCGATTTTCAACTGTCAGCCACCCATTTCTCGCCTGAAAAGCAAGCAGCCGATAGTTGAAAATTGGGGGTGGTCGGGAGGGAGGCACCTCGGCCACCCTATGGATGCCCAAGGCCCAACTGATGCAATTTTCAGGCGGGCCTGTAAATGGGCCAACACCACACCTGCCTGTTTCAAGCGGGAGGCTGCTTACACATGCAAATCGGGGACCTACGTCGGTTGTAGAACCCCGATTTTCATGTGTAAGCAGCCTCCCGCTTGAAACAGGCACACTGCACACTCTCTGCCCATTTGTACCAGGTGGTGAGCGGCCTAACCTTAAAGAGGCCACTGGAGGCCGCTCAAGAAAAGGCCCAACAATGTTTTAGGGAGAATTTTTATGGGGGTAGGAAGAGCAGGAGTTCAGCTATCTGTTTGGTGCCTGCCCTTTTGTACCAGGAGTGGAAAGTTGGCTCAAGACCAATGGTATTATCTGCTGCCATGGTTCATGATATCATTGGGACAGCCATGGACAAAAACAGAGTTGGAGGCACAACAAGGCTCGTGTTACAAGCAGGATATTAGTAGGGCATATCACTGTGATCCTGACAATACAGCCCCTCCAAGGCTCTAAAGAATAATTGTCATCTGCTGCATGCTTCACTGTACGTGGAAGAAGAACAGATTATCAAAGCAATGGCACAGCAAGGAGAAACAAATAAAGAAGTAGCTGCAGAATCACCAGTGCAGCAAGGAATTCTTGTGCAACGGGGACTAATCCAAGACCTTTTCCTGTAAGAACCTGAGCTGACCCATTTAATATACTGTCAGTGCACAGATGAAAATTAACCATCTCAAAGCTACCTTCCCTTATACTTTCATGCACTGCGCCTCAGCTACGTTTTATTCATATCTTTTTTTGTTTTTGGCCTTCCTTTATTCGAGACCTGGATTTTCCTCCATCACAACGACCCAAAATCAGCCTAGCGCCATATTAGAAAGAATCATCGAAAATTTACGGTATAGAAGGAGGCCATTTGGCCCATCATGTCTCCGGCCGAAAATGAGCCACTCAGCCTAATCCCACTTTGCAGCACTTGGTCCGTAGCCTTGTAGGTCACGGCACTTCAGCTGCACATCCAGGTACTTTTTAAATGAGTTGAGGGTTTCTGCCTCTACCATCATTTCAGGCAGTGAGTTCTAGACCCCTGAGATTTTTCCTCAGCTCCCCTCTAATCTTTCTACCAATCACTTTAAATCTATGCCTCCTGGTTATTGACCTCTCTGCTAAGGGAAATAGGTCCTTCCTATCCACTCTATCTAGGCCCCTCATAATTTTGTACACCTCAATTAAATCACCCCTCAGCCTCCTCTGTTCCAAAGAAAACAACCCCAGCCTATCTAATCTTTCCTCATGGCTAAAATTCTCCAGTCCTGGCAACATCCTCGTAAATCTCCTCTGTACCCTCTCAAGTGCAATTACATCCTTCCTGTAATGTGGTGACCAGAACTGTCCTCAAGCTATGGCCTAACCAATGTTTTATACAGTTCTAGCATAACCTCCCTGCTCTTATATTCTATGCCTCAGCTAATAAAGGAAAGTATTCCATATGCATTCTTAACCACTTTATCAACTGTTACCTTCAGGGATCAATGGACATGCACTCCAAGGTCCCTCACTTCCTCTACAACTTTCAATATCCTCCCATTTATTGTGTATCCCCTTGCCTTTTTAACTGTCCCCAATGCATTACCTCACACTTCTCCAGATTGAATTCCATTTGCCACTTTTCTGCCCACTGACCAGTCCATTGATATCTTCCTGCAGTCCACAGCTTTCCTCCTCACTATCAACCACACGGCCATTTTTTGTATCATCTGCAAACTTCTTAATCGTGCCCCATACATTTAAGTCCAAATCATTAATATATATCACAAAAAGCAAAGGACCTAGTACTGAGCCCTGCGGAACCCCACTGCAAACAGCCTTCCAGTCACAAAAACACCTGTCGACCATTACCCTTGGCTTCCTGCCACTGAGCCAATTTTGGATCCAATTTGCCATTTCCCCTTGGATCCCATGGGCTTGTACTTTTTTGATCAGTCTGCCATGTGGGACCTTGTCAAAAGCCTTGCTAAAATCCATGTAGACTACATCAAATGCACTGCCCTCATCGACCTTCCCTGTTACCTCATCAAAAAATTCCATAAATTTAGTCAGAGACAACCTTCCCTTAACAAATCCATGCTGACTATCCTTGATTACTCCGTGCCTTTCTGTGTGACAGTTTATCCTGTCCCTCAGAATTGATTCCAATAATTTGCCCACCGCTGAGGTTAGACTGACTGGCCTGTAATGACTCGGTCTATCCCTCTCTCCCTTTTTAAACAATGGTTCAACGTTAGCAGTCCTCCAATCCTCCGGCACCACGCCTGTATCCAGTGAGGATTGGAAAATGATTGTTAAAGCCTCCGCTATTTCCTCCCTTACTTCTTTTAACAGCCTGGGATATATTTCATCCGGCACTGGTAAGTTATCTACTTTCAAAGATGCTAATCCCCCTAATACTTCCTCTCTCACTAAGTTTATCCCATCCAATATTTCACACACCTCCCCCTTAACTACAATGTCTGCATTGTCCCTCTCTTTTGTGAAGACAGACGCAAAGTATTCATTAAGAACCATACCAACATTTTCCGCCTCCACACATAGGTTACCTAGTATTCCCGTCTGGACCTAGATTTTCCTTCCCCTGCCCCAGCTGGGAAGGTGGCTGGCCACCGCTTAACTCTCCCATCACTTGTAAATGAAGGCAGGGCCCAGAGGCTCACCAAATTTACCTCCCCTCTGCTGCTGCAACAGTAACTCTAGGGAACACCAGGAGCGAAGTGACGATAGGCCTTCCAGCACTGCTGGGTCTGTTAGTTTGTTGACTGAAGGGAGAGAGCCCAGTAGTGGCCATCTCACTCATTCCATAAAAGTTCCAATCACTCACTTCTTGGAGGCCTTCATTGAAACATTTTTTCGAGTCTTTGGGGCACTTCTCCCCTCTTTAAATGGGTCCAGCAGGTGGCCAGCTGCAGAACCACATCTGATTCTTCATGAGAAGTGGCAGGTTCTCTCTACAAAGTGGGGATCCCATCGGGAGCCAGCCCTGAAAGGTAATGACCCCCGACCCAGGAAAGTGGGTCATGGTCACAGTGGGGTTGGAACAGGGGGAAGAAGTCCCTCTCCAGCCTATTTTCAGGTGAGAGGAGGAAAATCCAGGCCATGAGTACTCATCACAATATTCAAATCAAGTGCACTGTGTTTATTTCAACCATTATGGGTTCCGTCATTGTTGTCAACGTGATTTGCGATATTGCTTTCCCTTTGTGCCTGTGATTTGTTTGCAGCTTCAAGAACCTAATGTTACAACTTCTCCTCCCAGTGATACACCAATGGAAGGGATAAGTGTGATGATTTACTAGTTTCACTGTGAACCTGCTGAGATTGTGGTGGCACGAGATCCACATGTGTTGTCAATTCCAATGGTCCTACATCTGAGTCAGCCACATCTGGAGCTCTGGTCCTGAATGTTTAGGGATGTTTCATGATGCGAGTGTGGCATCATCATGAGAATCAACAGAACCTTGACTATTCTATGCATTTCCTTCATAGATGCCCATTGTTCAGCGTTCAGACAGATCAATATTCATTGATCTGTCTGAACGCTGAAAATGGGCATCTATGAAGTCTGCAAATCCTGGCTCAGGATTGTCCATATCCATTCTCCAAGCATGTTGAAATTATATTCTGATGCTGCTCGAGCTCTGTGTGCCCGTGTTACTGTTATTCAGAAAGACAATGTTACATAACATGAACATTATGATACTAACCACAAGATCGGGGGAAGCCTCCATATTTGATGTCGCACTTTTCCCTCACTGCTCATTCTGCCAATTATTTCCAATGGTTCCCAAAGCTTTTCACCACTGGCAGGTTTTCCTCGCCACATGCCTGAGTCTGTTACAGACTAATCGATGGAGATTGACTGCTACGATTAATCATCAACTCCACTATTTTTGTACCATGCGACTACCAGGATGGTACTAGGCGAACTAAATGGACCTTGGTCTTTTTTCGTCCAGCAATTCCTACGTTCCTATGCCTTCCTTGAGTGGGGTAAAGGGATTTTATTGGCTGGGTCCACCATCAGTTTTGTTATTTTTATTCTCGGGATTTGGGTGTCGCGGACAAGGCCAGCATTTATTGCCTATCCCCAGTTGCCCTTGAGGTGGTGGTGGTGGGCCCTCTTCTTGAACCACTGCAGTCCATGTGATGAAGGTATGGCCATAATGCTGTTAGGTAGGGAGTTTCAAGATTTTGACCCTGCGACAATGAGGAAACCTGCCATCCTTACCTGGTCTGGCCTATATGTGACTCTAATCCCACATCAATGTGGTTGACTCTTACCTGCCCTCTGAAATGGCCTAGCAGGTCACTCAGTTGTATCAAAATGTTTAGAGCAGTGTGGCACTGTCTTCAGTGGTTGAAGGCCATCTTCAGCAAATACAAGAATAGCATTGATATATTGAAAGCACATAGAGCCCTGACAAGATAATTGCACAGTTTGAGTGGTATGCCACATGCTTTAACTGAATAGGCACTGTCCTGTTGGGTTTATTTCTAAAGTTTCAGGGTCCAAAATTCCTTAAGATTCTGCCAGTGAAAAACAGCCCTTTCAAGGCAAAATACAGCCAGGAAGTAGAGCTTGGGGCAGGGACTCTCCACGCTGGGAGTTTCTGCTCCTCAAGCTCCAGTGAGTCCCGGCGTATCGGTGGAAGCTGGTGCCCCGAGTGTGTGGAGGTGTACCAGCCTTCAGAAGGGCAGATGTAGGCCCCACCAGTGGGTTCCAGCTAGGCAAATGGCCTGAGCCCCCAAAGAAGAGAGCTTTAATAAAAAAGTAGCAGATTGATCCCTCAGGAGGCAAGGTGAACATGGCCAAAGTCAGGGTGGGGGGGTGCGGGGGACGGTTGGTCTGGGAAAATCCCCCAAAGGTGGGTGGGTGACCAAATTTCTGGAAGTCATCATTTCTCTAACTCCTTCTAGTAAAGCCTCCAGTGCCTAATTTTCAAAGTGGCACGTTTTTTGGCTGCTACATGCCATGTCAAAGGAAAATCGTTGAGTAAAACAATTGGCTTGGGCTAATCTGTACTGATTTAAGTCGCTGTTTAGTGCTGCTCAAAGGTGGACATTGCAATTGCTGCTCCTATTCTATTAGCCGCTCCATTGTGTGATCATTATAGCACACGCTGTATATTCGGTAAAATCGTGATTCATGAGTGTGCTCAATAATACCTCCAAACCTTAAGCAACCTTCAATTAACCTTTCATTTGCTCAAAAACAGCCGCTTCTATCCGAATGTTTTACATGTCTTGCTTTTTACAAGAATTTTTTTGTAAAACTTTAATTTCCTGCAAGCTTGCCATGGTCCCCAGTAATCTAAATGACTCAGTACAACACTCGTTTCTCATAATGATTTATCTTTGTCTCACAGTAATTTGCTGTGATACCTGTAACATTTTTGTTTCTTGTGTTTCACTGTATCTCACATCCCTGTTAACAATTCCCTGTCACAGTCTTATTTTATAACTCACTTCAGTTACCACTGTTTTGAATGAGGCCTTTGCCGCAATACTTTCATACAGGTTTGTTGGCAAGCTCAAAATTCCCCTGTTTCTGACAGCAACTTGCTGGGATGCTTGCAGGGAATCTGCTCAGTGCTTTACACAGGAATATAAATGCCCTCATATCTCAAAGGTATCCCGTGGCTCCAGTTTCTCACAGTAATTAGCCATGGGTGCTTGGAATTCTCTTATTTCTTGCATACGTTGACTTGAATGTTTTTGCTTCTTGCAGTAACTCACCACAGCCTCCTTGTTGCTCGCACTGAGATGACAACATAATTCTTTGCCACCACCGTGCTCAAAGCGAGTCAAAGTTGTCGCAGTGATGGACCATGGTGCTCAGGCTTGCAGTGGCTCGCTGCAGTGCCAGTTGTCGTGGTGACACATTGCGATGCTCCTTCATCTCACTATGATCTCTCCATGTTTGTTTTACAGTTGTTTACCATGTTATTCTTCATTCTTGCAGCAATCCACCATGCTGCTCAGGAAGCTTTCATTTCTGCCACATCCTTGGGGCTCCAATGTCTGATTAGGATTCTCTACTTGACATAATAACTCGCATTTATTTCTTGGATTCACCATAACACTCTTGCTTCTCATAGAAAATCATTGGCATGCTCAGAGCACTCTAATATATAATAGCAATTTGTTTTAAGACCATTTCATCACAGCAAAGCACTATAATGCTCTCATAGGAATTCAGCACCATACTCTCCTGTCTGACAGGGATTTACTGCAGCATTTTTGCTTCTCACAGTAATTTACTCAGACTGTCTTGTCTCTTGTTACAGTGCTCTTGTTTTTCACACTT
Source organism: Heptranchias perlo (assembly GCF_035084215.1). Taxonomy (NCBI): domain Eukaryota; kingdom Metazoa; phylum Chordata; class Chondrichthyes; order Hexanchiformes; family Hexanchidae; genus Heptranchias; species Heptranchias perlo. Next base: position 112,896,881 of record NC_090326.1, on the reverse strand, counting down.
GCTCCTGATAGATATCTGGTCTTTTGTTCCTGGCATTCTCATTTCATTCATGGGTTCACCAACATGGCCTTGCATTTTGCAGTGATTTGCCGGGACAAATCTCAATCACTGTGAATTGATACCGATCTAGCGCTGGCATTTTCTGGAAAACATCACATAATTGGGACAATCTGATTGCACATTTGAAATGAATTTCTTCTGGTAATGCACTGGTTAAAGTGAGTGTGTAAGATCCCTATTTTAATGCTGTTATTAACTTGTTTATTTTAAATGGGTTAACAGCATACAAAAGAATTTTATGCAACTGCATTAATCATGTGCAACGAAGGAAATGTAACCCCCGCTGGGTAGAAATAGCAAGGTCTTAGGAAGATATAACTGATTGATCAATTTTGCATCCGCATGTTTTTTATTTACCAGTTTGATCTCCTGTGATGTTGATCAAGGCTAAAAAAACTGTATTCCTCCTTCCGTAACTGTCTGCTTGTTTCCACTCTAATTCTCTCTCTTTCTCTGTTTTTCTGCTACTTTTTTTCTCTCACTCTTTGCCTGGCTCTAGCTCACCCCATTAGAATATTGCCTCACCCCAGATCAGTAAAAATAATTGTGATGTCTCACATCAGTTAAGAGTCATCAACATTTGTCTATAACTGCAGACACGTAGGGGGTTAAATTCGATAAACCCCGAACCCGGGCAAGGGGGTCGCCGTGCGCGATTAACCCGCATCCGGTTGTTGAGATGCAGGCACCACGTGAGATTCATGCTGCCAGCTCATAGAATCATAGAATCATAGAAAGGTTACAGCACGGAAGGAGGCCATTTGGCCCATCGAGTCCATGCCGGCTCTATGCAAGAGCAATCCAGCTGGTCCCACTCCCCCGCCCTTTCCCCGTAGCCTTGCAAATTTTTTCCTTTCAAGTACTTATCCAGTTCCCTTTTGAAGGCCGTGATTGAATCTGCCTCCACCACCCCCTCGGGCAGTGCATTCCAGATCCTAACCACTCACTGTGTATGATTTCTACATGCAGCCAGCGCAACCTGCGCTGTTGAGTGGCTGCACGCACCAGTTGGGGGCCCGATATGGGGCGGTGGCTAGCACTGCTTAAAGGTTACCTGCACCTCTTAAAGAGGAGGTGCACTGTCAATGCAATCGGTGGAGGAAGACAAGTGTAATGGCTGAACCTGCAGAAGAGGTTCTCCGATGATGCACTGGAGGCCTTGGTGAAGGAGGTGGATGCACAGAGGGTCATCCTGTGCCCATAGGTTGGCACAACACCCTCCAGACACCAGCTACGGAGGCAGTGGGAGGAATGCCAGGAGCATTGCACCACGCACGTGGATGTAGTGCAGGAAAAAGTTCAATGATTTGACACGAATGGTCAAGGTGAGTGAATGCAAGTGTCAAGTGGCACATCCTACCAACTGCACCACTGCTCAATGCACGATCCCCCCCCCCCCCGTCACCCCCCACCAACAAAGACCGTATGCAATGCTGCACTTCGGATGCTTCATCTCGCCCTCACATAGTACCACTCTTGCAATCCACCCGCGCACAACTCACAGGTCACACACACTGGCAGCTATTCGACCATGACAGGCACATCACCCAAACATCTTGCAGGACACTCACTGACACACTTCCCTCTGACTTGCAGGAGAAGGTGGCGCTTAACAGCTGGCAGCAGGAAAGAATGGATGGAGGACAAGCACGCCTACACGTCCTCACCCCCATGGAGGAGACCGTGCTGGGGATCATTGGGCGGGCTGTCGCTGCGGCCGTGGCCACTGGTGGCGCTGGAGGTGTTGAAGATGGGGGTCTTTGCATACCTAATCCTCCTTCTCTTTTCCCACATCTCCCTCATCCCACAATCTTTTCTGACTCACGTGCTGCAGATGGTGTCAGCACGCAAGTGTTACTTGCTCCTCTCCCCGCTCCACAACTCAACCTGCCTCCCTTTGTCATTGCAGATACCCAAGAACTGGATCCGGCACCGTCCAAGGTGAAGGAGGAGGAAGACACTGACAATGGAACATAGGAACATAGGAACAGCAGTAGGCCATTCAGCCCCTTGTGCCTGCTCCGCCATTTGATAAGATCATGGCTGATCTGTGATCTAACTCCATACACCTGCCTTTGGCCCATATCCCTTAATACCTTTGGTTGCCAAAAAGCTATCTATCTCAGATTTAAATTTAGTAATTGAGCTAGTATCAATTGCCGTTTGCGGAAGAGAGTTCCAAACTTCTACCACCCGTCACTCGATCTGACACTCGCATCCACCAGCTCAGATACTGACACTGCGTGTCCTTTAGAGGATAGGTTAGAGGAGGGATCAGCACGTGGTGAGACACCGGGCACAAGTGCGGAGGAGCTGGGGTGGGAGGAGCGGATACCACAGGTGCCAGCTCGCTGGAGGGTGAGGTCGCTCACTAGTTCTGCTGCCGAGGAGTCAGATGATGACTTCGATGGGCCAGGCTACAGAAGGATGCTAATGGGCATTCACCACCAAATGCTTGGTGCACTGGAAAGCCTGCCAGAAAGCCTGCGCACAATGTCAAGGGACATGGAGGAGTCCACCTCGAACTTGGCACAGGGCTTCTTGCAGAGCTTGGATCCCATCTTTATCCACATGGAATGGGTGGTCACCTCCATCAGCACACCTGTGGAACCCACCATGATGCAGCATCTGATGATCGATGTATCAGCTTCCATTGCAGTACAAACAGATGCCATCAAAGGTCTGCATGCTTCATTTGGAGCTCAGACTGCTGCTTTGGAAGCTCAGACTGCTGCATTACAGGCTCAGACTGCTGCTATCATGGTTCTGGGTACCACTGTGGAACGGGGCTTCCAGGGCGTCACAGCACTCCAGCAATCTGTTCTCCAGCTGATCATCAGGATTGCTGAGGTGCCGCCCCGTGCGAGTGGTAGTGGCGCCATGACAGTCGAACTGGCTGTCCTCTCTCAGGACGTCAGCATTCCTGTCTCACCCCTGCCACACCGCCAGTGCCTTTGTTGTTGCCTGACAGCCAGCCAGGCCAGATTGCTGCAGCCCAGGCTGAGATGGTGCAGTCTGAAGCCGGGCCCACCCGGCCCAGAGCTGCTCGAGGTCGTCCTCCAAGACCATCTGCACACTCCTCAATTAAAGTTCATTAGCCTTGCACCACTCATGCTCCAACCACTGGGGATACACCTCGTAGGAGCACTAGGAAAGGAAAAGGCACAAAAAACGACAGGCACTGAGGGAATGACGAAGGGTAAATAGTGTAATGTTGTATACATGATTTCAAATTTGTATTTGAAGTTGCAGTTGGTGGTGGTTTTTATTTATGCGATGAGTTACGGGAGGAAGCAGCGTGTAATCATAAGGACGATTTGATGGTCATGTGGGAGAGGACAGGTGGGGAGCGTAGGACAGTTGATGACTTGGGAGGTGTCATTGAGGTTACTGATATCGCTCATTAATAAGGTGAGCACGCAGAGCCCTGGCAGACAGGGCCTGTGCACCATGTTGCCTCCTTGCCTCTTCCTTCACTTCCTCCTCCATCTCCTCCTCCTCCTCCGCCTCTTCCTCTGGCTCAGGGTCTTGCCAGATAGGCAGCGGCAAGGGCTGTCCTCTCAAATGGGCGAGGCTGTGCAGCATACAATGATGAATTTTGACATACGCTCAGCTGAGCACTGTAGGGCTCCTCCAGATGGTCCAGGCAGGCGAAGTGTTGCTTTAGGATGCCTACGGTGTGCTCGATTATTTTTGGTGTAGCCGCATGGCTCTCATTGTAGGCCCGCACTGCAAGTGTGTGTGCATTCCTCACTGGAGGCACGAGCCAATTCAAGAGGGGATCACCCTTGTCACCCAGTAGCCAGCCTTTGACTTGCCGTGCCAGTTAAAAAATAGATGGAACATTGGACAGTCGCATGACGAAGGCGTGCCAGGGTAACGGGCATTGAACTGCATAATGCCCTGCGTGTGGTCGCACACCAGCTGCACATTGAGGGGGTGGAACCCTCTTCTGTCCATGAAAATGGCCAAGTTGAGATGTGGAGCACACTTGGCAATATGCGTGCAGTCAATGGCACGTTGCACCATGGGGAAGCCTGCAATTCGAGCAAACCCTCATGCTTGCTCATTCTGCTTCTCTCTGTCAAGCAGGAACGTTATGAATCTGTTGCGCAGCTCGTACAGAGCCTCAGTGACCGCCCTTATGCAGCAGTGCACTGCAAACTGCGAGATGTTGCACATATCGCCAGCAGAGGCCTGAAAGGATCCAGATCCGTAAAAGTTCAGCGCCACAATTACTTTCACAGCCACAGGCAATGCTGTCCTTGCCCTGCTCTGAGGCTGTAGTTGTGGCTGTAACAGTTGACAAATCTCTGACACGACCTCTTTCGTGAACCGCAACCATCGGATGCACTGGTCTTCGCTCAGGCTGAGTTAAGAGTATTGTTCCCTGAAGGCCCTCATTGGATATGGCCTCCTGCTGAGTGCCCTGCGCCTCCTCCTCCCTCTCCTCACAGCTTGACCTGCTCTGTGTGGCCTCTCTGCATGCTCCCGGTCAATGCCCAGCGGGAGCCCTAGCAGGCCACCCATGGTTGCCAGGAATCTTGTTCAGCACACTGTTGTAAATGCCACCAACAGTAATGCAGAACCTGCCAGGCCACTCTCTATATAATATTGCAACTTTCTCCAAGTATAGGAACGCATACAATTGTACCAGCAGCCAGGAGCAATAATCCAGCAACGAACGTGCAACACCTGCATGATCCCTTTAAATAGCGCCGTTGGGGGGTCCTCCAGGCCTGTTCAGCTGTGCGAGGTTAAGACAGTGCATTGGCTGGAGCATTGAGTTCCAAAATCTGTCCATTTAAATCAGCATTGCTCACTGATCTAGTACATATTCTTACCTCTTTACTTTATAAGCTGCCGGCGCTCGTTATCTGCGGGTGCGCAAACAGCATTATCAAGATGGCATCCAGCGCACATCACGCTAGAAGCATGCGCACGCATTCCAGACGCCATTTTGGGTCCATAGGAGGCTGCGTAGCGTCTACAAAATGGCCCAATTTATAGCACATACAGTCCAGACCGGGTGAGGATGGCAGGTTTTTTCTCTAGAGGACATTGGTGAACCAGTTGGGTTTTAATGACAATCTGATAGCTTCATGGTTACTTTTTTTTAAACTGATTTTTATTTTTAATGGCACAATTTGTATATTAAGGAGCCTCTGCTATGTCCTCTTTGCACTTCTCTCAACAGCCACAGTGCATGTTATGAGGACCGAGTGACCTCACCACCACAACGTCTATTAATCTTTTCAGAATCAATTCCTTTTCTACAGTTACCTCTGTCAATAGTTCCATATCCACCATCACTTGTAAAAACTGCCATGAAATATTTACTTAATATCCCCATCATACCTTCATTCTCCCTGATGGTTTTATCCTCTCTTTAACTAATCTTTTTCTTGTTATATACAATTTCCTTTTACATTATCTGCTAGCCTTTTTTTATTCCCTGTTAACACTTCTAATGTCTCTTTTCTCCTCCCTACTACAGATTCTATGTTCCTCATAATTATCTTTAATATTGTTAGACCTAAGCTTATCATATGCCTCCCTTTTAAATTTCAGTTTAGCTTTAATCTCTATTTATCTACAGAACGCTATTCTTTGATACACCCCTTTTTGCCATATAGAATCTATTTATTTTGTACTGTATATATCTCATATTTGAAGATTTCCCACTACTGATTTATTGGCCAGTTTGCCAACTTTCCTGCCCAGTTAATTTGGGCCGGGTCCCCTTTTATCTCACTGAACTTTGCCTTTTTCCAGTCCAGAATCTTTATCCTTGACTCTTCATTGTCCTTTTCTATTCTTGTAATGAACCTAACTATGTTGTAGTTCCTATTTCCCAATTGTTTTCCCACTCTTGGATCAGTTAATTGGCCCACTTCATTTCCAAGAACTAAATTAAGCAATGCTTCTTTCTTTGTTGGACTAGAAACACAGATCCCTACTTTTACTACAAGTGTTACTTCCCAACCCTTCTACTTGTTTACCTGAACTCATTCAACAAAAAAAACTCAAAAGCCCAATCCATCACGCTCCTTTCATGAGCACATTGATCAAAAATAGCTATACTATTAATTGTAGACATTTTGGTTTGGAGGCTTATAACCCTACCATGACCCCAACCCATTTTCCTGGGTTTGGGGTCATTATGCTTATGGGGAAGAGGTTTTTTTTGAGGGGGAGAAGCAGAAATATTCTGTTATTCATAACCAGCTAGAATTTTAAGAACTTTCTCATTACTCCAGGAATACTCTGGCAGAATAACCAAGAATCAAAAAGGGGGTATGATATGCAGATTTGAAATTACCAGCAGGTGGCAGCAATAAACCAAGTTTTAAGAACACAAGAAGTAAATCACAATACTCAGGTTAATAATTTAGGTAAAATAAAGTTAGAACATACAGATTTATTATAAATGTACTTTATTTTTATTGGCATCTTGCATCAACTGTGTCTTATAGATAAAGAAAGTCCCAGGTATGATTCCTGATCTGCACTGAGTTGGCACAGTTCAGCCAGGACAGCAATTATGTTGCTGGAATTGGCCTCAGGGCCATCGGGCTATGAACAGCCCAAAGGTCATTATTCATGTGTGAACCTTGACATTGAATTTTGGAGGACTATTCAACCCCTGGAGCATTGCAACCAATCTTGATAACATCAGTAATTTTAAGTCAAGCATTTGAAAACAAAATCAACTAAGTGTCAAAATTCCAGTTTTAAACTCTGTGGCAGGCTAGTTAAACCAAAATGATCTTTTTCAGTCTTGTACATTCCAGTGTTTCTGATCATCTGACATCTGCACATGCACACTTCCAGCAGGGGTTCCTGGATAATGATTACAAGTGGGAAACCTGGCTGGTTTTCCCCTCTTCAACCCAGAGGTGCTGAGACTAATGTTAGTGCCCTACCACCGGCCCAGCTAAGATCAGCTCAGCACAGTTTGGAATCAAACTTGGGGCCTTCCAGGTCTGTATTGCTTAATGACTCATTGGATAAAACCAGGAAAGCCAAAGGCAACTTTCATAAAGCTATACACTTACTGAGGCTGTCAAACAATAATAGAGTTCAAATAGAGGTCGGCATTACTCTGGCTGAGTATCCTGTTCCTATCAGTTGTAAACAATTTGGAAAGATGCAGGACTAGATAGTTTCCCAGGTGACCACCTCTCCTGAATTGCATTTGTGACCAAGTCATGACACTATCCTATTCTTCATTTTGGACCTAATTAGGCTTTTATGGCAGAAAGATATGACTGCTATGCATAACTTACACATTTATAGCAGGAATTCCTGAGCTTTTTGTAGTTAAGAGCTGGTTAAGTGCACACCTTGGAGCCTTGCAGCCACATTTGGAATTCAAATCTATTAATTTGCATATATTTCAAGTTGTTGATACTAATAAATCCCATGGTTCTGATTTAGGTAACAGTTCTAAGAACAGACCTGTTTAAACCTCCAGGCCCACAAAATTCAAACAGGGCAAACTAGCAATTAAGAAATTTAAGCACGAACAGAAATTAGTTGCCATGGACAAATTGCAGAGTTTACATGTGGTCCATGGGTCATAGTTTGAACAGTCTTATTTTCACTTTTAAATTGCTTTATGTTCTTTCTTTTTTTTAAAAAAGGTACAATCATAGTGCAGGTTTCAGTAGCACTAAACCTATATGTCAGGTAGAGCTACAGCCAGAAGTTGGTTCAGAAATATATGGAGAACTGCAAAGGCAACTGGTATCCCTTTTATCTTTTGAGGACTGGGAAAGAAATATGATTCCTATGTTCCTTTTATTTCATTTTACTTGTAATGCTTTGCTATAAATGTATAGCTATAAAACACGATAATTGAAGGATACATGCCCATGATGACCTTTTTTTCAGATTCTCAGCAGAAGAGTAATTGGGGTAGAATTTCTGCAGGGGTTCTTCCAATCTTCCTCTGTAACTTCAGCGGAAAACCCGGAGAACTGATGTCAATGGCCATTTATGCCATTTCTCCCAGATTTCCACTGATCTTCTGCCAAAGTTTCGGCGGGAGATCTGAAGAACCCCCTTGAATTTTACTGGCAATATTGTTTAATTAATTTCTATAGCTTTTTGGGCTTCCTGCTATAAAAAATGCAATGGCTGCTTCCATTTTTTCCAGTTACCAACGAGGGTCATTGAAAAGAACGGTATAAATGGGCTCGGGAGACAATTCAATGTGGTTCTGAAGAGAGAAAAGATTACAGGTCATGGAAAGAAGACAGGTAGGTACAGTTGATCTATCAAAAGGGTCAGTCTTGTTGTGCTTAATGGCTTTTTCCTGTTCTAAAAATTCTCATTTTTACATCATGTTACCCCCAAGCTATGAGACCAATTGTTCCTCAATTTATTCATGGTGACCTGAACAAGAAGCTTTTCCTTCCCAATTCTGAATGGGATAAGCAGTTGTTATTAATATAAATGAATTAACAAAAAATAGCTGTTCTTCCAAATATTTCCTATGTGTCCTTTCCCTTTAAAATGTTTGTGTAGTTTAAGTGTTACCAAATTTCTATGGATTAGCGAAATTCCACAGGTTTACCTAAAAAATACATTCAGCCAAAATAGCTGGGGGTATTGCTACCCCACTTCAAACACTGTTATTGGGTGACCCAGTTGCAGCCTATGACTACCTGGACCATAATTCAGGCAATGAACATAAGAGGGTTATGGAAAATTCCTACTGCTATCTGCTCCCATTACAGTGTTTACTTTTACTGTACCATAAGTGAGCACTTCCCAAGGTACTACATAAATCCATGATATTAGAGGCTAAGGAATCACGGATTGATGTATGGAAATTTTTGTAAACTCCAAGTAACCCTCCCATATCACTTTTTATATCAGATGTATCAGTTTTATATCTGCTAAAGGTGATAGGAATACAATGTGAAATGGCAATCAACACAAAGGCATGGACTATGTAAGGTGCTTTCTTAATCTGCTTTAGGTTGTTTGTATACCACATTGTCTGAACTAATATTGAATGTTTGATTGAACATAAGCAACATGCAAAATAAATCAGAAAATAAGCACGGACATTTTAAAATAAAAAGTTAAAAACAAAAATCTGAACATTACAGATTTTTTAAATATTCAGGCACGGTGGGAAAATTAAAAGGCAAATCGAAAAGTACAGTGTAAATTACAAGGTGTTAGGGAGAAATGGTCTGGGTTCAATAATTGGATTAAACAATTATCATTCTGATATCGTTATGTTTACCTGTGATTATACAACTATAACAGCAAAAAACATACAACAAGCAGATAACACAGATAATTTAGAAACCACCAGGAAATGTAGGAGAAATGTGAAAAAACTCCCTTTGCCCCATAGTGGATAACAGAAAGTAGTTATGTAGTGTTAAAAAGGAACAATCTTTTCTAATGATTAATACTTGCTTAGAAGATCATCTATACAACACACTGATGCACTAACATAGTGTGACATGGAATTACAGATTAAAATGTAATGCCTATGATTTCCTGTCTCTGACAGGTTATATAGGTAAAAGAGGAACACAAAATCCGGGGGCAAGTCAAAGTGATTTGCTCTTCCTTATCTTTAAATATATCTCATACAAAGGAAAAACCTGTCTAGAAAAATATTGCATGCCTACCTTCTTGGTTTGAGAATTGTACATGATACAAAGAACATAAAAGAAAAAAAACAGGAGGAATAAATTACAGAATTTTTTTTTAACAAACTGGGACAATGGCCAGACAAAGAGGTTAAACAAAGATACTCACTGAGCACCTATCTCATGGGGGGCAGGCCCTAATTCACACAGACTGTCCATTTTAAGTATGGCACAATTCCCATCCTTCAGGATTTCCCCAGTCAGTGGTCTCTTAAGACCACATTTGTGTGATTTAATAACAGCTGCAAGTGACCTACATAAGCACTGATATTGGTCTTGTGTGGTGAACTTGTGGGTCTGGATGTGCACTCAGTAGAATTAAATAAGATAGACTGCTGAGATAATTGTGCAATGTTTGGTCGACCATTTGAAATTGAATTTATTATTTATTTTTAGAAAGAGACAGAACCATAGTAGCTTTTTAGACACAAGTACAAAAGTTACCAGTAAATATAAATGAAATGATTGTAGTTCAGATGAGTGCCATGTCCTCTCCACCTTTTTTGTTCGCTTTTCATTGATCATTCATTCTCATTCACCTATCCTATTCCCTCCTTTGTCATTTCACACTTTGGCCCCGGTATTAGCAGGGAAGAGGGATGGCAGCGGGGGGGGGGGGCGATTGGGCGCGTGGCAAACCTGCATGACCAAAAGTTACCGTTTCCGATGCGATCGCATGTTGATTGATAGTGGTTAATGTCCTCTCCGGGTTTCGCGCCTGGCAGCTAACCTGATTGACAGGCTGGCTGCCGTCAGGAGCTGCAACGCGAGGGGTGGGGGGGGTGGGGGGGCGGGAAAGAGAGAGAGTGCGAGACGTCATCTGGCGCTGGACTGGAAGACGGGGTGGGGGGGTGGAGAGGGGAAGATCGGGGGGGGGGGGGAGAGGGGAAGATCGGGAGGGAGAGGGGAAGATCAGGAAGAGGAGGGGGAAGTTCAGTGGGGGGGGGGGGCGAGAGGGGAAGATCGGGAGGGGTTGCTGGGTGATTTTCCCCTCCCTAACCCAGGAGTACCAAAGGCAATTATAACACACTCTCCAACGCAATTATAACAGCTCTGCCACTTACCCAACTGACATCAGCTAAACCAGCATAGATTGAGGGTTGAACCTGGGGCCTTTCTGGTTCAGCAATCCACTGGATAAAATCGTTGAGCCATCATTTAAAAAGTACTTGGATGTGCACTTGAAGTGCCGTAACCTACATGGCTATGGACCAAGTGCTGGAAAGTGGGATTAAGCTGGATAGCTCTTTCTCAGCAAGCTCGGACACGATGGGCCGAATAGCCTCCTTCTGTGCCGTAACTTTCTATGATTCTATGATCACAAGACCCTTGTAAGTTATTAAAATTTTGACCTGGTGACAGATGACATATGCACCAAGTTCCTATCGTATGATGATAGTCACAAAAGACTCTTATGGAAGGATTTTCTTCCTCTATATAACCTGAAATTGGGTGGAATAGCAACCGACAATCAAGGGGAATTGTCCAACAAGGCCTACAGCCACATTCCCATCCCCTTGATTTTCCTGCCTACTCAGCTGGTCATCCTTTGACTGCCCTCTCACATGTAAATGACAGTGCGGTGCCTACTAATCCACTTCTACTACTGTCAGCCCAGGGTCCACCAGGAGAGGGGTGCAGACGGTGGGAGTAGCAGTGGAAGGCTCCAAGAGTGTCCACTTCTCCCTCTCCTCAGGCCCTCAAAAGTTATCATGTTTAGGCCTCAACTCAGTCCGAACCCTAAATTGAAATTAAGCTTCTGACCTTCAGAGCTTTTCTGTCCTCTTTAACATTGGTTCCCTTCTCTTGTGGTGCTGCAGCACTGCCTTATCTACCTCCTTCACCACAGCAGGCCCCCTCCTAGTGATGGAGATCCCGCTTGGAGCTCAGTCTGCATAAATAATGACCCTCAACACAGAAAAATGGGTTGGGGTCACAGTGGAGTCTGTCCTGCCTCAACTTTTCTTTGGCAGCAAACCTGTTCTGGAGGAAAATCCAGATTTTAATATTTTGTGATGTTGTCCAAAGAATATCAATGAGCTTTCTTTTACTTTATATGACCATAATGGGCCAGATTTTGCAGTCAAAATAACAGTGAGGCTAACGGCACTCACCGTTATTTATGCGTAAATAATACAGCAACTTCAGGTGAGGGGCAGATGCGCAGTTAAACTCAAGAATCCAAATGTTCCTGTCCGAGTTTTGCCGCTCTGCCGTTAGCTTCATGAAAACAGCATTTTTCTGCCTCATCATGAAGTTCCTGTATTTGTGCGGTAGATACGAACTAAACTTGCCACAGAAAGTTAAGTCCTATCCATTCCAGTCTAAGTACCCTTTTAACGACATAATAATTGTTAATTACTGCCAATCAACCTCTCTGGCACTGAAAAATAACTATTACAAGAGTGTAGTCTCATTCCTTCAGGTTTTAATTGTTGGAGATTTTAAAAATGCAAAATTTTAAATTAATTTTTTTTTACTTTTCCTTTTTGTCTCTTCTTTCTCTTAATCCAAACTTTCTGTCCCTCTATTTCACTTTCTGTACCTGATTTGACATTGAATTCACCCACTCTAATTTACACTTCCTTCTCACTCCTTGTGCTGTTAATTTCACAATCCTTCAATCTAATTGGTTACGGGGATACACAGTTACTTGCCCTGTTCACTCAGATCCCAGATGCCCTGTTTCTCTCGCTGCGACGTTATCAGCTCGCACTTTCAGCAACTTGCCATGCAAAAAATTTAAAAACCTAAACGTGCAAGGGCAAGTCTAACTAACGGCAGACACCATTTGATGCCCTGCTACAGCAAAATCTGGGCCAATATATATATTTTAGTGCTTTAAACATTTTTCAACACAATCTTCTATATCATTGAAACCATATATTACATTTCTTATGCGTGAAACTGATTTTCATAGAGAAGTCACATTCAATACGTTATTGTTCTCTCTGTCCTTATAGGTTTGGCAGTAGCTTCTAATTCACAGCTGTTGCAAGGGTCTATAAGACAATTGTTGTCTATGATTCTTCCTAATTTATTTTGAAAATCAAACTTGTGCAATCCATTATACGATGTGAAAATATTAATGAACAATTTTTGAAACATTCATAAATAGAATCATAGAATGGTTACAGTATGGAAGGAGGCCAATTGGCCCCTCGAGTCCATGTCAGTATTAATTTATATTTTAAAATATAATTTAAGGAATATAAAGCATGTAGATTTGACATATTTTTTTAAAGATCATATGTAAGAAATCCTATATGTACTTATGCAATGTGTTCACTGTCTCTGATCAAACTTCATCTCTGGAATCTTGGGTTTGAATTTCTGCCATAGAAGAAGATTGCTCTTCCCTCTCTCTCTCTCCTATGGTTGTTAAGGATACTAACTGAAATGTTTGGGCAGATCAATTCCCTTCCCAGCAGACATGAACCCACCGTATAATGCAGCCCTCAAATCCAGCAACAATTGGCACTAAATTGGCCATCTGAGTTAGAGGTCAGTATAATTGAAATGTCACAGTGTTCCAGTTGGGAATGTGCTGTAGTATACCTCCAATCAATCTGCTGGTTACGCTGATCCGGAGTTGTGAGTCAGTGGTTGTTGCCATTTTATACACCACATATGTGATGCTCCAATGATTGCCAGCTCCTTTACTTTGGATCTGGAACACATTGGAAAATATTGCTAGTCAAATAAAGTTTTTTTTATGTAATTAACATACGGAATGAATATTTTAAAAAACATCAGTCTGTTGGGTTTTAGGTCTGAGGGTTTTAACCGTGCCATTGATTTTTTGCAAACTAAGTAGATGAACTGGATGACACAGACAACCATCTAAATATTTTTGTAGTAAGGATATGACAGTAAAAGGGCCTGTCATATCCTTCCTGCAGCTGAACCAAGGTCAATAGACCTATTCCAATTAATTGCAGCAGACCATTACTGATCCAGCAGTCGTATACCTCCAATCAACCTGCTGGTAAGATTGATTGAAGGTATACTACAACTAACACAAGTAAAATTAACACAAATGTTATAACACCCCAAAACAGGTCCCCATGTTATTGCCAGTTAGATGTGCCTGGGCCTACAGAAATGGTTGGTGGCATCTTTGCGGGTGTGGCCAATCAGGCAACTCTGGCACTTGATCACCCTGACATGCCTTCTTTCATACAATGCCAAGCGATTGAAGAAGAACTTTCCAGCATAGGTTAGTCAGGCATTTACATCTTGTAGTATTGCCGCAGTGATGGGGTGGGGGGGGGGGGAAGAGGGTGGAGGAGATGGGGCAAAGAGCCTCCACCAGCATTACATCTGCGAAAGCAAGGTAACATCACCTCTCTCTGCAGATGCAGGATGTGGTTTACAGCAGGAGGGCACAGAAATGCTCTCAGGCAGCCTGCCCAGCACTTTTCCACAAGTCCTCCTCATCTTCCAACAACATCAGCTTGGAAGATCCCCATTGGCAAACCCACTGATGGCAGTAAAGACAACAGAGGCAGAGAACTACTTTACAACAAGTGGCACAAAGGTTCAAAAAAGCCTAAATGCCAGCAAAAAAAACCACAAAAAAATTACAGAGAGGGACCCGGGAAAGGCCTCAAAACATTTACCTTTAACACATGTGAACCTGCAGATAAGCACCAGGGTCCCCTTCCTGCCAAGTTTTTTTTGTGTGCTGGGGACTTGGCATCCAGCATGATTGCTGGCTATAGAATGGAGTGGCATCCTCCCCGTCCCTTTTGTTTATACTACTGAAACTAGTCAATTAGTTTTTATTCTTGTCACAAGTTTCTTAGATAGAATGAGAGAACATGACATGAAAAGGAGCAAGGCACAAATCCACTTTTACTTTTCAGTGTGTGTGTTTAAAGAACACACAAACACACATCTCCAACACAAGGCTACTAGATAATACTGGATGAACGTTTAATAACAGAGTTGTTCCACGTCTCAGTTAAGTGATTTTAAACTCTTTGGTCCTGAAATTATAGGACAACAGTTTTATTTGAAAATCACAAGCTTTCGGAGATTATCTCCTTCGTCAGGTGAGTGAGTGAAAGGTTCTCAAATCGCATATCTTATATTAGGCTGGGACATGATCACACCAATCAAAGGTGTTGTTGGTGTTCAGACAGGTTAGCCACGGAAAACAGTACATCCCAGTATACTGAATACACAATGGGTCAGATTACAAAGCCAGAGAGAGAAAGAGACCCGAAAGGCAGAGAGAGAGAGAGAGAATGTCCAGTTGTATTAAAAACAGATAACTTTTTTTTTCCTGCTGGTGGGGTTACGTGTAGCGCGGCATGAACCCATGAGGCTGTCCTCATGGGTGCGGAACTTGGCTATCAATTTCTGCTCGACGATTTTGCGTTGTCGTGTGTCTCGAAGGCCGCCTTGGAGAACGCTTACCCGAAGATCGGTGGCTGAATCCTTACATTTGTCCACCCCAGTCCATCACCGGCATCTCCACGTCCTGAAATTATGGCATGAAATGATAGTATAGTGTAGCTTAACATGTTCTTCTGAAATTCCTCTCCACTGCTTTAAATAAGTTTGAAATAAGTGTTTAACACCTCCGCTGAAAGAATGGAAGCAGAAATTTAGGGTAACTGCATTAAGTGCTCATATGTTAGTATCCCATGTGACAATTTTAGGGTCTTTGTTATTTTAAACCGTAATTATTGTTTGACAGGCCTCTGTAGGAAATAATATTTGGGACACTTCAGCTACACAGGGAAAACGATATTACAACTGGTCCAAACTACACAGAGGCTCAAAAGTTTAGCATTCCATGGAATGCTTGCTTCCAGTTTAGCCCTCAAGTTATATGGGGGACTGGTCTCACATAGTATAACAAGATTAAAGAGGGAATTTCTTCTCTGGTTTGTGGACAGGCCATAATAAAAAAGATTAAAGACCAATGGGAGTTTCCTGACCCCACTCTAGAGGTCTGTGAGTGATAATTATTTTACTCTTTTTAAAATAGGAGCAATATGTGCACTACTCCAAAGAACATAAGAGATATCATTACTAAAAATTAAAACAAATAAAAATAATGGTAGCAGAGCTTCAACTGCTGCACAAATATCGCATCCACCTGCTTCTTACTAGAACAACACAATCATCACGAGATCCAACCAATAAACCAGTGAATAGTATGTTTGGATATTGCTTGATGATGAACTAGTTTTCTTAAATACTTATTAAAAATAATGGAGAAGTGTCAGTACTTTACTAGGAAATTGAAGCTAGGTAGATGAACCCTGGTACAGTACAGGCCTCAAATTCTGGTGCACAACAGGCAGCTATTATTAATATCTGCTCACAGATT
This sequence comes from Heptranchias perlo, assembly GCF_035084215.1. Classification (NCBI taxonomy): domain Eukaryota; kingdom Metazoa; phylum Chordata; class Chondrichthyes; order Hexanchiformes; family Hexanchidae; genus Heptranchias; species Heptranchias perlo. The sequence continues at coordinate 112,880,795 of NC_090326.1, read as the reverse complement.
TTGATGTGAGTGTTTGAGCTAATTTGTTTTGCTAGTCCTTTGAAGCTTTGAAACATCGCTCTCCAGAATTTCTATTGCTGATAGCCAGTCACTTGTTTGGATGCCTTATGAGGATGTCTTCAATCAGCGCTGACTATTAGCAATAAAAACAGAAATGCTGGAGAAGCTCAGCATGTCAGGCAGCATCTGTGGAGAAAGGAACAGAGTTAATGTTTCAGGTCGAAGACCTTTCATCAGAACTGGAAGATGTTAAAAGAGTTAAAGTTTTGGTGCAAGTGCAGAGCCAGGGAAAGGAGGGGGGCGGGGGGAGGGAGAAGAAGGAGGAAAGAACAAAAGGGAAGGTCTGTGATAGGGTAGAGGGCACGAGTGATTAAATGACAAAAGGGATGCTGGTGCAAGGCAAGGAAGGTGGTAATGGGACAGGTTAAGAAACAAAAGATTGATCAGGAGTAGCTGTAAATGGCAGCAGCAGAACCATTACCAGCACTAGCTGACCGAAAAAATGGGAGCAGTGGTTATGATCTGAAGTTATCGAAATCAATGTTGAGTCCGGAAGGTTGTAAAGTGCCTAAATGAAAGATGAGGTGCTGTTCCTCGAGCTTACATTGAGCTTCATTGGAACAGTGTAAGAGGCCGAGGACAGTGAGGTCAGAGTAGGAGTGGGAAGGGGGATTAAAATGGCAAGTAGGTCAGGGTCACGCTTGTGAACAGAGTGGAGGCGTTCAGCAAAGCGTTTGATCGCCTCAATGTAGAGGAGACCGCATTGTGTGCAGAGGATACAGCATATTAAATTGAAAGAAGTACAAGTAAACTGCTGTTTCATCTGAAAGGAATGTTTGGAGCCCTGGACGGTGGAAAGAGAGGAGATGAAGGGGCAGGTGTTGCATCTCCTGTGCTCGCACAGGAAGGTGCCGTGGGGAGGAGAGCGGGTGTTGGGGGTGATGGAAGAGTGGACCAGAGTGTCGCGGAGGGAGCAGTCCCTTCGGAATGTTGAAAGGGGAGGGGAAGATGTATTTGGTGGTGGGATCGTGCTGGAGGTGGCAGAAATGGATGAGGATGATACGTTAAATGTAGAGGCTGGTGGGTTGGAAGGTGAGGACAAGGGGGACCCTATCATGGTTCTGGGAGGGAAGGGAAGGGGTGAGGGCAGAAGTGCGGGAAATAGGACAGATAGGGTCGAGGGTCCTGTCAACTACAATGGAGGGGAATCCTCGGTTGAGGAAAAAGGAAGACATATTGCATCGCTGTTGTGGAAGGTGGTATCGTCAGAACAGATGCGATGGAGATGAAGAAACTGGGAGAAGGCAATAGAGTCCTTACAGGAAGCGTTGTGGGAGGAAGTGTAATCAAGGTAGCTGTGGGAGTCGGTGGGCTTATAATAGATATCAGTTGACAGCCTATCCCCAGAAATAGAGATAGAGAAGTCGAGGAAGGAAAGGGAAGAGTCAGAGATGGACCATGTGAAGGCGAGGGGAGGGTGGAAATTGGAAGCAAAGTTGATGAAATTTTCCAGTTTGGGGCGAGAGCAGGAAATGGCACCGATACAGTCATCAATGTACCGGAAAAAGAGGTGAGGGAGGGGATCTGAGTAGGACTGGAACAAGGGATGTTCTACATATCCCACAAAAAGGCAGGTATAGCTGTGACCCATACAGGTTCCCAGAGCGACACCTTTTATTTGGATGAAGTGAGTGGAGTCAAAGGAGAAGTTGTTCAACATAAGAACAAGTTCAGCCAGACGGAGGAGGGTAGTGGTGGATGGGGATTGGTTGGGCCTCCATTCGAGGAAGAAGCAGAGGACCCAGAGGCCGTCCTGGTGGGGGATGGAGGTATAGAGGGACTGGACGTCCATGGTGAAAAGGAGGTGGTTAGGGCCGGGGAACTGGAAACTGTTAAAGTGGTGGAGGGCGTCAGAAGAGTCGCGGATGTAAGTTGGAAGACATTGGACAAGGGGAGAAAAAATAGTTAAGAAAGAAGGAAATAAATTCCGTGGGGCAAGAACAGGCTGAAACGATAGGTCTGCCAGGGCAGTCTTGTTTGTGGATCATGGGAAGGAGGTAGAAGTGAGCTGTGCAGTGTTGGGGCCTATGAGGTTGGAGGCCGTGGAGGGAAGATCTCCAGAGGAGATGAGGTCAGCGATGGTCTGGGAAACTATGGTTTGATGTTCGGCAGTGAGGTCATGGTCCAGGGGGAGGTAGGAGGAGGTGTCGGAGAGTTGGTGTTCATCCTTTGCAAGTTGAGGTCTGTTCGCCAAACAACAGCAGCGCCGCCCTTGTCAGCAGGTTTAATGACAATGTCAGGGTTGGACCTGAGAGAACGGAGTGCTGCGAGTTCAGAGGGAGGTAGGTTAGAGTGAGTGAAGGGAGTAGAGAAATTGAGACGGCCAATGTCACGCCAGCAGCTCGCAATGAAAAGATCAAGAGGGTAAGAGGCCAGAGGGAGGGGTCCAGGTGGAACGAGAATTCTGAAGACGGAGAAAGGGTCTGCTGTGCGGGGGAAAGACTCCCGGCCAAAGAAGTGGGCACGGAGGCGAAGGCAACGGAAGAAGAGCTCAGCATCATGTCAAGCTCGAAATTCATTGATGTGGGGGTGTAAGGGGGTGAAGCTAAGGCTTTTGCTGAGGACTGATCGTTCAGGGTCAGCGGGGGGGAAGATCAGAGGGGATAGTGAAAACACGACAAAGGGTGAGGTTGGAGGGAGGGATGGGGTCAGAGGAAAGTGAAGGGGAAGAAGGATCAAGAGGGGTGTTGGTATCTAAGAGTTGTTGAAGCTTGCGGTCCTTGACACATGAAAGGAAGACAAAAAGTTTTTTTTTTAAAGCGCCGGATGAGGAAAAGGATGGAATGGAACTGCGGACCAGGACAGCTCTGAAAAAGAGTGAGTCGGTGCTACTGAAGAGAGAGGTCGAGAGCGTGCATGCAGCGGTGCATGGCGTTGAGCGTGGATCTCAGGGAGCGGCGAGAGCAGTGGTTCGAGGAACGCTGAATATCATGACTATTAGCAATCAAGTTTCAACATACAGGGGTAGATTTTCAACTAGCTACCCAGCCATAAACTGGCGTTGCAAATCAGCTGCCCATTATAGAAATCGCTAGATTTTCATTATCCAATAATATTTAGAACTATGTGATATTTCTGCATTAATAGAAATGTGGGAGGTAGAACGTTTACAGCTACAATACATACAAATGTGGGAGGTAGAACGTTTACAGCTACAATACATACAAATGTGGGAGGTAGAACGTTTACAGCTACAATACATACAAATGTGGGAGGTAGAACGTTTACAGCTACAATACATACAAATGTGGGAGGTAGAACGTTTACAGCTACAATACATACAAATGTGGGAGGTAGAACGTTTACAGCTACAATACATACAAATGTGGGAGGTAGAACGTTTACAGCTACAATACATACAAATGCACTCCCAAGAGTTCTTCTTCAAAATATATAACAAGTGATCCCATACTTTCAAAATCCATTCAATCTGGCTCTACATGAGACTAAATCACATCCACAAACTTCTAATATCAGAGTCTAATACTCCTCCATACTTTGGCTGCAGGAAAGTCTCTAATGTCTAACAATAGTTTGTTTATCTGATTAAGGTAAATTAATCCATAATCTCTACTTCTCTTAACAAAGGGGAATGTTTGTCCAACATTATAAAAAGAATTAAATAAACTGTAAGTCTAATTAAAATCAAAAATGACCCAAATATTTGTTTATTAATTTTACACCATCCCACAAGAAAGGTATCTTAGTACATATCTCTAAGGATTCGTTTACACTACAAATTTATCTTCAGTACAAAGCAGCTTCTGTCTTGCACCAATATTAAACTTGGGTAGATAATTCCAGTTAGTGTCCAATCTGACTCCAGAGACTCCAATATCTCACCACTTCGTCCCAGTGTCAGGTAGTACCTTGACTTCAGATTCAGTGTTTACATTATGATTGCAGCGCAGTGTAAAACAAAACCATTTCCTGCTGATGCTACAGTTGTAGTATAAATTCATCCTAAATTATGTGTCCAAATATGTACAAGGCCTTGATTCAGCGCATTGATTCACTTTAAATATGGAAAAGTTCAGATTTTCCCAAAGTGAACTAAACTAGATACAGTTGAAAAGAATTCGAAAGTGCCTAGAAAATTGTAGCTGTGTTGGCAATCCTGAAAATTTTCATTAAAAAAAAATCATAAGTCAAATGCAAGGGATTTAAGGACTAGTAGAACATGTTAAACGAGTTTCAAGTCAGTGCATGGTCACACATCAAAACTCCACTGTGTAGTACTGTCTCAAATTATACTTTACCTGCTCTTTGTAGTTCCCCAGTTAGCTGCAAAAACATCAATCTATGGTTTAAAAAATACTAATTGCCTTCAAAGTTGTACTAGATTTAAGGGAACTTCAGCATATCAGGAAAATAATCACTTCTTCCCCTTTAGCATACCAAAATATATCATCTCTAATGTTTTAATTTCAAAATAAACGGATCACATTTGTGCAAATATCAATTTGTCAAGATTCAAGTTATTTGATGAATTTTGTGGCTTAAAACACTCTCTTATGGGGCCTCCTGCCCTCACCAATCTTAAGATGGTCCCTCCTGGCCCTCATTTCTGCCAATATCTCACAGATGCAGCAGAAAATTAGGTCGCCCTCCATCTGCTGACACACAAGGCTGCTGCTCCTTGTGCCATCTTGCTGAGAAGTGGTGTTGCCCATTAGCTGTCTGCAGATTTTAAAGGCTGCACCAGAACTGTATTTCCCATCCTCCCAGCAGCGGTAAGCCAATAAAGGGTGGTTTTCTGGCTCCAAACTGCTGTGCATGGCTAATAAGCGCTGCGGGAGAAAATAGCGGTGGGTTAGCGGTAGTTTCACTTTGGTGGGTGTTAGGATCACCTGCCGCAAACCCGACAATGGGAGGAGAATCCCAGCTCACATATATATAATAAAAAGGGATGAGTGATGTTATGATGGAAATGTTGTTGTCTTTGGTATCTCCATCAATGGATATGGCTTCAGATATCTGAATCTCAGATACTGTAAGCAAAACTATACCGAAAAATTACACAATTTTAAAGCTTATTGATCTGGTTTGGAATATATAAAATTTGAATTGAATATACAAGACGGGTGATTTTGTATGAAAGCCACATTGGTGGTTAAAACTATGGAAAATCCAGAACTTAGATTGGGAGATTTATTGTTCTTCTGCCTTCATATCCTGCATCATATTCTGACTGAGAATTCAGGCAGCTGACCCATTCCTAACCAACTGTTAATGTGGTTCTTGAGCTGGTTAATATGAGGAGTACAAACATAGCATGAGAACACTTACTTTCCAGTTTTCCCTTACTCTTTGCAAGGAAGTGATGGTCTCAGCTCAAACCCCTCCTTGATGTACAGTTGAAATGAGGAATTAAGCAAGTGCGGAACTGAGGGCTCAATCCTGCCATAGTATAGCAAGTTGGAGCAGCAGTGCACTGTTCCATCCTGTGTCTCACATTTTTATGTTTAGTTCCTGGCTTTTTTTCTCCAGTACCAACTGTCTCCTTAAACCCGTCTCCCCTGCCCCCTCCACCTTCACTGCAAAAAGTGCAAGGAGCTCATAGACTTCTTTGACACTAAGATTGAGGCCATCCATTCAGCTGCTACGCCCTTCCCTTTGCCCACCAAGCCAATATCCCCTCCCACCATGCCCATTTTGCCTGACTCCTGAAGCTACTTCTTTCTCTCCTATCTCTCCTCATGCCCTCTCCAAGCTTATCTTATCCATAAGACTGTGGCAAGTAACATTCGCGCCAGACAAGTGCCAGGCAATAACTATCTCCAACAAGAGAGTGTCTAACCACCTCCCCTTGACATTCAACGGCATTACCATCACCGAATCCCCCACCATCAACATCCTGGGGGTCACCATTGACCAGAAACTTAACTGGACCAGCCATATAAATACTGTGGCTACAAGAATAGGTCAGAGGCTGGGTATTCTGCGGCGAGTGACTCACCTCCAGACACCCAAAAGCCTTTCCACCATCTACAAGGCACAAGTCGGGAGTGTGATGGAATACCCTCCACTTGCCTGGATGAGTGCAGCTCCAACAACACTCAAGAAGCTCGACACCATCCAGCACAAAGCAGTCCGCTTGATTGGCACCCCATCCACCACCCTAAACATTCACTCCCTTCACCACCGGCGCACAGTGGCTGCAGTGTGTACCATCCACAGGATGCACTGCAGCAACTCGCCAAGGCTTCTTCGACAGCACCTCCCAAACCCGCGACTTCTACCACCTAGAAGGACAAGAGCAGCAGGCACATGGGAACAACACCACCTGCATGTTCCCCTCCAAGTCACACACCATCCCGACTTGGAAATATATCGCCGTTCCTTCATCGTCGCTGGGTCAAAATCCTGGAACTCCCTACCTAACAGCACTGTGGGAGAACCTTCACCACACAGACTGCAGCGGTTCAAGGCGGCGGCTCACCACCACCTTCTCAAGGGCAATTAGGGATGGGCAATAAATGCTGGCCTCGCCAGCGACGCCCACATCCCATGAACAAATAAAGAAAAAGACTCGCCTCCTCCTCTCTCAAATCTATTCCCGCTAAGCTGCTGACCACTCAACTTGCCGATTTATTTAGCTAATACAAAAATAATTGGCTTTTTGGCATACTAGCTGGCTGGAATGTTTCCTGTTAAATGGAATTAATTTTTGATAGCCATTTAATATTTGTTTCCATTCACTGATCTCTGGTTCCTTAACAGTGTCAATAGCTGATTTTGAATACCAATCTATTTAAAGAGTTAGGACGACTATTAAGAGACCGTGCAGCTGCAGCTGTTCTGAATTTAAAGGCAGTGATATCTGAGAACTTAATTATTAATTAATTCATTCCTACAGATCTTGCATTGAATTTTTAATATATTTCCCCTTGCAAAACACAGGACCTGTGCTTTGAAATGAATTTGCCCACCATCTGAAAACTATTACAATTTCGAAACCTTTAATTAATTTAGGTACCTGCACCACATGTGCTGCCCATATTACACCCAGGAATTATATATTCACAACTTTCGAAAAGAAAATCAATATCCTGACTAACAGATTTGTGGTAACTTTGCAAAACGGGACTCACAGGTCAAACATGCTGTTTTATAAACCAAAATAAAAAGTGAATACTGCCATTCTGTTTACGTAATCACAATTGGAAATGATAGCAAATATTTCTCAATGGCGCCACTTCCAAGTAACTACTATCCTCGCAGTGATTAATTCTATTCCAGTGAAATTTGGGGTAAATTCACCACTGGAGGATCAGGGTACTCAACAGTCTAACTAACAGCGTTTGGGGCCAAAAGTGCCATTCCAGCAAGTTCTGGGCCATCATGTTTGCAATATTAGTGTCCTATTTGACTCTGAACTGAGCTTCTGACCCCCCTATTCTTTCCAAAACAAGGCCTACTTAAATCCACCTCTGAAACATCGCCTGCCTCCACCCCTGCCTTAGCCCAGCTGCTGCTGAAACCCTCAACCTTGCCGTTGTCACCTCCAGATATGACTATTTCAATGCTTTCCTGACCCGCCTCCCATTCCCCATCCTCTATAAATTTCAGGTCATCCAAAACTCTCCTGCACCAGGTCCTCACTCACCTAAATTGGCTCCTGGTTCCCAAAAGCCTCAAATTAAAAATCAATCTCATGTTTAAATCTCTTCGTGGCCGCATCGTCTCTATCTCTGGTATCTACTCCAGCCCTACAGCCTCATGACTGCTTTATTGGCTCGACATCATTTTTTTCTGATTATGCCTTAGTGAAGCACCTTGGGATGTTTTTCTACGTTAAAGCTGCTATATAAAATGTAATCTGTTGTTGTTGATTCCATTTTGTCCTCTAATTTTCTTCGATCTTTGTTGAATCTCAGTATTTGTTTCTTCGTAAGTTTTCATTCTTAAACACAGCAACTGGTTGCTTCACAGATTTCTTGGACTTCCAAACAGATTGCAGAAATGGTGAAACGTGTCCCCAGGTCAATCATCATAATATGACTCTGCTGGGGTAACCTAGAGAGGCGAGATTGTGGTGGAGAACACAGAAAATTCGGGTGGTGAGACCTACTGCCGCCTCACTGCCAAGCAAGGTTTCCCTTCCTTCACCCCCACCGGGACCAGCACTGCGCACTCCTTCTATAAATGGTAGCTGTGGGACAGGGCGGGGGTCCCAGTGGATTTTCCTCTTTTCTGCCACTTCCCAAGGACGCCATGTGACGGCACGGCCTGGGAAGTGGCAGTAAATACCCAAATGGAGGGAGAGGGCCTTGTAACTGCCTCCTTTATCTCTGGAAGGCCCCGGAGACTTATCTGCTGCAGGCACTGTCTCAGCTTAGGCCTTCAGTGGGAGTCCTCGTTCTGATCTTCAGTGGCGCTTCAGCCCCCAAGATCTTCATTGAATATTCTGATGTTCCAGCAACATCCCTGCTGCTGCACCACCAGAATTTCCTGGCTGGCACTGGCGAATTCCCTCTTGACACTGAAATCCTGTCGAGATTCTGCTGTGCACCTCTAATGAGCCCTGATCCAGGAAAATGGTTTGGGTCTGGGTGGACACAGAGGGGCAGGTAGAAGTACTGCCCCGCCAAGATTCCAGGCCTACTATACTAATCACAGTAGTTTGAGGGCATTATGGCTTGATTGATAAATACACTGGCCAGTCAGCATATGTGGAGAGAACAGAGAAGTCAATGCTGATGGAAGGTCCACATCTGAGGCATTAATTTGTCTGTTCTCTCCACAGATGCTGACTGACCCGCTGATCATTTCCAGCATTTTGTGTTCTTGTTTCAGATTTCCAGCATTGGCAGTTTTAAGCTTTTTGACAAAAATATCTGATTGGAAATCCTGGGTTGGATTTTCATCTTCACCACCTGGACGGTAATCTGGCGGAACGGATTGTCTGCCTTTACTGTCCCACCCATCCCCACTCCCCCTCCCGCTTCCTGGACCTTTGTCATACACAGAGTTGACACAAACCAGAAGCAAAAGATATTCAAACTCAAAATCAAAAAGTTTTAACCAAAACATTCTGTGGTTGAAATAAACAACTAAACAACCAATCAGCCTTTTTTGTAAAACCAGGACAGCTGTTAGTATTTCGCCCCAGATGAAGGAGTCAATACATGTAAATTACAAATGTTTCATTATATTTTTCTAATAAGTAAAATTTGCTGAAAAAAATCTATCTTTTGCATATATAATATAAAACTTACAAATGTAAATGTATATAGAAATGTATATTGGACTGGAAATATTGGAGATATTGTAGATTACTTCTGGTCAATCGATGATTAATGAATATTGTCTGGATAAGAGATAAGATGTAAAATAAAATGCATGATTGAAACTAAATTTAGAAATATTGACAACTTTGTAGATTTCTACATAAACTGATTTTTAATTATGTGGAAAACACTCCAGCAAATATTACACACCCGTGCCAACACTATGTGTGATTCAGCATTCTCTCCACAGATACACTGATCTGGGCCTATTTATAGCTGCAATATATTCATCTGCAGTTTCAAGTAGAGAAAACAACAGCTTTCACAAAATGCCACTTAAGTTCACTTTGGTTATGACTAACAGATTTTCAATGTTGACACACTACGTCAGCTCATCAAGGCTCTGAGCTATTTCTTTCACCACATCATTCAGTTCATCTTCCAAACGTTTTTGCATTCACACAACATCCTGGTTATTACATACATCCTGGTACTGTACTTTCATTTTCAACTCATTTAATAACTTGGCTCCTAATAACATTTTCCATAGGTACAAACGAAATTGCTGTTTGTGCCTTCTTCAGCAAATGTGTCTCAGTGGCAGATTATGAATCCAATTTCCTGCAATGCTTGCAGATTGTGGGGGAATGTTGCAGTGTAGACTTTGTGCTCACCTGAGTAGCTTACACCCAACCTCAACTAATCTTCCAGGGCAAGGCCTAATTATATAATCCCTGAATTTGCTGCATTTATTACTCATACGTCGTTGTCATAAGGAGGTGGTGGTAGGCCTTCTCCTTGAACCGTTGCAGTCCTTGATTTGGGGCTGGAATAACTGGTGGGATTGCAGCAATTTAAAGGGACTGCAGCTGCCATTTCAAAGGCAGGTCAATTTTTGAAGTCAAACCATAGGATGATTTAGTAACCCTGTGGTTTGTAGTAGGGTGGCTTGTCGCTCCATGAGCTGGAGTGAAAGTTTATATTACAATTTTATTTGGACTTTTTTATGTCCAAAATCAAGACCATCTGCGTTGCAGCTGCTGCCTCCTTGGACTTCACCAGCCCTCAGCCCCACCTCCCCACCCCACCCCATCCACCACCACCCCCGGCACCTCTCTTCTTAACTCCCAGGTCCCTGATCAGACTTCCACCTAACCCCATTCTGTGCGGTTTGTTCCCCTCAGCCCTCATTCATGGAGTCCAACACCTGGTCCCTGAATCCCTTATATGCCACCTCCCAACCAACCAACATCACCTCGTCTCAGTTTTCTGGCACTATCCCCATCTCTATCAAAACTTCTATTATCACTTCCCTCCTCAAGAAACTCACCTTAAACACTTTGGCCTAGAAATTGGTTTGCGCTGGCCTGCGCTGGAACAGGCCCAAGGCCAACCCAATATTGAGTCTTGGGCCTTATTTACACAAGACCGATGAGCTGCAGACGCCTGCTGGGCATCCCCAGGCAGCTCACTGGCGAAGACAATTCCAATTTCGGGCCGCTGCGGACAAGTCCTAGGAGTGGGGAGGAAACAATCAGGAGAGAGTGGAACGATCAGGAGAGGGAGGGGGTGATCGGGCAGGAGGGTGAGGCTGATCGGACGGGGGTGGGGCGTGGGGTCGATCGGACAGGGGAGGGGGCGATCAGGCAGGAGCGATCAGGCAGGAGGCTGGGGCTGATCGGGCGGGGGAGGGGGCGATCGGACGGGGGGGAGGGGGCGATCGGACGGGGGGGAGGGGGCGATCGGACGGGGGGGAGGGGGCGATCGGACGGGGGGGAGGGGGCGATCGGACGGGGGGGAGGGGGCGATCGGACGGGGGGAGGGGGCGATCGGGCGGGGGGGAGGGGGCGATCGGGCGGGGGGGAGGGGGCGATCGGGCGGGGGGAGGGGGCGATCGGGCGGGGGGAGGGGGCGATCGGGCGGGGGGGAGGGGGCGATCGGGCGGGGGAGGGGGCAATCGGGCGGGGGGAGGGGGCAATCAGGCGGGGGGAGGGGCAATCAGGCAGGAGGGATCGGGCAGGAGGGTGGAGGCGATCAGGCAGGAGGGACGGGGTAAATGGGAAGGAAGGGGGCGATCAGCAGAGGCCCAAGTAGAGGTTGGCAACAGTCATCAGTACTACAGTGGACCTGGGAGGAGTTCTCCTGCATCTCCTGGCTCCGCATTCAGGTAAGTATTTTAAGCAAATTTACCCTTAAGGATCATTGGTTAGGCTGCAAGTAAACCATGTTTTCCTGAGCACAGCCGGCCCGGCGCTGGCTGCGTTCAAGGCAGTCCAATTTTACAAAGGGGGCCTCAAACAGGCATAAGGCCACCTATTTGCATTTGCAAAGGGGCTACCTCTTGATTCAAGCACTAGCCCTGGACACCTCTTTTATTGCTGTTACCAATTATGGCAGGTGGCACATTTCTGGCATGTAACGAGCACCTGCGTGCGCCACTTTGATTGCTTAGGCGCCCGTTCTCCTTACAGCAGAGAACGTTAAGGAGAGAGGTTTGGTAGAGGTGTTCAAAATCATGAAGGTTTTTGATACAGTAAATAAGGAGAAACTGTTTCCAATGGCAAAAGGTCAGTAACCAGAGGACACAGATTTAAGGTAATTGGCAAAAGAACCAGAGGCGACATGAGGAAAAAAAAATTTACATAGCGAGTTGTTGTGATCTGGAATGCACTGCCTGAAAGGGTGGTGGAAGCAGATTCAATAATAACTTTCAAAAGGGAATTGGATAAATACTTGAAGGGGAAAAATTTGCAGGGCCATGGAGAAAGAGCAGGGCAATGGGACTAAATAGACAGCTCTTTCAAAGAGCCGACACAGGCATAATATCCTCCTCCTGTGCTGTATCATTCTATGATCCAATGAACCATGGATGCAGCCCCATTCTTTTTCCAGGTAGTGCTGCATTGTTGGAGATGCCATCTTTTAGATGAGATGTTAAACCAAGGCTCTGTCTATCTATTCAAGCGGATGTAAAAGATCTGATGGACTATTCAAAGAAGAGCAGCTGGGACACCAACACTCAACCAACACCACCAAAACAGATTAACTGGTAAATGATCTCTGATGTTTTGGGGACCTTGCTGTGCTCAAATTAGCTGCTGCATTTGTCTACAAAGCAATAATGATTACACTTCAAGAGTAATTGATTGGCTGTGAAGCGCTTTGGGATGTCCTGAGGATGCGAATAGCATTATGGAAATGCAAATTCTTTCTTCTTTCCTTTTGCCTCGCAATTATATTTATACCTCTCTCAACCCTCTTTATTTGAGTTCCTCCAAGTTAGCTTCTATTCCTCTCAGTATTAAAACACACTGGTCAAAACAAGAAACAACATCCTGCATAACTGTAGCTGCAGCTCCCTGTCTCTCTTCATTCTCAACCTCTTTGCCATCTTCGACATCATTAATCACTTGATCCTTCTCCATTGTCTCTCCTATGTATTGCTACTCCGAGGCATTGCTTTCTCCCAGTTCTGCTCTTAAATGAATCAGCACAGGCATTACATTGCTGCCACAGCTCCTCTGCTCATCACTCACCTCTGGTGTACCTCAGGGTTCCTCCTCTTCTTCATCTACATGCTAACCTTTGACCTGTTAACCAGAAACTTACAGACAGCTTCCAAATGTATGCCAATGACACTCATCTGTACCTTGCTGCCCTTTCCATTGATTCAGATTGTTTCCACACTCACAAATTGCCTGTCTGATATCAAGACCAAGTTGAGCCAAGATTTCCTCCAGCTGAATGTGAACAAAAATAAGGCCACCCTCTTCAGCTACCACCAGTATGTCCATACCTCTTACCTAGATTCCATCAATCTTCCTGCCTGCAATCTCAAAAGGTGCAGAACCGTACTATTCTACTCAATCTTGAATTTAGATTTTTTCCCATTATCAAAACTGCTTTCTTCCACCTCTGCAATACTCCAGGCCTCTGCTCCATCTCTCACCTTCAGTTGTCATAACCCTATTCCATGCCTTCGTAACTCCTAGGTTTGACTTCTCCAATGCAATCGTAATTAGCCTCCTCACCTGAATGTGTTTCAACTTAGAAAGAAAATACAAAATAAACACAGGTAAACAACATAAAAACTCATTTAAAAAAGCACTAAAAAGCCAATAGGAAAAAATATTAACTAAAAAAGCCACTGCCACTTTAATAGCTCCTTTGCACATGAAGTTTCTCTTTATGTCCATTCCAGATGAGTAGATTGAGTATACAGACCTACTTTATCATAAACAACAGTAAATCAAGTGCACAACAGTTTGCATGCATATTATTCATTTAAATTATTTGAATATTACAATGAAGCCCTGGCACAAAATGTGCAAGAGCAACCCATGCAGGTGTTAAGTCTGACTAGAAAATCACATCCAGGGATTTCTTTGGGGACTAGGTGAAATTTTGCAACAGCCAGACTCCCAGTCCCCCTGCATCCGAATTACACAAACCTGCCATCTGGAAAACATCACCATATATCTTAATTTGGAGCAACTGAACCCGGTATTAGCAACCATTATTCTGTCTACTGTGTATATAAATGCAATGTTTTTTTTCCTATTCTTCATTCTTGAAAGTGTTGATTCATTTCGGATTGCAGTTCCACAAAATTTAGGCTTACACACCAGTGCAGTACCAAGGGAGTGCTGTCCTACAGATGTTAAGCCTAGGCCCCATGTCCCTGGTCATGTGGATGTTAAAGATTTTATGGCAATACATGATGAACAGTGAAAAATGGGGCAGTAGAGACATTTTTTAAAAATCCTGTCACTCACTGGCTGCCTGACTTGATTTTTGAGCCAGCTTCGAAATGAGCAGCCGACAGGCAGAAGCCTTAAATATTTAAATCGGGGTCCTAAGCTGGTTGTAGGACCCCAGTGCACAGACTCTGCCGAGTGGTACCAGATGTAGAACAGCACATCCAGTGGTCGTTAAAGGGACCTCTGCAGGCTGTTCTGAAAACGGAGCATAAACCTCAATGCCACTGATTTTTGTGGGGGCCAGGAGGATAGGCAGGAGGAGCACACTGTGGTTGCAGTATGCACTGTAGCAACTCACCAATGTTACTTCAGTAGCACCTCCCTCCCTTGTGACCTCTACCACTAAGAAGACAAGAGCAGCAATGTCTTGGGAACATCATCAGCTCCAAGTTCCACTACAAACCACACACCATCCTGACTTGGACATGCATCACTATTCCTTCACTGTTGTTGTGTCAAGATCCTGGAATTCCATACCTAACACCACTGTGGAGCACCATCACCACAAGGACTGCAGCAGTTCAATGAGAAGGCCCAACATCACCTTCTCAGGGCAACTAAGAATGGGCAATAAATGCAGCTGTGTCAGTGTTGTGAACATTCCTAGAACAAATAATAATATTTTTTTCTTTCATTTGAGACTATTCTATTGCTTTGGAGAATCCTGGACATTACTCTTCACACGGGAGTTATTTTCAATTTATTAGCGATGGTTTGACATGTACACAATGTCATACACAAACAGGAATTTAGTGTTGGTCCCTTAGCAGAGGGGTACAGTGACCAGGGGGCATAGATTTAAAGTAATTGGTAGAAGGATTAGGTGGGAGCTGAGGAGAAATGTTTTCATCCAGCGGGTGGTGGGGGTCTGGAACTCACTGCCTGAAAGGATGGTAGAGGCAGAAACCCTCAACTCATTTAAGAAGTATTTGGTTGTGCACTTGAAGTGCTGTAACCTACAGGGCTACGGACCAAGTGCTGGAAAGTGGGGTTATCCTGGATAGCTCTTTCTCGGCCAGCACGGATAAGGTGGGCCCAATGGCCTCCTCCTTCTGTGCCGTAACTTTCTATGAAATAATTTTTATGTTCCAACATCTTCTTAGTAATGAGTTCCAGCGTGAGTCAGTATCAGTGAAACACATTTTTCTGAGACTCCCCCTTATCAAACTTCAGTCCTCCATACTGAATCAAAGAAGTGATTCTGACCATTTAAATTAGAATGTTGCGTGTGATTGGATGATTAACTAATACACTGGTATGAAGTGAATAGAACAAATATGCAAATAAAAGCCAAGCAAACATGCTACTGCACTGACAAACTACAAAACAGAATTTGGCCCTATACTTCTACAGACTGATTCTACTCAATGGTGTTTTAAGCACCTCCTTTGAATCAAATACCATGAACATTATCTTTTAATACTTTTCCTAACCGGTTTTATCCTCCTGCAGATTTCAAAATTCACTTCTGATTCTTTTTTTACTGCAGGCATTTATGGCCTTGAATCCCTCCATATCAAAAGGACTTGGATCAGTTGAAGGCTAATCTTAAATTAGAAAATGGCTTTACAGCCAAGGTACTGACACATATAAAACATTTGTCTGTTCACTGGTATCTTTCCAGCTGCATGGAACGCAGCCCAAGTTGTTCCTATTCATAGATCTGACGATACTGATGTAATCCAAATAAATATTGCAATTTTAGAACCAGTAGGGAGAATGGTTATTGGCCATAGACCCATTTTTTCCTACTGTTTGAAACTGACACACTATGCTACACATCTACAAGAACTACAGCTGCAGAACAAATTCATTAATCAAAGACAATCTAGTTTTAGATAGCTATATTATCTAATTGACAGCATTTGTTGAATTTACCAACAGGATAAATTGTTTTAAACAGAAAGAAATCTCAGTAAGTCACCTGATATGGAAAACCATATAATTCTGATTCAAAAGTGGAGATTTTCCTGGGTCTGTGCCCAGGTGCACTGGATCGCCTGGGCGCAGCGAATATCGTAAAATATGGTGGGTTGGATCATACATTGTAAAGGAATCCACCTGATGTCCCTTCCATTTGGTATACTTAAAAGATCCTGTGACACTGAAGAGCAGGGAATTCTCTTGGTTTCTCGGCCAAAGCACACCATCAAAAATGGATTAATTGCTCATTCATCACATTGCTGTTTGTGGGAACTTAGTGCACAAGAAAGCTGTTGCTTTTACCTACATAGCAGGAACCGCATTCAAAGCAATTTATTCTATGTGAAACACTTTGAGAGGCTTCTGAGGGATGTAATGAGGTGCTATATTATTTTATTTTTCCTATCCGTCCACAGATGCTATATTGGTATAACTCCATTTGACCAGTATGTTGATTTGCAGTTTCCACATTATGTAAACTACAGATATTGACACAATGCTGCACGGTTTCCAAATCAGTCAGTGTTAAACATACTGCACCTCACAGGAAGAAAGTGACCAGAATAGTTCAATCCATGCTCATTTACAATGCATTTTTTTAAAGTTAGAACTTAGAATTTGATTACTTTGTCCAATCAATCACAACGCCCTTACCTTTGTGTGTACTAATTTGCAATGCAAGCAAAATAAATAGATAATTAAGCTCAAACCTAATGATGTATTTAGGTCCAAATTGAAAAGGAACTGGGCTTCATGAACTGTATATTACTAGTTTTAGGTAATCCAGCAATCCTTGATTTATCTCCTGGAGCCTGAAGGAGGGTCGTGCCCAAAATGCTAACCTGTCTTTTCCATTCACGGATGCTGCCAGACCTGCTGTATAGTTCCAGCATTTGCAGTTAGGAGAAAGAAATTTCTCCTAACCTCTCTCCTTACTCTCTTTGAGATTATTTTATATCAATGATTCCTCATCACTGACTCCCCAACCAGAGGAAATAGTATTT
The DNA here is from genome assembly GCF_035084215.1 of Heptranchias perlo. Lineage (NCBI taxonomy): Eukaryota > Metazoa > Chordata > Chondrichthyes > Hexanchiformes > Hexanchidae > Heptranchias > Heptranchias perlo. The sequence continues at coordinate 112,863,815 of NC_090326.1, read as the reverse complement.
CCCTATCCATTCTATCAAAACACTTCATAGTTTTACAGCAACATAGGAACAAGAGTAGGCCATTCAGCCCCTCAAATTCAATGGAGAGTAAAATCAGGCACGATGTAAAACCAGTGCTCCACCCAATCCTGTCAGTTTCCCACCAGGGAGTTAGGTTGAGATTGCCCCCAATGGCGCTCTCTCTTTGTGTTTCACTCTTATTCACTATGTTTATGTCTTAATGCTCCACTCCATCTCTTCTATATCCTTTCTACATTCCTCCGAACGGTGACTGTTTATGTGTGCCTCCTCTTTCACTCTCTGGACCTCACTCTCTTCTTGTGTTTCTGTAACACACTTTGTGTATGGCTCTCCCTTTTCTCACTCCTTCCCACTTTCACAACCTCTGTCAACCCCCCTGCACTCTCACTCACTCCCCCTTTCACTCCTCCCTCTGCTTTTCATGCCCCCTGTCAACCCCCTACATTCACTCAGTCCCTCTGCCTTTCACACTCCCTGTCATCCCCCCTTTGACCTCTCCCTCCCTCTGCCTTTGACCTTTCACACCCCGTCACCCCTCCTCCATTGACTCAGTCCCTCCCCATCACCCCTCCTCCATTCACTCAGTTCCTCCCTCTGTCACCCCCTCCATTCACTCAGTCCCTCCCTTTGTCACCCCTCCTCCATTCACTCAGTCCCTCCCTCTGTCGCCCCTCCTCCATTCACTCAGTCCCTCCCTCTGTCATCCCCTCCATTCACTCAGTCCCTCCCTCTGTCACCCCTCCTCCATTCACTCAGTCACTCCCTCAGTCACCCCCTCCATTCACTCAGTCGCTGTCTGTCACCCCCTCCATTCACTCAGTCCCTCCCTCTGTCACCCCTCCTCCATTCACTCAGTCACTCCCTCAGTCATCCCCTCCATTCACTCAGTCCCTCCCTCTGTCACCCCCTCCTCCATTCACTCAATCCCTCCCTGTCACCCCCTCCATTCACTCAGTCCCTCCCCGTCACTCCCCTCCATTCACTCACTCCCGCCCCGTCACCCCCTCCATTCACTCACTCTCTCCCCCATCACCCCCTCCATTCACTCACTCCCTCCCTGTCACCCCCTCCATTCACTCACTCCCTCCCCCGTCATCCCCTCCATTCACTCACTCCCTCCCTGTCACCCCCTCCATTTACTCAGTCGCTCCCCGTCACCCCATCCATTCACTCAGTCCCTCCCCCTGTCACCCACTCCATTCACTCAGTCGCTCCCTCTGAACCCCCTCCATTCACTCAGTCGCTCCCTCAGTCACCCCCTCCACTCAGTCCCTCCCTCTGTCACCCCCTCCTCCATTCACTCAGTCCCTCCCTCTGTCACCCCCTCCTCCATTCACTCAATCCCTCCCTGTCACCCCCTCCATTCACTCAGTCCCTCCCTGTCACTGCCATCCATTCACTCACTCCCTCCCCATCACTCACTCCCTCCGTCACCCCCTCCATTCACTCACTCCCTCCCCCATCACCCCCTCCATTCACTCACTCACTCCCCCGTCACCCCCTCCATTCACTCACTCCCTCCCCCGTCACCCCCTCCATTCACTCAACCCGTCCCTGTTACCCCCTCCATTCACTCAGCCTCTCCGGCTGTCACTCCCCTCCATTCACTCAGTCCCTCCCGCTGTCACTCCCCTCCATTCACTCCCTCCCTCCCCATCACCCCCTCCATTCACTCACTCCCTCCGTCACCCCCTCCATTCACTCACTCCCTCCCCCATCACCCCCTCCATTCACTCACTCACTCACTCCCCCGTCACCCCCTCCATTCACTCACTCCCTCCCCCGTCACCCCCTCCATTCACTCAACACCTCCCTGTTAACCCCTCCATTCACTCAGCCTCTCCGGCTGTCACTCCCCTCCATTCACTCAGTCCCTCCCGCTGTCACTCCCCTCCATTCACTCACTCCCTCCCCGTCACCCCCCCATTCACTCACTCCCTCCCGTCACCCGCCTCCATTCACTCCCTCCGCGTCACCCCCTCCATTCTCTCCCTCCCCGTCATCCCCTCCATTCACTCCCTCCCCGTCACCCCCTCCATTCATTCACTCCCTCCCCCAGTCACCCCCTCCATTCACTCACACCCTCCCTGTCACCCCCTCCATTCACTCCCTCCCCCTGTCACCCCCTCCATTCACTCCCTCCCCCTGTCACCCCCTCCATTCACTCCCTCCCCCTGTCACCCCCTCCATTCACTCCCTCCCCCTGTCACCCCCTCCATTCACTCCCTCCCCCATCACCCCCTCCATTCACTCACTCACCCCTCCGTCACCCCCTCCATTCACTCACTCCCTCCCTGTTAACCCCTCCATTCACTCAGCCTCTCCGGCTGTCACTCCCCTCCATTCACTCAGTCCCTCCCGCTGTCACTCCCCTCCATTCACTCACTCCCTCCCCGTCACCCCCCCATTCACTCACTCCCTCCCCCATCACCCCCTCCCTCCCTGTCACCCCCTCCAATCACTCACTCCCTCCCCCATCACCCCCTCCATTCACTCACTCACTCCCCCGTCACCCCCTCCATTCACTCACTCCCTCCCCCGTCACCCCCTCCATTCACTCAACCCGTCCCTGTTACACCCTCCATTCACTCAGCCTCTCCGGCTGTCACTCCCCTCCATTCACTCAGTCCCTCCCGCTGTCACTCCCCTCCATTCACTCCCTCCCTCCCCATCACCCCCTCCATTCACTCACTCCCTCCGTCACCCCCTCCATTCACTCACTCCCTCCCCCATCACCCCCTCCATTCACTCACTCACTCACTCCCCCGTCACCCCCTCCATTCACTCACTCCCTCCCTCCCCCGTCACCCCCTCCATTCACTCAACCCCTCCCTGTTAACCCCTCCATTCACTCAGCCTCTCCGGCTGTCACTCCCCCCCATTCACTCACTCCCTCCCCCATCACCCCCTCCCTCCCTGTCACCCCCTCCAATCACTCACTCCCTCCCCTCTCACCCGCCTCCATTCTCTCCCTCCCCGTCACCCCCTCCATTCTCTCCCTCCCCGTCATCCCCTCCATTCACTCCCTCCCCGTCACCCCCTCCATTCATTCACTCCCTCCCCCAGTCACCCCCTCCATTCACTCACACCCTCCCTGTCACCCCCTCCATTCACTCCCTCCCCCTGTCACCCCCTCCATTCACTCCCTCCCCCTGTCACCCCCTCCATTCACTCCCTCCCCCTGTCACCCCCTCCATTCACTCCCTCCCCCTGTCACCCCCTCCATTCACTCCCTCCCCCATCACCCCCTCCATTCACTCACTCACCCCTCCGTCACCCCCTCCATTCACTCACTCCCTCCCTGTTAACCCCTCCATTCACTCAGCCTCTCCGGCTGTCACTCCCCTCCATTCACTCAGTCCCTCCCGCTGTCACTCCCCTCCATTCACTCACTCCCTCCCCGTCACCCCCCCATTCACTCACTCCCTCCCCCATCACCCCCTCCCTCCCTGTCACCCCCTCCAATCACTCACTCCCTCCCCTCTCACCCGCCTCCATTCATTCCCTCCCCGTCACCGCCTCCATTCTCTCCCTCCCCGTCATCCCCTCCATTCACTCCCTCCCCGTCACCCCCTCCATTCATTCACTCCCTCCCCCAGTCACCCCCTCCATTCATTCACTCCCTCCCCCAGTCAACCCCCTCCATTCACTCACACCCTCCCTCTGTCACCGCTCCTCCATTCACTCAGTCCCTCCCTGTCACCCCCTCCATTCACTCAGTCCCTCCCTCTGTCACCCCTCCTCCATTCACTCAGTCCCTCCCTCTGTCACCCCTCCTCCATTCATTCAGTCCCTCCCTCTGTCACCCCTCCTCCATTCACTCAGTCACTCCCTGTCACCCCTCCTCCATTCACTCAGTCCCTCCCTCTGTCACCCCCTCCATTCACTCAGTCGCTCCCTCAGTCACCCCCTCCATTCACTCAGTCGTTGTCTGTCACCCCCTCCGTTCACTCAGTCCCTCCCTCTGTCACCCCCTCCTCCATTCACTCAGTCCCTCCCTCTGTTACCACCTCCTCCATTCACTCAATCCCTCCCTGTCACCCCCTCCTTTCACTCAATCCCTCCCCGTCACCCCTCCATTCATTCACTCACTCCCTCCCCGTCACCCCCTCCATTCACTCACTCCCTCCCCCTGTCACCCCTCCATTCATTCACTCACTCCCCCTGTCACCCCCCCTCCATTCACTCACTCACTCCCTCCCTCTGTCACCCCCCTCCATTCACTCTCACTCACTCCCTCCCCCTGTTACCCCCCTCCATTCATTCACTCACTCCCCCCGTCACCCCCTCCATTCATTCACTCACTCCCTCATCCTGTTACCCCCCCCTCCATCCATTCATTCACTCACTCCCTCATCCTGTCACCCCCTCCCCCCCCTGTCACCCCCTCCATTCATTCAGTCACTCCCTCATCCTGTTACCCCCCCCTCCATTCATTCACTCACTCCCTCATCCTGTTACCCCACTCCATTCATTCACTCACTCCCTCATCCTGTTACCCCCCCATTCATTCACTCACTCCCTCATCCTGTTACCCCCCCTCCATTCATTCACTCACTCCCTCATCCTGTTACCCCCCCTCCATTCATTCACTCACTCCCTCATCCTGTTACCCCCCTCCATTCATTCACTCACTCCCTCATCCTGTTACCCCCCCTCCATTCATTCACTCACTCCCTCATCCTGTTACCCCCCCTCCATTCATTCACTCACTCCCTCATCCTGTTACCCCCCCTCCATTCATTCACTCACTCCCTCATCCTGTTACCCCCCTCCATTCATTCACTCACTCCCTCATCCTGTTACCCCCCCCTCCATTCATTCACTCACTCCCTCATCCTGTTACCCCCCCTCCATTCATTCACTCACTCCCTCATCCTGTTACCCCCCCCCTCCATTCATTCACTCACTCCCTCATCCTGTTACCCCCCCCTCCATTCATTCACTCACTCCCTCATCCTGTTACCCCCCCCCTCCATTCATTCACTCACTCCCTCATCCTGTTACCCCCCCTCCATTCATTCACTCACTCCCTCATCCTGTTACCCCCCCCCTCCATTCATTCACTCACTCCCTCATCCTGTTACCCCCCCCTCCATTCATTCACTCACTCCCTCATCCTGTTACCCCCTCCCCTCCATTCATTCACTCACTCCCTCATCCTGTTACCCCCCCTCCATTCATTCACTCACTCCCTCATCCTGTTACCCCCCCTCCATTCATTCACTCACTCCCTCATCCTGTTACCCCCCTCCATTCATTCACTCACTCCCTCATCCTGTTACTCCCCCTCCATTCATTCACTCACTCCCTCATCCTGTTACCCCCCCTCCATTCATTCACTCACTCCCTCATCCTGTTACCCCCCCCTCCATTCATTCACTCACTCCCTCATCCTGTTACCCCCCCCTCCATTCATTCACTCACTCCCTCATCCTGTTACCCCCCCTCCATTCATTCACTCACTCCCTCATCCTGTTACCCCCCCTCCATTCATTCACTCACTCCCTCATCCTGTTACCCCCCCCCTCCATTCATTCACTCACTCCCTCATCCTGTTACCCCCCCTCCATTCATTCACTCACTCCCTCATCCTGTTACCCCCCCCCTCCATTCATTCACTCACTCCCTCATCCTGTTACACCCCCCTCCATTCATTCACTCACTCCCTCATCCTGTTACCCCCCCCTCCATTCATTCACTCACTCCCTCATCCTGTTACCCCCCCTCCATTCATTCACTCACTCCCTCATCCTGTTACCCCCCCCCCTCCATTCATTCACTCACTCCCTCATCCTGTTACCCCCCCCTCCATTCATTCACTCACTCCCTCATCCTGTTACCCCCTCCCCTCCATTCATTCACTCACTCCCTCATCCTGTTACCCCCCCTCCATTCATTCACTCACTCCCTCATCCTGTTACCCCCCTCCATTCATTCACTCACTCCCTCATCCTGTTACTCCCCCTCCATTCATTCACTCACTCCCTCATCCTGTTACCCCCCCTCCATTCATTCACTCACTCCCTCATCCTGTTACCCCCCCCATTCATTCATTCACTCACTCCCTCATCCTGTTACCCCCTCCCCTCCATTCATTCACTCACTCCCTCATCCTGTTACCCGCCCCTCCATTCATTCACTCACTCCCTCATCCTGTTACCCCCCCTCCATTCACTCACTCCCTCATCCTGTTACCCCCCCCTCCATTCATTCACTCACTCCCTCATCCTGTTACCCCCCCCTCCATTCATTCACTCACTCCCTCCCTCATCCTGTTACCCCCCCTCCATTCATTCACTCACTCCCTCATCCTGTTACCCCCCCCCCTCCATTCATTCACTCCCTCCCTCATCCTGTTACCCCCCCCTCCATTCATTCACTCACTCCCTCATCCTGTTACCCCCCCTCCATTCATTCACTCACTCCCTCATCCTGTTACCCCCCCTCCATTCATTCACTCACTCCCTCATCCTGTTACCCCCCCCCTCCATTCATTCATTCACTCACTCCCTCATCCTGTTACCCCCCCCTCCATTCATTCATTCATTCACTCCCTCATCCTGTTACCCCCCCCCTCCATTCATTCATTCACTCCCTCCCTCATCCTGTTACCCCCCCCCCTCCATTCATTCACTCACTCCCTCATCCTGTTACCCCCCCTCCATTCATTCATTCACTCACTCCCTCATCCTGTTACCCCCCCTCCATTCATTCATTCACTCACTCCCTCATCCTGTTACCCCTCCCTCCATTCATTCATTCACTCACTCATCCTGTTACCCCCCCCCCCTCCATTCATTCATTCACTCACTCCCTCATCCTGTTACCCCCCCCCCCTCCATTCATTCATTCACTCACTCCCTCATCCTGTTACCCCCCCCCATTCATTCACTCCCTCCCTCATCCTGTTAACTCCCCCTCCATTCATTCACTCACTCCCTCATCCTGTTACCCCCCCCCATTCATTCACTCACTCCCTCATCCTGTTACCCCCCCTCCATTCATTCACTCACTCCCTCATCCTGTTACCCCCCCCTCCATTCATTCATTCACTCCCTCATCCTGTTACCCCCCCCTCCATTCATTCACTCACTCCCTCATCCTGTTACCCCCCCTCCATTCATTCATTCACTCACTCCCTCATCCTGTTACCCCCCCTCCATTCATTCATTCACTCACTCCCTCATCCTGTTACCCCCCCCCATTCATTCACTCCCTCCCTCATCCTGTTAACCCCCCCTCCATTCATTCACTCACTCCCTCATCCTGTTACCCCCCCCCCATTCATTCACTCACTCCCTCATCCTGTTACCCCCCCTCCATTCATTCACTCACTCCCTCATCCTGTTACCCCCCCCTCCATTCATTCACTCCCTCCCTCATCCTGTTACCCCCCCCTCCATTCATTCACTCACTCCCTCATCCTGTTACCCCCCCCATTCATTCACTCACTCCCTCATCCTGTTACCCCCCCCCATTCATTCACTCACTCCCTCATCCTGTTACCCCCCCCCCATTCATTCACTCATTCCCTCATCCTGTTACCCCCCCTCCATTCATTCACTCACTCCCTCATCCTGTTACCCCCCCTCCATTCATTCACTCACTCCCTCATCCTGTTACCCCCCCCCCTCCATTCATTCACTCACTCCCTCATCCTGTTACCCCCCCCCCCATTCATTCATTCACTCACTCATCCTGTTACCCCCCCCCATTCATTCACTCACTCCCTCATCCTGTTACCCCCCCCCCCTCCATTCATTCACTCACTCCCTCATCCTGTTACCCCCCCCTCCATTCATTCACTCACTCCCTCATCCTGTTACCCCCCCCCCCATTCATTCATTCACTCACTCATCCTGTTACCCCCCCCCCATTCATTCACTCACTCCCTCATCCTGTTACCCCCCCCATTCATTCACTCACTCCCTCATCCTGTTACCCCCCCCCATTCATTCACTCACTCCCTCATCCTGTTACCCCCCCCCATTCATTCACTCATTCCCTCATCCTGTTACCCCCCCCTCCATTCATTCACTCACTCCCTCATCCTGTTACCCCCCCCATTCATTCACTCACTCCCTCATCCTGTTACCCCCCCCATTCATTCACTCACTCCCTCATCCTGTTACCCCCCCCTCCATTCATTCACTCCCTCATCCTGTTACCCCCCCCTCCATTCACTCACTCACTCCCTCATCCTGTTACCCCCCCCCCCTCCATTCATTCACTCACTCCCTCATCCTGTTACCCCCTCCATTCACTCACTCCCTCATCCTGTTACCCCCCCCCCTCCATTCACTCACTCCCTCATCCTGTTACCCCCCCCCTCCATTCACTCACTCCCTCATCCTGTTACCCCCCCATTCATTCACTCACTCCCTCATCCTGTTACCCCCCCCTCCATTCACTCACTCACTCCCTCATCCTGTTACCCCCCCCTCCATTCACTCACTCACTCCCTCATCCTGTTACCCCCCCCCTCCATTCATTCACTCACTCCCTCATCCTGTTTCTCTTTCGCTGCTTCACGGGGGAGGGGCGGGTGAAGGGTCGCCGGCAGTCGGTGACGTCACGGCGCGCTCGGTCCAATGTCTGCGGGTGTTGTTTGCGCAGGCTCGGCGGCCGTGTCCAATGGGGCGGCGGGGTGTGGGGGGGTGCGGGCGGCGGTAATGTTGTGAGTTTGGGGTTTTTTTTTTCCCCTTCAGTTTGATTTTCGGGGTTTGTGTGAAATCGAGAGCGGCCTCCGCCTGGGGCCTGTCCGCTCCCTGCACTGACCCGACCCGACCCGACCCGCCGGGGCCATGGTCTTCCTCAAGCTCCGGGACCAGGTAAGTCCCGCGCCGCGCACCTTGCTGTTGGTCAGATTGGGGGATGAGGGACCGCGGCCGCAGGTCGGGCCTGTGCGCCGGGGCCAGGGGACGGTAACTGGAGCCCGAGCCGCTGGGGAGGGTCACTGAATGGCCAGTGGGCCGGGCCTCCCCCCCCCCCCAGGGGGCCGGCTCTTCTCCTGCCCCACCTCCCGGGCTCAGGGTACTCGTGGTGCCGCCGCCGCCCCCGGTTGTGGAGGGTTTTCACCGGTTCCCCCCCCCGGTTACTCGGACCGTGCGGGGCCTCCTCCTCCTCCGAGCTTTGCCGGCGGCGAGTCCCCGGGGTCGTTTATCCTCCGGCTGGTTTAATTGGACTTGAGGCCGGGCGGTTGAGTTGTGATGGATCGTGGGGGAGGGGAGTTGGACCCCGCCGGGGGTTCAGTGGCGCCCCGGGTGCCGGGGTTTTGTGAGCCGAAACTTTTCGCGGGGCCCGTTTGACGCGGGCTGAGGGACCGGGTCCGGGTCCGGATCGACACCTTGTGCATGTGCTGGGTTCCTGATCTGAGCGAGATGCTTTCTCCTGAGTGTGGAGGCTGCAGCAGGTGGTGAATGAACTACGTTGCACTTTGCAAATCTGTTTATGCCCGGCTCCAGGGGCGAGCAGGCATTCATAATCAGGAATCGTGCTGGAAGAAGTAAAGCTTTGCCGGTGGCAATCGGTATGGTCTTATCCCATGGTAACAAAATCAACCTGATTGGTAAAACTGTTCAGTATTGCTGTTCAGTGATCATAGAATCAGTACAGTACAGGAAGAGGTTATCCTGCCTGTGTCGGCTCTTTGAAAGAGCTTTCCAATCAGTTCCGCTCCCCTGGCCTTTCCCCATAGCCCTGCAAATTTTTCCTTTTCAAGCATATATCCAATTCCCCGTTGAAAGTTACTATTGAATCTGCTTCCACAACCCTATGAGGCAATGTATTCCAGATCATAACTTGCTGTGTAAAAAAAATTACTCATCTCTGGTTCTTTTGCCTTAAATGTGTATCCTCTGGTTACTGACCCTCCTGCCAGTGGGAACAGTTTCTCCTTATTTACTCTTATCAAAACGCTTCATAATTTTGAACACCTCTATTAAATCTCCCCATAACCTTCTCTACTCTGAACAATCTCAGATTCTCTAATCTCTCCACACAACTGTAGTCCCTCATCCCTGGGACTATTCTAGTAAATCTCCTCTGCACCCTATCCAAGGCCAAGACATCCTTCCTAAAGTGAGGTGCCCAGAATTAAACATAATGCTCCAGCTGAAGCCAAACCAGTGATTTATTGAGGTTTAGTATAACTTCCTTGCTTCTGTACTCTGTGTCTCTATTTATAAAGTCCACGATCCCGTATGCTTTTTTAACAGCCGTATCAACTTGTCTTGCCACTTTCACATCTTTGAAATAGTTTTAAAAAGAATTTTTTTTTGTTCCTTTTCCATTATGGTGTTTCATTCAGCTATGTTCCCTCACTGGTCAAAATACAGTCCACAGGCCATATTCCATTTGTTTGCTGATGCTGTCGTAGGTATGCAAGAATGCTCAAGGCGATTTCTCCCCCCCCCCCTTACATTGTCTTGCCGAAACCTAATTTTCTTCCCCCATGTCCATGGCTCTATTGAAGGTACAGTACTGACTTGCTGTGTTTATGGGTGTTGGGAGCCCTTTGCTGACTTTCCCAAGTGTTGTAGACTGTCTATCTCCTGGAGGGAATCACAGCTGAACACAGTCCAGCCCTCGCCCCCAGATATGTGCATTTTTCAGTAGGGGTAGCTGGATAGTGATCAAGAGCAGGACCTTCTCAGATAGTTTTCTCATCTCCTTCTAAACCAAACTCTCTTGGCCATCATTGGCTGTCTTCAAAGTAAATTTAGTAACAATGATTTAAGTTACTTACCTGAAGATTACAAATGATGCATAATTCCATACAGTTTTCAACAAGTTTGATCTGATAGGAGAAAACTGGTTTGGCAAATTGAGCACAGCCAACATAATGTTTCTAGAACGTGACCTGTTGAACCAGAAAATATAAATCATTGTAAAATACAGATCTTTACTAAGGCTCAGTTTATCATAGACTTGGTCAGGTTTGTGTAGATATTGAGAGACTCTCTCCCTTGGAAAACTTTGGCTTGGTGTGAGTTGGGCGTAGTGGTGGTTCTCCATTAACTTTGGGCCCACACGTTGTTAGAAATTGTGGAAATCCTGCTCGAGTAAGTCCCTTCAATCGTTGATCCTTTTTAGGAAGAACTCTTTCCACTAATATCTGACTCAGGATCAGGACGCATCCTGCTCAGGCTATCAAAGGGGATTACTCTGCCGGACAATTGATGATTATCCCATAGACATTGGAAATTGAGTTTTGTCAGGGTAGATTCTAATAGGATGGTGCTGAAAGTAATCATGCTTTTCTATCGGAAATGTTTTGGTCACCATAATTTATTATAAGGATCACTGTATGTATTAAAGCATATGTGTGTCTCTTCAGTTTTTTGACTGATTCTTGTCCTTAACTCAGACAGTAATTTTATCAATTCTTTGCCCTGCTGACTAGACAGCTCTGTACCTGAGAAGGTGGATACATATCCTGGTTCCAGGTCACAGTTAATTCCTTGTCTTTCAGCTGCTAAGAGGTGCCAGTGACCCTTTTGGGTGTGATTCACCCTTTCAATTTTCCTCTCCCATTGTTGAGATACCTCAGCCCCTGACCAGCATCTCTCCACTCAACAGTAATAATTGATAAACTAATCAAACTTAGAGAGCATAAAACCCCTGGTCTGGATGGATTGCATCCACGCATATTAAAAGAAGCTAGGGAAGAGATAGCAGAGGCACTATTACATATGTATAAAAATTCATTAGAAAAGGGAATAATGCCAGAGGACTGGCGGACAGCTAATGTCATTCCTATATTTAAAAAGGGAGATAGAACAATTCCAAGGAACCAGTTAGCTTGATGTCGGTGGTAGGAAAGATAATGGAATCTTTACTCAAAGATGTAATAGAAAAACATCTAGAAACTGAAAATATAATATAGAGTAGCCACCACGGATTTCAAAAGGGAAAGTCATACTTGACCAACCTTATTGAATTCTTTCAAGTACAGAAAGAGTAGACAGAGAGTAGGGGTTAAGGGTAGCTACTTAGACTGGCAAAAGGTGGGAAGTGGTGTTCCACAGCGATTGGTACTGTTGTTCACCATTTACATTAACAATTTGGACTCGGGAATCGGAAGTACAATTTCAAAATTTATGGTCAACACCAAATTGGTGGGGATGGGTGTAGTTAATACAAAGGAAGAATGTATCACAATGCAAGAAGACATTAATGCACTTGTAGAATGGATGTGTAATTGGCAAATGAGTTTCAATATAGGTAAGTGTGAGGTGGTGCATTATGGTAGGAAGAATGAGGCCACATATTGCTTGGATAATAAGAGTCTAGATGGGATAGAGGAGCAAAGGGATCTCGGGGTACAGATACACTAATCACTAAAAGTAGTGACGCAGGTTAATAAGACCATAAAAAAGGCAAACCAAGCACTAGGGTTCATTTCTAGAGGGATAGAGTTGAAAAGCGGAGAAATTATGTTAAACTTGTATAGAACCTTGCTTAGACCACACTTGGAGTATTGTGCACAGTTCTGGTCTCCATATTATAAAAAGGATATGGAGAAGGTGCAAAGATGATTCACAAGAATGACACCAGAACTGAGAGGATATACTTATCAGGAAAGACTAAATAGGCTCGTCAAATCACGATTATCCGCATAGTTTATTTTAAATGTTATTGTACTGTCAGATCACATTTGGAGATTCATGAGTATTAACCCTGTCAGATTCAATTTTTACTTTGATTCTTTAATGTTCTAAATATTTATCATCCATTTCTTATCCTAAACACCCCATGTGTAAATGGTCATGTTTCAGCTGACTTTTTTTAGTCTTATGCCACTGGCATTAGTTCACTAGAAGATTTTTTTTTAGGCCTTATTTGACCACAGTGTTTACTCCATGGTAGGATCCCTGCTGCTTATGCAGTGTGTGCTGTTACAGGAAGCTCACTGTAAGGTGAAGGAATCCTGTTTTGATTTTGCTAGCATAGACTATAAATGAAAATTTAGCAATTACAGACTAAGTGTTTGTTTGAATACTGATGGACACCTGGTGTCCATGGAACTGCACCTCAGCAAGAACTTGATGCCTTCAAGAGGAGGAGGGTAGGGAAAGAAAACTGTAAAGGGGGAAAAGCTTTTTCCAAAACCAATGTTTGTATACTGTATAAAATCATAATTGTTATCTAACATGAATGAGTAACTCACCTGTTTACAACCACATTGTTTGAGTTGTCACCTGCATGCATTAAATTTAAATGTAATTTGGGTTATCATGTGGGATCTTTTATTTTTGTAATGATCCAGATATTGATGTAGCCCACTCAGTTTGTCACTTAAAGGAACTAGTATGAAAAATCTGAAGTACTTCTGTTCTGAGCTGCCCATTTATTAAGAGAAATCTCCTGTTTAGCAAGAATTGCTAATGCTTTTACAAATATGCCTTGGCAGTGGTGGCATTCCCGCCTCTAAGTCGAAAGGTTGTAAGTTCACTTGAGAACGTTATTTTGGCTGACACTTTAGTGCAGTACTGAGGGGGTGTTGCATTGACGGAGGTGCCGTCTCTTAGATGAGATGTTAAACCGAAGTTCAGTCTGCCCTCAGCTGCACGTAAAAGATTCCATGGCACTATTTGAAGGGGAGTTCTTCCGGTGTCCTGGCCAACATTTATCCCTCAACCAACATCATTAAAACAGATTACCTGGTCATTTATCTCGTAGCTGTTTGTGGGACCTTGCCGTGTGCAAATTGGTTGCCGTGTTTCCCTACATTACAACAGTGACTACACTTCAAAAAAAATTATTTGGCTCTGAAGCGCTTTGTGCCATTCTAAGGTTGTGAAAGGCGCTGTTTGTTTTTTTTTCTTAAAATAAAAGCTCAGTGTCCAGATCTGTTGTATAACCAATAACTTCGATTAGGGCATCATGATATAGTGACCATCAATACTGTCTCAAATTTGGTGTTAAATTGTTCTGTAAATTACTTGTTCAAGGACCTGAACAAAATGCTAGTGTTTGTTTGTCTTGTATGTATTATGTGCAATAAAAAAACCTGTGCTTCGAAATCCAAATTCAGATGATAGTCTTCATGTGTTAGTCTTTTAATTCCAGTGTCTATTATCCAGCATTTATTTATTTATAGTGAAAGAATCTGTGATTTATTTCTGGTGGCATGAAACAAAATCCAAAGCATGCCCAGCTACTTATCGCTATGCGAGTACCAGGAGTTACATAATGGGGGAGTTTACGGAGTTTCAAGTATTGAGAGACAAGGATGTGTCCTTTCCCTGCTGTGTTCTGCACTATAGTCAACTGGCTTATGTGGCAGATGATGAAGGGCGAAGAGGCTGTGATTTGGTGGAGACTGCCACTGTTCTGAGTTATGGTGAATGCATTTTTGGCAGATGGCATCAAATTTCACCCATTTTACAACTTCGTAAAACGTGTGTGTTTGTGTGCAGTGTGGAAGCTAGTTTAATATGAATGGTTTACATACTGCTTGGATTAGAAGAGCCAGAAAAATTGGAAATATTTATAATTCCATTATAATAATGGAGAAGGTCAAAGTGCTGGGTATAGGAATATAGCAGGCTTTAAATGTGATATTTGAGGCCGACCTTAGAGATATGTCACCTTGTAGCAAACACAATTCAAGTTGATGGTAATTGGAACACTTGGCGAATAGCCAAAGCATCTTTCGCATTAAGTCCTGGCTGGAGTCTAAGTTGTAAATACACCATGACAGGGTTCTTCACTGCTGGTTGGTGCAGCCATGTGGAAATACAGAGGACTAACAAAGAAGAAGTCTTAGACTAGTGTTGCATCAGGAGAATTATAGCTCTCTGGTGGAAGGACTTAATCGCCAATCAAAGTGCAACATTAAATAAAATAACCATCAGTTACGCATTATGAATACTGAATCCTGATGTGAGAGGTACAGAATAACAAAATACACTTTCTTCCAATCTGACCCAGTAACCCAGATAATTTCAATGTATTAACTATTTTCTGCTGGTATCACTATTGGTACTGTCCTCAGCCATGTTGCAACACATTAATAAAGATAGTACCTCAAACTTGGTTTCAGCTTTCTGAAAATGAAAATTTTTTGATTTACAATCACTGTATTTTTTCAGGAAACAGATTTCATAAACTTCTTGATCACACTACCCCACATCAATGTAATTAGAAGATTTTTTTTCTAATTAAGTTTGTTTTAATTGCAGTACTTAATCTGAATCATTACAGCATAGAAGGAGGCCAATTGACTCATCGAGCTTGCTCTTTGTGAGAGCAATCCAGTTAGTCCCATTCCCCCACTTTTTCCCCGTAGCCCTGCAAATTTTTTCCCTTCAAATATTTATCCAATTCCTTTTTGAAAGCCACGATTGAATCTGCATTCACCTCCCTTTCAGATCATAACTACTCCCTGTGTAAAAGTTTTTACTCACGTCTCCTTTGTTTCTTTTGCCAATCACCTTAAATCTGTGTTCTCTGGTTCTCGACCCTTCCGCCAATAGGAACAGTTTCTCTTTATTTACTTTATCTAAACCTTTCATGATTTGAACACTTCTATCAAATCTCCTCTCAAGCTTCTCTACTCTAAGGAAACAACCCCAGCTTCTCCAGTCTATCCATGTAACTGAAGTCCCTCATCCCTGGAACCATTCTAGTAAATCTTTTCTGCACCCTCTTTAAGGCATTCACATCCTTCCTAAAGTGTGGTGCGCAGAATTGGACACGATACTCCAGTTGTGGCTGAACCAGTGTTTACCAAGGTTCAACATAACTTGTTTGCTTTTGCACTTTATGCCTCTATTTATAAAGCCCAGGATCCCGTATGCTTTTTTAATCGCTTTCTCAACCTGTCCTGCCACCTTCAAAGATTTGTTCACAGATACCCCCAGGTCTCTCTGTTCCTGCACCCCCTTTAGAATTGTACCATTTAGTTTATATTGTTCTTTCTGCCAAAATGTACCACTTCGCACTTCTGTGCATTAAATTTCATCTGCCAGGTGTCCGCCTATGCCACCAGCCTGTCTATGTCCTCCTGAAGTCTATTACTATCCTCCTCACTGTTCACTACACTCCCAAGTTTTGTCATCTGCAAATTTTGAAATTGTGCCATGTGCACCCAAGTCCAAGTCATTAATATATATATTTTTTAAAAAGCAGCGATCCTAGTCCTGACACCTGGGGAACACCACTGTATACCTTCCTCCAGTCCGAAAAACAACCGTTCACCACTACGCTCTGTTTCCTGTCACTTAGCCAATTTCATATCCACGCTGCCATTGCCCCTTTTATTCCATGGGCTTCAATTTTGCTGACAAGCCTATTATGTGGCACTTTATCAAATGCCTCTTGAAAGTCCATCTACACATCAATTGCATTGCCCTCATCAAAAAACTCAATCATGTTAGTTAAACACGATTTGCCTTTAACAAAGTATGGGTGGCCTCCTTCATGACTTCAGCAAGGTTGCATGAGCTGCTTGTAGATTGTAAAAAGGCAAACTGTTTGAAGATCTTTGCTTATATGACGGAAGTATAAATAAATAACTTGATATCAAATGTGCAGTTATTGAACTTTAAGTTTGAGTACCAAGTTTGAAATTGGGTTCAGCTGTCTAGCTTGTGATCTAGAACACCCAAAGTTTTGCGATCTGCTGCCATGGCCATTGGTGATTGTGCTTTTCCTCCAAACTTTTTTTGCTGTATTTCTGCCCATTTTTATCTCCCTCCCATTTGTTAAAATTCCATGAAGGTTTAATTATGTATCTGACATAAAGTGAGAATACAATTTATGCCAACTTAAAATCCTAAACTGGTTGAGATGGCTCTAATAAATGAAGACGACTGAGAAAATCTTGATAGAAAACACCTGTTGAGTTTTCAGATTGACTGAAGGACAGCTCATGATAGAAAAGTGCTATTTTTGTGACACATGGGGAACTAGAACAGGCTAGTGTTCAGAACTGCAGGAAATGTAACTAAAACATTTATTAGGTCTGTCCTTTGGAGATATTGGAGACCTTGTAAAAATGGGACAATCCAATCCATTCTCGTGATGGATAGCAGGATTGACCGTGACTGAGAAGGAGGTTTGTTAACTGGAGTTATTGGATTAGAAACAGTTTCAGTTTATTGAAACTGAAAATCATAGGATATCCCCATTCATTGTGTTTTGATAATAACTGATGGAAAAAGGACTTTTTACACTGAGCATCATTCAGAGGTAAAATTCCAAATGCCTCAACTGTTGAAACCATGTTTACCATAAGCGAGCACAATCAGTTCTTAAACAATCAACCAGTTGGAACCCATCAAACAGGAGGCAACACTGCTGCCACCTTCAGTGCTCCTATCCCCTGTAGCTGAAAATAAGTCAGTTTATTTTATTTAGAGTGGAGGTGCTGCCTGGTTTTTGAGACAGAGTGCAGATGATAACTGCATGAGAGAGGCAATGATAGTGGGGATCAGGGAATGACAGGTAATGAGGGGGTGCAAGAAATGTGGAGTGAAGGCATGTTAGGGAGAGGGATAATGAGTGCAGTCTAGATTTCAAGTATAGTTGGAAACAAAGCATTTCAAAACTCACATTGGACTCAGTTTCAAAACTGCTTGCAAGTTGATTGTTATTTTTTTAAAGTTCTTTTTCCCGTTTTTGAGTTTTGAAAGGTTATCATTTTCTTGACTGTTATCTTGATAACTGTCATCATTTTGTACTGTGAAATATTACTGCGTAATGTACAGCTTCTTCTGCTTTTGATACAAACTTAAGAATTTTATCTGTCACAACTTAGCAAGATTTTTGCTCAACCCTTCGTTGAGGGTTCTATAACAAGGGGACATAGATTCAAGGTAAAAGGCGGGAGGTTTAGAGGGGATTTGAGAAAGAACTTTTTCACCCAGAGGGTGGTTGGAGTCTGGAACTCACTGTCTGAAAGGGTTGTGGAGGCAGGAACCCTCACAACATTCAAGAAGCATTTGGATGAGCACTTGAAATGTCATAGCATACAAGGCTACGGACCAAATGCTGGAATATGGGATTAGAGTAGACAGGGCTGATGGCCGGCGCGGACACGATGGGCCGAAGGGCCTCTATCCGTGCTGTATAACTCTATGACTCGAGGGACTATTCCTCACCTACCATAACCTAGCAGTAAAGCACCATAGTTTAGGATGCCATTGCCTTCCCAAATTGACCTTTGTCGCATTGCGTCATTAAATATCCAGTTCCGTGCACACAGCGCAGCGCTGGTTGCTGCCAAGGTGTAAACTTTTGATCAGTGAGGTGTAAAATCCTCAATGGCTTTCCTAGATTGTTGTTAGCCGCATATGCTTCCTTGTGGTAACCAATGTTTTCAACTGTTAAACATTTGGAATTTCATCTTGGAATGATGCTGGGTGTAAAAATTCCTTTTTCCATCAGCTGTTAATTGACCCATATTTTAGATAAACTTAAACTATTTTTAATCCAACAACTTCAGTTCACTACCCTCCCACTCTCTGATGACCAATTGTTAGTTGTATTGTTTAGTCATTTTTGTGCTGTAGCATTAGAATTCAGTTGGGGCTTCTCGTGGCTATAGGTTTCTTGTTCAGATCCTCGGCAAAGTTTGAGAACCCTATAGGCAAATACGGTAACCTTTTCAAATAGAGTAAACCTTCCCCCCCTGAAAACACTAGTAATTATTTTTTTTAACAACTTCTTCTGTTTTGTATCAATGTGGTGCTTAAGGAATCCCGAAGTCTTCTATCTTGAACCATGCAAAAGACTGAGGGCAGGGGTTAGTCAAACAGACTTTAAGACACAAGCACTGATTTAAAAAGTTAGTTGACTTAAATTTCTGTGAAGTTCATTGATAATTCGAAATTTATATTCCTGTAATTTGTAGGAGTATTGAAGTATATCAACAGCAACAACTTTCATTTATATGTAGAAAAATGTCCCCAGACATTTCAGAGACTTGAGGAAAAAAATATTGATTTGATTTGGAAGATTTCTTTCTTTCAAAAATGTGGTGCACTTTTCACGTGAAGCGTTGAAACCACAGAAACTAACGACAATATTAAAATATTTTCATTAACTGTAATTTTGAAATATTGCTACCAGATTTACTGCAAAAATGTAGAATCTTTCATCGGGGATACGATAGTATAGTGGTTATGTTACTTATAATCCGTAGTCCTGGGTTTATAATCTAGAGAACGTGAGTTCAAATCCCACCATGGCGGTTTGAGAATTTGAATCACTTTTTTTAAAAGTGGAAATAAAAAGCGATATCAGTAAAAGCGACCATGAAGTTGTCAGATTGTCATAAAAACCTAATTGGTTTACTATTTTAGGGAAGGAAACCTGCTGTCCTTGCCCTGTCTGGCCTATATGTGACTCCAGTCCCACACCATGGTTCACTCTTAACTTCCCTTTTGAAGTGGCCTAGCAAACCATGGGAACATCACCACCTCCACATTCCCAACCAAGTCTCACACCATCCTGACTTAGACATATATTGCCGTTCCTTCATTGTTGCTAGGTCAAAATCCGGGAACTCCCTACCTAATGGTATTGTGGCAGTACCTTCACTTCATGGACTGCAGCGGATCAAGAAGGCAGCCCACTACCATCTTCTCAGGGATGGACGCCGGCCTTGCTAGCAACACCCACATCCCAAGAATGATTTTTTTAAGAAGAAATTTTAAGTTTTCCTATAAAAGAGAGAGTTAACTCTTGATTTAAGTGTGGAATTTTAAGATTTAACTTTTAAGATTGTTAAAAACAGTATGTGGCTAGAACATCAGTAATTTAAAGAACTATACATCAGACAATAGGCCAGGTCTTTAAGTGCTTCTACTTTTATATTGCACACATTATGTTGTCTCAGGAGAGAATACAAATGGACTTGGGAGAGGTGACCCTTCTGACTTGAAAGATCCTTGTAAGACACCTGGGTTTAAAAGGATTGTCTCAACTGTGATCATAATAGTCCTAATCACGGTACATTAAGAGAATTAGAAACAAGAATAGTTCTAAAGTCCATCTTGAAAGAAAGAACTTGCATTTATTTTGCCCCTTTCACGCCCTCGGGATGTCCCAAAGCGCTTCACAACCAATGAAGCACTTTTGAAGTGTAGTCACTGTTGTAATGTAGGAAACATGGCAGCCAATTTGTGCGCAGTGAGGGTCCACAGCAGCAGTGAGAGATCTGTTTTTGTGATGCTGGTTGAGCAATAAATATTGGCCACCTGAAAACATCTGGACTAATGAATATGATTAACTGCTTTGAAATGCAAGAGCTGATGGTAAATATTTGAAATTTATATTTTGACTGCTCCCTGTACTGCTACACAGGGAAATCTTTGTCATTACATTTATCCCTGATTTCCTTTTAAACTGGGGAATGGACAAAGTGGTTATTATTATGCGCTTCCACAAGTAACAGTCCCCACCACTTATACCGCCCATGCTTATGATGGGCAACCGTCTATACCGTGCAGTTTTCCATAACCATTTCCATCACTATAGAAATCAATTATAATGGTGGCGCTTGCTACGTATGAAGCGCGCTGGCTATTTCAAGCAATTCTTCATGAGCGGGTTAGTTTCATCAAATGGTAAACTGGGGCCGCGAATCAAACGCTGAACCAGGGCAAAGAAACTACTTTGCTGAGAATTTTCCTACCAGAACTGGAATTAAAAGGTTTCTAAAAAGCACTTCATGTTGAAATTGACACAGTAAAATGACAGTGGCAGAAACTGATGGGCGGATTTGAAATGCTTTGAAACCCTCAATGATCCGATCCTCCCAACAACAGACGGCAGCAGAGATAGATCATCAGTTTAGGAAAGAAACTGGTTCATCGGTACAGAGTCTGACTGACGGGAGGGCACAATATTGTACCTTTTACTTGGATTTATTTTAGTTTTGTAACTTTTTAATACACTCCGAATTCTTTGGAGGGTGTCTGGGGACAATGTTGATTTTACCGTCCCAACGTGTATAGCTGGCAAATCTTTCTGGCTCCAGAACTAGCCACGCCTCTAGCCAAACTGTTCCAGTACAGCTACAACACTGGCATCTACCTGACAATGTGGAAAATTGCCCAGGTATGTCCTGTCCACAAAAAGCAGGACAAATCCAATCCGGCCAATTACCGCCCCATCAGTCTACTCTCAATCATCAGCAGTGTGATGGAAGGTGTCGTCGACAGTGCTATTAAGTGGCACTTACTCACCAATAACCTGCTCACTGATGCTCAGTTTGGGTTCTGCCAGGACCACTCTGCTCCAGACCTGATTACAGCCTTGGTCCAAACATGGACAAAAGAGCTGAATTCCAGAGGTGAGGTGAGAGTGACTGGCCTTGACATCAAGGCAGCATTTGATCGAGTGCGGCACCAAGGAGCCCTAGTAAAATTGAAGTCAATGGGAATCGGGGGGGAAAACTCTCCAGTGGCTGGAGTCATACTTAGCACAAAGGAAGATGGTAGTGATTGTTGGTGGCCAATCATCTCAGCCCCAGGGTATTGCTGCAGGAGTTCCTCAGGGCAGTGTCCTCGGCCCAACCATCTTCAGCTGCTTCATCAATGACCTTCCCTCCATCATAAGGTCAGAAATGGGGATGTTCGCTGATGATTGCACAGTGTTCAGTTGCATTCACAATCCCTCAGATAATGAAGCAGTCCGTGCCCGCATGCAGCAAGACCAGGACAACATCCAGGCTTGGGCTCATAAGTAACATTTGCACCAGACAAGTGCCAGGCAATGACCATCTCCAACAAGAGAGAGTCTAACCACCTCCCCTTGACATTCAACGGCATTACCATCGTCGAATCCCCCACCATCAACATCCTGGGGATCACCATTGACCAGAAACGTAACTGGACCAGCCACATAAATACTGTGGCTACAAGAGCAGGTCAGAAGCTGGGTATTCTGTGGCGAGTGACTCACCCCCTGACTCCCCAAAGCCTTTCCACCATCTACGAAGCACAAGTCAGGAGTGTGATGGAATACTCTCGTCTTGCCTGGATAAGTGCAGCTCCAACAACACTCAAGAAGCTCAACACCATCCAGGACAAAGCAGCCCACTCGATTGGTACCCCATCCACCACCCTAAACATTCACTCCCTTCACCACCAGCCCACCGTGGCTGCAGTGTGTACCATCCACAGGATGCATTGCAGCAACTCGCCAAGGCTTCTTCGACAGCATCTCCCAAACCCGCGACCTCTACCACCTGGAAGGACTAGGGCAGCAAGCGCATGGGAACAACACCCCCTGCCGTTCCCCTCCCAGTCACACACCATCCCGACTTGAAAATATATCGCCGTTCCTTCATCGTCGCTGGGTCAAAATCCTGGAACTCCCTTCCTAACAGCACTGTGGGAGAACCTTCACCAGACGGGCTGCAGCGGTTCAAGAAGGCGGCTCACCATCACCTTCTCAAGGGCAATTAGGGATGGGCAATAAATGCTGTCCTTGCCAGCGATGCCCACATCCCATGATCAAAAAAAACCGCGTTCACACGAACTCGCCACTATAAGCGGTGGGCCCTGTACTGTCATTGCTAATTGGAGAAGTAGATAGGTGTCAGCTGTTGCTCAGTTGGTAACACTCTCGCCTGTGAGTCAGAAGGTCATGGGTTCAAGTCCCACTCCAGAGACTTGAACACAAAATCTAGGCTAACACTCCAGTGGAGTACTGAAGGAGTGCTGCGTTGTTGGAGGTGCCGTCTATTGGATGAGACGTTAAACCAAGGCCCCGTCTGCCCCCTTCGGTGGACGTAAAAGATCCCATGACACTATTTGGAAGAAGAGCAGGGAAGTTATCACCGATATCCTGGCCAATATTTATCCCTCAATCAACATCACTAAAACAGATTATCTGATCATTATCAAATTGCTGTTTGTGGGATCTTGCTGTGTGCAAATTGGCTGCTTACAACACAATGGTGACTACACTTCAGAAATACTTTATTGGCTGTAAAGTGCTTTGTGATGTCCTGAGGTTGTGAAAAGTACTATATAAATGCAAGTCTTTTCTTTTTGTTTGAGTTTTAACCAATATCCGATAGCTTGTGGCTTTTCAACTAATTTTCAGCCTGGCTGCTACTATAGCTGGACCATTATTTGCAGCTCCTTGGTCTATAAACTGTAAGGAGCTGGAGGAAAACCTAAGAATGTAACAGTATAATGTACTAAATGTTGTCATTAGGATTAGAGTAAAACTGTTAGAAAGACACTTTGGGGCAGAATTAGTAGATGATTTACTTTTGTATCTGTCCTATGCTGTACCTGAGCTCGGAATGGTTGATGCTGACATTGGGTGGACTCCTTTGCGCTCAAATCAGGCCCCTTAATATGCCCCGTAATGCACCAAAAACTATATATTTTTAAATACTGTTACTTTTCTTGTTAAATATATTGTAATTCAAATCACTTAAATTTTAGTGATTTAGTGTCCAGATACTGCCTGAACAACCTGTTAATATCTGATAGTCCAGGATTTAAGTAGCACCACAGTCATTTTTAAAAATCATTTCTTAAGCTAATGTGCATTAAAATGGTACTGGAGTGTACATATTTAAATGCCTAAGGCTTTTTATATGGCATTGAGCTCCTCAAATTATATGTAGTTTATAATATGCTATCTGTTAAGAGGGTACAAATATGCCATCTTTAATGCAAATAATAGATTTCACATTTTAGAATAGTCCAGCATTTGAATAGTCCAGCATTGAAATATGCTTATTTTTATTTAATGCAGACAAGGTAAATATCTCTGTTCTTTGCATAATCCTGTTCAACCTATAAAACTTCTGTACCAAACCACTTCCGATTAATCATTCCTCATTATGCCACCTTGCTTGCTGCCATGGTTTGATAGTGAATTATTTCCATATTTACCTTGTTACATGGCTATCTACCAGTATATCAAAGGGAACAATTAATTTATCCCTTTTTCCAGCCATTTTAAAGCCACCAGTGATCAGCACTACAAAATGTTGTTAATGTTAATGGTGGTAATGGCAAAAGTGGCTTCCTGTGATGCCATCCTTCACAAAGTTTTATATAATTCTATTGCCAATATAATCGAGGATTGTACCCTGAATTTCCAATCTAGCTATAACTCTTAAATGCAGAATTGTTATCTATAACCTTTTTTGAGTTTTTTATACTACACTAATTCTAATAAATCCCATGCCAAATTTCATTTTAAAAAAATGGTAGCATAAACTGCTTCTGTATAATTGGCCTATAAAATGAAAAATCATTAATCTCAGTACCTGTGGTTCCACCAGTATCTCGTTTATGTCACCAGTAATTCGACTGGTTAGAGGCCTAAGAGTTGCTAACTTATGTGGAAAGCAGATGTTCCTCCCAGTGGCTTTGTGGATAAACGCACTATGTAGTCTGCATGGTGCAGCATAATATCAGAAAGGAGCTAGATTCCGTGTCTCCTCTGTGCTGAGTTGTTTGGTGGCTTGGAACATAGGAACAGGAGTAGGCCATTCAGCCCCTCGAGCCTGTTCCGCCATTCACTTAGATCAAGGTTGATCTGTATCTTAACTCCATCTACCCACCTTGGTTCTCTAACCCTTAATACCCTTGCCTAACAAAAATCTTATCAATCTCAGTTTTGAAATTTTCAATTGACCTAGCCTCAACAGCTTTTGGAGGGGTGGGATGGTGTTCCAGATTTACCCTGTGTGTGAAGAAGTGCTTTCTGACTTCACCCTGAATGGCCTAGCTCTAATTTTAAGGCTATCTCCCTTTGTTCTGGACTCCCCCACCAGAGGAAATAGTTTCTCTCTATCTACCCTATCAAATCCTTTAATTATCTTAAACACCTCAATCGGATCACCCCTTATTCTTCTATACTCAAGAGAATACAAGCCCTAGTCTATGCAACATGTCTTCATAATTTAACCCTTTTAGCCCTGGTAACATTCTGGTGAATCTACGCTGCACCCCCTCAAAGGCCAATATATCCTTCCTGAGGTGCGGTGCCCAGAACTGAACACTGTACTCTAAATGGGGTCTAACCAGAACTTTATATAACTAACATAATGTCCACCCTTTGTATTCCAGACCCCTTAAGATAAACATTCCATTAGCCTTTTAAATTATTTTTTTTTAACTTGTCCACTAGCTTTTTGTGATTTCTGTACTTGGACCCCTAAATCTCTCTGCTCCTCCACAGTTCCCAGCTACTTGCCATTTGGAAAATACTCTGATCTATCTTTATTAGGTCCAAAGTGGATGACCTCACATTTCCCCACATTGAACTCTATCTGCCACAATTTTGCCCACTCATTTAATCTGTCAGTTTCCCTTTGCAACATGCTGCTCCTATCTGTATGATTTGCTGTGCCACCTAACTTGGTGTCATCAGCAAACTTGGATATATGGCCCTCTATTCCTTCATCTAAGTTCAAAGTCATATATAAATATAATGAAAAGCTGAGACCCCAATACAGATCCCCGGAGACACCACTAGTCACATCCTGCCATTTGGAGTACATACCCATTATCCCTACTCTCTGTCCCCTACCTTCTAACCAATTCCCTACCCATGTCAAAAGGTTGCTTCCAATCCCATATGCTCTCATTTTTGTTAGCAGTCTCTGATGTGGAACCTTATCGAATGCCTATTGGTTGTGATGTAGAAGGGAACAATTGGTAAGAGTTCCTATTTATGATCATTAAGCAGCAAGTCCTGCTGGAAGTTCGCACATGCGGCCCCCAGATGAAAGCAGTTTCTCAATTTCTAGCTGCTCGTGAAGAATGGTCGCTTATGTGATCTATTGGAGGATCAGATTGAGGTTGGAACTCAGATGCATTGTCAGGTCAAAGTAGGAGTAA
Source organism: Heptranchias perlo (assembly GCF_035084215.1). NCBI lineage: Eukaryota > Metazoa > Chordata > Chondrichthyes > Hexanchiformes > Hexanchidae > Heptranchias > Heptranchias perlo. The sequence continues at coordinate 112,837,959 of NC_090326.1, read as the reverse complement.
ATTTATTATGAGTCTGCCTGTGCTGTGTATGACTAAAGTGTTTGCTATCCTGACATTGGATGCCGAAAGTGGATGTGTACTATTTCCATCAATTGTATACTTTGCCTTGAGCACAAGAAACATCAGCAAAATCTGTTTACAAATGTTATGGAAATGCTCCAGAATACAGTCGTTTGATGGCCTTATCAAGTATTCGTTTTGAAAAGTGCAGTCACATTTAATTTTTCTTTTTAACAACTTGTAATTCTTAATTTAAAAAATTTATTTTTCCCCCAATTTACTTTTTCTGCATTTTCAGGACAACAGGGAAACTGATCTGTTGCTCATAGCTTTAATACTGCTTTTGATTGCTTTCAGTGAGTAGCAGAGGAGGTTGGGTAATATATTAGAAAGAAGTTGTATTTATATAATGCCTTTCACGTACTCTGGACTCCCCGAAGTATCACAGGCAATGAATTATCTTTGAAGTGTAGTTACTTATTGTGTAGGCAAACGTGGCAGCCAGTCTACCCACAGCAAGGTCCATAAACTGCAAATTAAGATAATTGATAAGTTCACCAGTTTTGGTGAGCTTTGGTCAGGGGAGAAAAACCTGCTCTTCTTTGGATAATGCCATGGGATCCTTTATGACCACCTGAGAAAACAAGCATTTAACATCTGATCTGAAAGACAACACTTCTGGCAATATAGTATTCCCTCAGTACTGCACTGAAGTGTCCAATCTAGATTACATACACAAGTCTTACGTGGGACTTAAATCCACAACCTTCTGACACCGAGGTGACTGAGCCAAATAGACACCATATATTTGTGCCCATCCTCAAATGACAAAGATTATCTAATTGGTGCACTTAGAAGCGTAAAAGAAATATCCTGTCCTGTATTAAGTGCCAATTGCACATCACCCACCGTTCTCTCTAACCTACACTGTTTCCCTGTCCCCTGATGCATTCAATTCAGAATCCTTGTCTTCCTCTATAAATGGCCTTGCTTCACCCTATTCTTTTGCTGTCGTCTTCACCTTTCCATCCACTCTCAAATGCTCTATTCCCCTGACTGTAGCCTGATGGGACTAAATTGGACAGCTCTTAGAGCCGCCATAGGCATAACGGGTCGAATGTGCTGTAAGATTCTATGATTTTATGTGTATCTCCACTTTCTTTAATCCATTGTTTGTGGTATAGCCTTCAGTCAGCTTAGTCCTGCTTTTTGGAATTCCCTCTTTAAGTCTCTGCCCCCCTCTCTCTACTTTTAAAAAAAAAACTCCTCAAAACTGAGCTCTTCGACCTAACCTTCCTTCAGTCACCTTCCTAATCCCTCGTCTTGACTTTGCGTTTTCGTTACAGCTGTGGAATGTTTGGGCATTTTTACTTATATAAGTGCAAGTTCTTGTTACTTTAGTATTGAGATCTCAACTGAGGTAAATGCATGGGCGGTATCTGATTTCAGGCACTTCTTAAAATTCTAAATTAAATATTATTGTCATGGGCACATTTTGTCATTTGCTTCTTCAGGACCCTGCTTATTAGGTGTAACTGTCAATAATTTTGCTTACTAACAGTCCTCTCCTAGGTATTCTGAACTGTACACTATTTGGACGACCTTACACAGGGATGTAAGAGATGCCACACTGATGCTTTGATAAAGCAGGATACAACATATTAGAGCAGAGTTGAGGTATCTTTACTCTGCGTGTAACTGATATTAGACTTGATCTTGGAGTGGTTGATGCTGACACTCAGTACAGAAAATAAAAAATTTGCCAGCTGCCAGTAGAGGGCCTACAAAGATCGTATCTGCCTTTTCTCTAGGCCTACGAATGGGTGTAAGAAAACAGAGTAGATTTTTTTTGTTATTTCCTCTTTCATTTTCAGCTTTACAGAAATCTCAAAGAAGGAACTTTCACAATGTTTGTTTATTGGTGGCTTTGCAGATACTGTACCTTATTACCTGTGTTGCTATAATTACTGTAACTTTAAAACTCAAACTATTTTTAACCAAAGTTGGTGTGGTGACTTGTCTCCTTAAAGTGGAGCAGAGATGAGTGTTATCTAAAAATCTTGTATTGCCATTCCTCACTCTCCCAAAAAAAATTCATTTTATCATAGATTTTCTCATAGATTTTCCAATCCACATATACCTTTTGGTTCCCATGATTTAAAAGTAATTGATTTCCACTTTAGTGCCCTATTTTGCTCTTTAAAAAAGGGCTCCCCAGAATTTTATTTTACATTGACTTAATAGTTAATTGCTAAAATTTGTACATATAGTTTGTGAACATAAATTGAATTTATGAAGTCGAGCTCCTTTAAATGTTAAAATCTGTAGTTATATTTTGGTAAAGCAAATTAAGCTGTAAGTTCGGTTTTTGTATGGTTTTGTTTTTTTATGGGGGGGAGTAAAGTAAGACATAAATGGAATTGAATTTTTTTGTATGAGATTTTTTTGAAAATGTTGAGAAATCTGCCATATGTACAGTTTAATTGTCAAAAAATTAAAAACATTGCCACATAGCTCTTCAAAGAGCCGGCACAGACACGATGGGCAGAATGGCTTCCTGTGTATGATTCTATGATTTGAGTGGTAAAACTAGAAAGAAACATATTTAATTTTAGCCATAAGATGCACAAATTGGGATGTTTCTTTTTGTACAGTGCTAATTTTTTGTGATATAGTTTTATTCATGTAACAATATCTGCAAAGGATGCAAATGGTAACAGCAGTATTGTGGCAGACATATTAAGGGCCTGATAAGTAAAATAAATATATTTATCAAATTGGTAATTTAGACTCCCTGCTGATGAGCCACATCAAACAGCCTTCAAGCTGAATAAAATGATAGAACTCTACATCGGTACTAACCACTGAATTATGTGCTAAGTCACTACAAATTATTTCAAGCACCGCTGCCCATGATGAGTTTTCTGCCTTAATTTCTTCTGGGCATCTATTATTGTAGATTACAAAAACAGTTTCAAGTAGCACATTTATTTCTTTGCAGGTCTCCCATATTGTAAATCTAAGGGATGGCTGTGCTATGGTACAAGTTCAGAAGTTTCCCTTCTCCCATCTCTAGTTCTTCAAAAATAATTGATTATAATATCAAAAAGTACATCAATTGGGTGACTGTCTGGCACACCATTTGCCTTGTAGTTCAATAGAGAGATAAAATGAAACTAAACTTGTACGGTACTTAAGAAATATGCATTCAAAACACTTTGGAGAGCAATGATGATGATTAGGCATCTTATGAATGCTCCAGTGTGTTGCATCAGAGTGGCAGAAAGTGTTGCCTCCCAAATCCATTCCCCTCCTTACTGCAACTCCCATGTTTGAGTCTTTCCAATCAGGCTTCCATCCTTGCCCCAGCACTAAATGGCTCTAATCAAAGACTCAAATGAGACTGTCGGCAAGGTGTATTATCCCTCCTCAACCTCTTTGCAGCCTTTAATGCAGTTGACCACAGCATCCTCCTCCAACACCATTTCTTCAATGTCCAACTCGGTGGGATTGCCCTTGTTTGGTTCCACTCTTAGCTGTCCGTTCATAGCAGACTATCTCCAGCCCCACACTGTAACCTTCAGAGTCTTCTAAGGATCTGTCCTTGGCCCACTCCCATTTCTCATCTACATGCTGCCCCTCGTTAACATCATCCGAAAACACAGTCAGGTTCCACGTGCACGCTGATGACACCCTCCTCTTCCTCACCTACATGTTGCTCCTTAGCGATATCATCTGTTGACATATGTACACTGACTCTACCTCATTACCACCTTTCTCGACCTGTCCACCACCTCAATGTTGTGAGACCGCTTCTCCGACATCCAGTCTTAGATGAGTTGCAGTTTTTTTTATTTGTTCATGGGATGTGGGCATCGCTGGCAAGGCCAGCATTTATTGCCCATCCCTAAATGCACTTGAGAAGGTGGTGCTGAGCCACCTTGAACTGCTGCAGTCTGTGTGGTGAAGGTTCTCCCACGCTGCTGTTAGGTAGGGAGTTCCAGGATTTTGACCCAGCGATGATGAAGGAACGGCGATATATTTCTAAGTCGGGATGGTGTCTTGGAGGGGAACGTGCAGGTGGTGGTGTTCCCATGTGCCTGCTGCCCTTGTCCTTCTAGGTGGTAGAGGTCGCGGGTTTGGGATGTGCTGTTGAAGATGCCTTGGTGAGTTGCTGCAGTGCATCCTGTAGATGGTACATACTGCAGCCATGGTGTGCCGGTGGTGAAGGGAGTGAATGTTCAGGGTGGTGGATGGGGTACCAATCAAGCGGGCTGCTTTTTCCTGGATGGTGTCGAGCTTCTTGAGTGTTGGAGCTGCACTCATCCAGGCAAGTGGAGAGCATTCCATCACACTCCTGACTTGTGTCTTGTAGATGGTGGAAAGGCTTTGGGGAATCAGGAAGTGAGTCACTCGCCACAGAATTACCCAGCTTCTGACCTGCTCTTGTAGCCACAGTATTTATATGGCTGGTCCAGTTAAGTTTCTGGTCAGTGGTGACCCCAAGGATGTTGGTGGGGGATTTGGCGATGATAATGCCGTTGAATGTCAAGTGGAGGTGGTTAGACTCTCTCTTGTTGGAGATGGTCATTGCCTGGCACTTTTCTGGCTCGAATGTTACTTGCCACTTATGAGCCTAAGCCTGGATGTTGTCCAGGTCTTGCTGCCTGCGGGCATGGACTGCTTCATTATCTGAGGGGTTGCGAATGGAACTGAACACTGTGCAATCATCAGCGAACATCCCCATTTCTGACTTTATGATGGAGGGAAGATCATTGAAGCAGCTGAAGATGGTTGGGCCTAGGACATCTACACAGAGTGCCTGTAGTGACTTATAGGTAAGTTTCAATATAAAATTAACCATTGATTATTGGAAAATTGATCATTTATTTGAATATTGCATTAGGTTATGGGATGTTAGTTGCTTTATTTCCCAGCACCTGCCAGTGTCCGTTTTCTTCGACATCTGCATCAAAAACAGAAAATGCTGAAACACGTTGCAAGTCAGCGTCTGTGAAAAGAACAGACAAGTTGACTTTTCCAAGGGGGATCCCTTCCAACGCGATTCTGAAGAAAGGTCGGCACCCGAAATTTCAGTTTGTTTTTGTTTCAGATTTCCTGCATTATTTTGCTTTTTCTTTGGACATTTGCATTTGTTACATTTATCTCTGCTACCTGTTGGGCCACCCAGTTTTTAAAAAAATCCCCCTGGGAAGGGTGGTGAATAATTATATTCGTTGCCTTCCTGAGAAACATTCAAGCATGCTACCCCTGTAAATCGTAATGTACCTAGACGAAAAAAGAGATTCAAAAATAATTCATGCGTAGATGCCATTGACGAAGTCATGAATGAGTAAATGTACAACAGCAGTGAGAAAATGGTAAGAAAACTCAATTCATATTGTGGTTAATGTTCAGGATGGAACAGTGGAGTTCTGAAGTTAACGGATATTTGACCTCTTGAGACCACATTACTTTAATTGATAATGAGTGATGTAGCGATGTAGCAACATACCAGTGCAGTAGGATGAAATTGATAATGTGACATCTGCTGAGCTTGTGTGGTAGGTTTCCATTCATATATGCTCTCTGTCGCTCTCTCTCTTCTGTTATCTATCCCTCTCGGAGATTACAAATTGGAGCAGCCTATAATGGAATCTGAATGTTGTGAATCAAATAATAAAACAGCCATTGGTATGAAAAGTGAGAAACGTTATTTTAAGTGAGCAAAGTAAATACTTAATTCCCTAGTCCTTTTGAATATACTTTTATGTAAAAAAAACCCTGAAAATCTGTGGAGATGGTATTGCATCTTGGCAGGAGCTAATTCTCAATGGTCCTCATGGGACAAACTTTTCAGTATGTACTGATGTAGCAACACTTCATCCACAACCCTGTATCAAAGAGCAAGTTTCAGCATAACTACCATTTTTTTTTAAAAAAAGGATAAATTAAAAAATTTTTGTGGTGGGGGTTTAGTTGATAACATTGGAGAAGTAGATTTGGAAGAGCTGTCGATCTAATTGCATACACAATAAAGTTCAGAAATGTAAATCTAATCTAAATGTTATTTAAAAAAAAAATTGGTAGGCCACCCATGATTGTCCAATGTAATCAACTTTGACAAATGGTAGCTTTTTGAAATAAATACAGCATGGTTTCCCAAAATATGAGTAAAAAATAAGTGAGAATTATTAAATTAATTATGTAGTGTGCAGGCCAGGAATATTATTAAATTACTTTTTTATTTCAGGTGTGAGCAGGACTTAATTTGGGAATATTTAAATTTTTAAAAGAATGGTAGACCGACTGGAGTGTAGATGGACCAGGGATCATGACCAGGAATATGGTAGAATTTTTTTTTTGTTGCCAGGAGCAGAGATAGGTAAAGGATTTTAAATTATTTTCTTGTATTGCAGCTGGGAGTGGGACCTGAGTAATGTGGTGGGGAAGACTTTTAAAACACTTATTTTTCAGCTGGAAAAGGGCAATAGTTGGGCAAACTGCAGAGAAAACTGGAGTGGCTGCTTTCAATTCTTCCTGTGCTAATCTGCGCTGTTAAATTGTGTGCCTAAAAGAAATTGTGAGCCTTCAGGGAGACTGCAACAGTGCCACCTATTGACTGGCGACATGTAATACATAGAAATACAGTACAACACGGAAAAAGGTCATTAGGCCCAACCATTCTGTTGGCCTTTACCCTCCGCACGAGCAAATAGTTCTAATCACATTTACCTACCCAGCTCCCTTATTCCTTCATACCCCTTTCCTTTATCCACCTATCCAATCTAATCTTGAATGTTGACATAGTTCATGTCTCAACCATTATTAACCTTGGAAGTGAATTCCACAGCCTCACAACCTTGTAAAGAAATTTATCTTGTCCTCTGTTCTAAACCTCTTTCATTTAATCTTGTATCTACGGCTCTTTGTTCTTGACCCCTCAACTGATGGAACCCATCGTGCGCTTATCATATCGCCGTGTAATCTGCATTCTAATGGGAAAAAGACCCAATTTTTCAAGTTTTTATTTGTCTTTCCTGATACCGATTGTATCCTAGCGAAAAAGAATTGTATCCTCTCGAGTCTTTATCCTTCCTATAGTGAGGCGCTCAATATTGCACATAGTACTCTAGTTTGACAATTTACATTTTTTTACCATTCTTTTAAAAATTACCTCTTGGCTTTTATATTCTATAGCTCTTGAGATAAAATCTAAAATTTACAGCCTTGTCAACCTGAGGTGTGCTGCCTTTAATGTCCTGTGAACCTGATTCCCTAATCCCTCTGCTCTTCCACAGCACTGAACCTACTTCCATTTAGAGTATAATTACTGCTGTCATCTTTTATAACCAAAATGCATCACCTCACACTTAGTGACATGAAGTCCATTTGCCACTTTTTAGCCTATTTCTCCCATCTTATCTATATCCCTATGCAGCTTCCTTTGGCCTTTTAAAGAATTCTACTTCGGTATCACCTGCAAATTTGGACTCATGGAACTACCCCCTAATGACTCTGAGGTCGGCCAATTTTATATGTCAGCACTTGTCCAAAATTGCAAATAATTTACTAACTGTCAAGTTTCTAATTGCGATCGTGTTGTGGTTTTGAGTCTGATGTGAACAGCGACATGGCATTGGAGATGTTGTCATGGCTGTCCTCTGCCAAGTTGACCCCCATCCCCGAATCCTTCAACCTGAGCTCTGCCCCTAGTTTCCTTTGATCTTCTAAAGAATTAACTATACCACCTGTTTTGGTATTATCTGAAAATTTTGTCACATCGCCCTCTAGGCGTACATCTAAATCATTGATATATACAATGAAGAAAAGTGGCTGTAGAACTGAACCTGTGGGACACTGCTATCCACCTAACCACTCTGGAAAAACTGCTTTTAACTCCTACTTTCTTTTCTCCCTTCGACCAATTTTTAATCCAGTTTTCTATCCTCTTCCGAATTCCATACCCGTTAATCTTCTTTAGTAGCTCCCATATGGAATTTGACACTGGCTTTTCTAAAGCCATCTACCATATTTGTTACCATCTTGAAGAATTCTATGAGGTTTGTCAAGCATGATAGTTCTTTTTTTGAAATCCGTGGCAGCTACTTCTAAATATTTTCTCTTTATCTGGATATGTGCTTATTTCATCCTTAATTAAAGACTCTAAAATTTTCTCTCCCACAGATATTAAGCTAACTGGACTGTAATTATCTGGATTAACTTTGTCTCCCTTTTTAAAAATGCCAGTCCTCTGGCATACATTCATACTCAATACAGCCCTGAAATATGGGGCTCGATTTTGCGATGTCCGAGCGGGTGCATTTGTGGCTGCTAAAATTGGGGATTCCCGGGGCAGGTCCAGAGCCTGGCTCCAACCCGCCCACTTCTGGGTTCCCCAATGATGCGCTTAGATGCGCATGCAGCCCCGCATGCGGGGCTCCCACCGGCAATTAAAGCCGGCGGGATCCCACTTAAATCAATTAATTTGATACTTCAGGTCGTTAGGAGACCAGATTTGGAGGATATTTTAGGAGGTGTGGGATTTTCAGGTCAACTGAGCGCGTTTCCCGTACTGGGGGAAACACTCCCAGTTGAAATGGACGTGTTGCAGCCACCAGCCTGTGGGAGCTGCAAAGGTCCATTTGACAGGTTGGTGTGGGGAGACCCTCACTCATTGTAGGAGGCCACTCTGTCACTTTGGACAAAGTTTGGCCTGCACCACCCTCCTCCTAACATAAAAAATCACAAACTTGTAACCTCAACCCTGGTGTGCAGACACATTTACCTACCTTGTGGACCCCCTCAAACGTACATCTTCCAGATGGGGGCCGCCATAGCTGCAGTCATGACCTCCTCGGAGGACGAACAGCATCACCAGCCTTGCCGTCTACGCAGTCCACCTCTGACACATGGAGCTCCACAACACAGTGCTGTGACACAGCCACCTGCACAGCGGGAGGGAGGGCACCCGCAGAGAGAGATGCGTCGCAGAAGGCACTATCCTAGTCACAGGGTCGACAGACCGAGGCTCAGCTTCCTGGACCTCTCTGAGGAGCAGTGCACACGGAGGCTCAGAGTCACTCGACATATAGTCGTGGATATCTGCAGCCTCCTTGATGCCAAGCTGCTCCCGGCTGGGTCGAGCACCATCTTCTTACCTGTCGCTGTCAAAGTCACCAATGCCCTCAACAATTTCTCCTCCGCATCCTTCCAGGGTGCCACTGGGGACGTCGCCGGCGTCTCTCCATCGTCTTGCACAGAAGAGCCCTGCAAATACACCTGCACCCACTCTGCAGTGACACAATGGCATCAGGTGTGGGTCCTCACAGTAATCCTCAGGAAAGGGCATTATTGCACAAACCAGACAAGATTTGCAAAGACGTGGCAGTAGTGGTGATAACAAATTTTGATTTTTTTTTTTGCAAAACAAACAAAAGCAAATCAAAAACATAACATTTTGTCTTACACCCTTGTGCATCCTCTTTGTGCTCTCAAAACCTTCGCCTTACAGTTACGGGAACCCCTACATGGTGCTACCCCTGTGGCTTCAGCAGAGGTAGTGGCAGGTTGCTCTTGTCCATGACCTGACTGATGAGATGCTTTGCGCGGACACCCTCTGGGTTTCGGTGCCCCTGAGGATCCCTCTAAAGACTGCTCCACCTGCACCTGTGCAGGGGCAGACTCGATCACCTGGAGAGGAGGCAGCACTGCGGGTACTGGTTGAGAGGGGGGCAACGGGCGAGACGTGGAAGCGCTTTGAGTGGCGTCCCCACTTCCATGTCCCCTTTCGCCATCGTCCCTCTCCTGGGCCTTCTGGCATCTCTTCTCCTATCAAGGCAAAACACAAAGAAGCATGATTGAGTGATGGTTGCATAGTGACCCGCTGCATGCATTGGTGTGGGTGGGGGTGACCGTGGGGGAGATGCATGGGGGGGTGCGTGTGAGACATGGCCATGAGATTGTATGAGGATTGGGTTGCGTGGTAGTGTTCGAATGGGAACTGGGGCAGTGAGTAAGTGCAAGGTGAGGATGACGGTTGAATGGATGTGAGGAGTGATGCGAGAGCGTTGTGGTGGCAGTGCAGAAGGAGTTGTGTGATGGTGGAGGTGATGTGGAAGACGGAGTGTGGGAGAACGTGTAGGTATACTCATTTTGGCTGACCTGGTTAGGTCATTAAAGCACTTCCTGCACTGGACCCAGGTTCGGGAGATGTTACTGTTGCTGGTGACCACCTCTGCCACCTCGATCCAGACCTTCTTGGTGGCAGAGACAGGCCACTTCCTCCCGTCCGCTGGGAAAAATGTTTCCCTCCTCCTCCTGACCCCATCGAGCAGCACCTGGAGTGAGGAGTCTGAGAACCTTGGAGCAGCCTTGCCTCTGGGCTGCTCCATGCTGCCAGTTTGGTTCTTTGCTGCATGAGGAACATTGGAGGACTGCTCCTTTCAATAGGGCTCCTCCTGCTGACCGCCTGTGATGCGGGTGCACAGTGCGCCCGCTGCACAGGTCTAGAACGGGAAACCCGGAAGCACGCTGCAATCGCATGCGGAGCACCCCGATTTCACTGGGCGCATTAGCCACATGCCCAGTCGACCCCCCGCTGCCAACCCGCCTCCCTCCTAATATCGGGCCCATAATTTCCAGGGCCTCGGCAATTTTCTCCCTCAGGGATCCTAGGATATCCCCGTCAAACACTGATGCTTTGTCTTCCTTTAGCTTAATTAGCTTATCTTAAAAATTTTCTTTTATTATCATCATATTGCTCATTTTGTCTCAACCTCTTCAGGATTCATCTCTTCTGCGATATCCGTCTCTTTAGCAAAGACCAATTACTTATTAAATACCTCTTCCATTTTTTGATCATCGTCTACAAATTGACAATCCCCACTCCTCTTGAGGTCCCACCTCACTTTCAACAATTCTCCTTTTACTCGTGTACTTGTAAAATACTTTACTGTTCTTCTTGATTTTTTTAAATGTTCTCCTCATACACCATCATAGCTTTCATCATACCACTCTTAATCTCTTCTCATATTCTTTTTGGTATTTTCATTATTATTCTTACTGTTCTCATTGGCCCGCTTCAATTTTAATTGATTTCTAATTTCTATTTATCCACGACAGTCCTGTACACAATTTAGGAATTCCATTCCCTTTTCTCCATTTACTCCCTTTCTGTCCCAATTGATGTGGATAATTAATATTTCAAAGAACAATAATTTTGTTATTCCTACTCATCTCTCTAATTTGACTGCAGATTTCCTCTTCCTTTTCCTTCCCACAATGTAATGGTCTGTAATACACCCCTACTAATGTAACAAGCCCTGTTTTATCTTTGAGCTCCAACTATATTTACTGTCTGTACCCTTTCCTTGTCTACATTAACCCTTTCTACAGCATTTATTCCTCCTTTTACAAATATTGTCACTCTGCCTCCTTATCTTTTCTATCATTCTTAAGTATATAATATCCCAATGTGTTTATTTTGAATTATTGTCAATCTTGCAGCCAGGCTTCCGTTAGTGCTGTTAAGTCTCGGATCTTCCTGTAAAATAATTGCTTCCAGCTCCTCTAGTTTATTTCCCACACTCTGTACGTTGCAATTTATGCATTTTTTTGCATTTAATAAACATTACTCCTTTTCCCATGGTTTTTTTTTGTCTAGGCAACTCCCTTTTACGTCAGTCTTTTCATGTTTATAACGTCTATTTGATATTATTTCTCTATTCCATAACCCTCTTTACTAAATTGTTTTCTGCATGAATATCTTCATCTATTTCTCCCTTTTCTATTAGCTGATCCTTGTTAGTTTTATTTTCCCAGCTCCCCTCCTTCCCAGTTTAAATACAACAGCAACAACATGTAATGTAGAAGAACCTCCCAAGGTACTTCACTGAGGCATAATCAAACAAAAATGGGCGCTGAACCAAAGGAGGAAATACTAGGAGGGATGACCAAAAGCTTGGTCAAAGAGATGGATTTTAAGGAGGGTCTTAAAGGAGAAGATGGAGATGTGGAGGGGTTTAGGGAGAGAATGTCAGGGCATAAGGCCTGGGCAACTGAAATAATGGCTGTCAGTGATGGGGCGGAGGGAGGGAGGGAGGGATGCACAAGAGGCCAAAGTCGGAGGAATGGAGTTCTGTGGCAGTTGTAGGGCTGGAGGTGATTACAGAGGTAGGGAGGGACGAGGCCATGAAAGGATTTAAACTCAAGAATGAGAATTTTTAATTGGAGGACCGGGAGCCACTGTAGGTCAACAAGGCCAGGGGGTGGGTGAGTGGGACTTGGTGTGGGATTGGATACGGGCAGCAGAGTTTTGAATGAACTCAAGTTTTGAGCATGAATGATGGGAGGCTGTCACTTCCTATTTAATTGTTTTGCCAGTTCAGATGTAGCCCGCCCTTGCATCCCATCTGACATGGGGGTAGGATTTCTGTGGGGATTTTCCCGATCTCACTCTTCCTTTGGTAAAAGATCGGTGGGAACCTCTTTTAAAATTGGGCCAAGATGCACAAGTATAATTCCTCATTTTAAGTCTTACATCCGTCCTTATTTTTATATAACTGTGTTTATATTATAATACAGTTAAATAGAAAAACTTATGGCAGTTTGGGAAGCAGAGTTGGTTGGAGCATAGGAGTTTCTCTACAGGATAAACTGAAGAGCTGGGAGAGGCAAGATTGAGGTGCTAATGGTAGGAGGGTGTAATTAAGTTCTGACAAGTTTTCAAAGGTACTTTCCATTTTTGCTGCATGTTTGGTAACATCCATGAGCAACCTTGGACAGCAGCAATGGAATTTTGTCACTAGATATTTGATTCTTACTGCCTGAAATTGGGGAGGGATGTGTGTTGAAAAGGGGAACTGCAAATGAGTGAGAAAATGCAATGCGAGTCTGCTTAGGTAGTTCATATGCAAAATGGCAGTCCTGGCTGTACAGTGGGACTTCTATTACAATTACTGAATTTTATGTTATCTTTTAACTGTATAATCTTGTTTGTCAGTTAGAAAAAAATCCAGTACTAGCAATTCTACCATGTGTGCCATGAATTAAAATATAGCTTTTTTTTAAAAAGAAGCACTCTTTGTGCTGGCATATCTTGAGGTGTTGGCAAGTGCCATGACTTTCGTTGTGTGTTCATTCGTTTCTTAACAAAGGTCACAGTAGTCGCATTCCAAATTGTTCACCATGTTAATCCATAACAAAAATTAACTTGGAACAGTTTGACTTTATTTGTACTATTTGGTCCGTTAAATCTAGTGCATTCAAAAGAGCAGCAAAGTAAACAAAATTAAGATGGATGTCTTTTTGAATTTGTGAAGAACTGACTTAATTAAAACTGCAGCAAGCACTCACAAGTATCATGTCTATTTTTAAAACAGGTTCACTGTGCAAAGGCTTCCTGGAACTTATGTGCTTATTATAGTGTAAGTTTGTCTATGTTGAAATTTAGAAATCAGAGGTCCTGAGGTAGGTCATTGTCTAGCCTTGAACAAATAAGCCTAGTGAGGTATTCAACCTATGAAATCCACAGATCTATTGCTACTGACTCTATAAAGTACGTTCATTTTCATTGCTGCACTGCTTTTTGTCTGCTGCGTGGTAATTTCACCCATTTCTTTGTGCAGCTTCACAACATCTAAAAAGAACAGCTGACTAGAGGTCAAAATCTTTTCACCGGCCCAGAGCTAGCTGTTTCTCCAAGTCATTGTTTGAGCAATTATAATCTCAAGCGCACATATTTTTCTGGTACACATTTACTCAACGTTCCTGAATTGTCTTATATTTATTTATTTATCTCTCTCTCTCTCTCTCTCTCTCTCTCTCTCTCTTTCCCCCCCCCCCCCCCCCCCAAACCAAGTCTGAATCTAAATTTGTACATCTTCTGGTTATCAGCTCACTTAAAAAATATTTTAGTGCTGACCTCAAAAAGCCCAGTGAAATACTTGACTCTTGCTGTGCAGGTTTTAGAAAACTTAATAAAAACAATGCAGAACATATGAGTGATCTGAGTACCACTCTCCCTCTGTTTCTTGTCATTACTATTTAGCTTACTGCTTCAGCACAGTGCAGCGTTTAAATGTTTAGCACTTGGCAAGTATCATTTTGTAACAGGTTTTCGAAAACTACTTTCCAGATTTATGGTCAGCTGTTTCTCCAAGAAAGATTTTAATTCATTTTATTTCTTTGATGGATTGCCTGGTGTTTAATGGCAGACTCTATGGTCAGGGGTCATGTCCTCCTCAGCATCTGATGTCCCTTCCTCTTCCGTGAACTGTTCAATTAGATTTAGAGGCTAAACCATGATTTGGCTCAAGCCACATTTGTTGTCAGAGCAGTTGACTTATCTGAGATTTAAACTACTATGCAGTATGAAACAGAATCCTCTGTTATCTAAGTTTTAACCACAATCCTACAGAAAATTTATAAAGTAATTAACTAAGATGCCCAATTGCCGCAAAAGTACTTTCTGGGTCATTGTAATTGTTTTTAGTCTGATCTACTTGACTTGCTATAATGAAACTTTCCAGGAGGAGGATATGTTTTGGTTCGACTGATCAATGGTATTTTTTGTTGAAGGTTTGATATGGCAGAGGCAAGTTCCTGAAGTTGGAACAGTTAAAGCAGTCAATTTCTGTGAAATGGCATATTCCTCGGAGATGATGGTTTTGGCAACAAAAGGCTTCAATTTCATTTTTAACTTGCTGTGATTTTTGGTTTCTTTAACAATTATCTGAAGCTCTTGAATTTCAGCTTTGCAGTTTGCACTGTGACATTTAATGGACTAAACAAAGGTAATGAATGTTTCTTGTGTAGCACAATGAGTTAAATGAGAATTTTTGGGGGCCAAAATATTTATTCATGACACATGAATGCTGATCATGAATGGATTGCGGTCTTTGGTCTATGTGTTATCATATGGCTTTTTCAAGTCATTAATGCTGCACCATTACTTCCCAAATCCTATGATATGCTGCTCACCAATTCTGAGGTAGTCTTAGTTTTAGGAGAGTCTGTGTAAATCTGTTTACATATTTTTGTATGTTGATTTTTCTCAGTATTATATAAGATTACACTGAGCAGTGTTTAGGTCTGACTTGTTCAATAAGTTGTGCCATATATGGGGTTGGCATTGGGGGAAGCTTTTTGACTGGGTTTTTGCCGTGCACTGAAGATAAAAATGTAATATGGTAAAGATCAGCACTACTTGGCAAACAAATAGCATTCAGTCTCACTCTTGCACTTTTAAAAAAAAAATTGCACTTAAATGTATAAATCTGAGTCTACCAAAAGCTTCTGGATGCCTGTCATCTCTCTGGCTTATTTCTGTACCTCCGTACCAGTATTTGTATCATAATAACCAGTTATCTTAATATTCAAACCAGAAAGGATTGTAAGGGCTGACATGAAAGATTCCAAGAGTCGATGTCTGCATTGTACCTAGAAGCATAGGCATTAATCTAAGTGTTGCAGCAGCTTTAATTTTATTGATATTTTTCTAAAGGTAAGTACTCATGTATTGTCACTAATAATATCTTGCTTTAGATAGATATTGGCATGCCTTTCAAGAGTAGATGTGACTTCTTAAAATATATTGTTAATTTGTGTTTGAATTGAACATGGCTCCGAAACATTTGTTGTATATCTGCAATGATTTCTGTAAGTTTCTACAAATAAACTTATATAGTGCCGTTCACATCCTCAAGACATCCCAAAGTTCTTCATAGAAAATGAAGTACTTTTGAAGTGTAGTCATTATTCTATAGGCAAGTGGATCAGCCAATTTGTGCACAGTTGAGGGATAAACGTTGTCCATGACACCGGGAGCTGCACAGCTCCTCTTTGAATAGTACCATGGATCTGTTATGCCCATCTGAACAGCCAGTTGGGACCTCAGTTTAACATCTCTGACTGTGCGGTACTCCCTCAGTGCTGCACAAAGTGTTAGCCTCGATTATGCGCCGACGCCTCCGGAGAGTGGGTTAAACCCACGACCTTCTGATGAAACTGCTACCACTGAGCCAAGGCTGACACTTTCAACATGAATATTGAGTAAAATTAGTTATTATTGAGCAAGTGGAACAGTCCTTCAGTCACTATTATCTAAATAAATTAAAACAAGCATTTTATTGTGAAGAATTGCTCATGACCTTTGGTAGAGATTAGAGCAAATGTCTTTGATTTTTCCAACTGTTTTTCTGTGGGGGAGGAGAGAGAGAAAAAGAAAAAAATATGGCCTTGGTTAACTAGACAGGGATTCTCTCGTCGCAGATTTTGAAATGCCCTGTAGCAATGTGAGCTCGGGCCAGGAGTAGATTTGGAGCAATTACTAAATTTTTGACGGAGACAAACATACTGTAGTTATGAGTGCTGGTACTCCACCCTTCCAGGAAAAATGTGGTGGTCTGTGAATCAGTTAATGCTGTGTTCTGGGATGCCTGATTTAAATTGTTGGGTCTTACTACCAGATGAGATTTTATGCTGCTGGCAAAACCAAGTCACGCATGCTGCTTTCATAAGAGGCTGCATTTGTTTTATTGGGCAGAAACTCAACTATAATGTAGAACCCCCTTTCCTCAGTAAAAGATCTCACATAAATCTCTTCTGTCTTTGCAAATGTACTGGAATTTTTAAGATTCTGAAACATTGCCCCTTAATAGTAAAAGATTTTGCTTCCAAATTTTTCATCAGAGATCCATAAAATGTTTTTTGTTTCACATCCATGTTGGCAGAACACCTGGTACAGAGGATTTGAAAGACCGGTAGTCAGTGTTCTTTGTTCTCTCTGACCTAAAATGATTGCTTCAGCAAAAAAACTCTATCCTGGTATATTTTACATAACTGTAGAAAGTTCGATGTTAAAGAAATAAATTAACCCGTGGATTAATTAAATCAACTATCTGAGCTGCTAACAGCACAGAAAACAAAATTCACTTCATCTTGCATGCTGTTAGCATACTGTCTCGACTCCTATTTGGTAATTTCTGGTCCCTTCTTTGCTCTATCCCCTTTTTTCATCCTACCATGTCCCTTTTCAGCTCTTCCTTCTCCAGCACCACGCCTCCCCTAATCCTTCTTCCCATTTAACATTATTCTATATCACATTTTCCAGCTATTTTAATTGCTCGAAAGGTACTGATTTGTTCTCTGGGTGACATGAATTACTGTTGTAATTTTCCTTTCTTTTTCCTGTTTAATATGTTCTCTTTCAGATTATATTTAATCTTCACTCTACATGTTTTTCTGCTTTTCCCCCATTTTCAGTTCTATTTCCATTCTCTGGAATGTTTGTTAATGTGGAAAATGAACTAAAACAAACTCTGACCAGCTAAGTATTTTCACACAGGTTGAATATATTTTATTGACCTTGACCAAAAAAAAATTGATCCTGTACTGCAAGCCAGTTTTGATCCATTCTTACATATTTCTTTGTCAGTCATGCTGTCGCTCCTGATTTCTATGCATAGTGCCAAATGACACAGTGCATTTGCTCATAGTTCCTAAACTTAATCACTTTAATGGCTGCATTATATAATGATAGGTCACAAAAAGGATTTTTTTGTTTAATATTTGAGTGCAATCGTAGTATTTTGCCAACTTTAAAGGAACAAAACTAAAGATGCCGTTTGCTATTAATGCATGCTTCAGGCTGCTATACCAAAGGAATTGCTAAAAAGCTGAGCCTTTGCTTTTTTTCAACAATGGAATGTTTTTCCAGCACTTCAAAAAATCATACTTTTTAAAAAAAAAGTTACTGCACGTTATATTGCATAGGATGTTTAGCATTCCAGAGTGATGATCGTGGCAATGTTAATTGTTCAGGCAGGGTTTGGATATCAAGGGAACAATTGTTTTGTGGGCAAACTCTCATTTGCCAGTCCATGTATGATAACTCTGCATACTTCCTGCTGAGCCATAAGAATACCATTTACATAATGAGAGATTTAAGCTGCCTTTTATACAGTGCTTTTAATTCAGATTCTGGAGTCCGGCATCAGTGAGTTTGCTCTTCATGTTGTTTTCCATAGTTTAATGGCAGACTCATAGACCTGACGGAATGCATTCAAAAATACTGCGAGAATAGGGGGAATAAATAGTGGAGGCCTTAGGATTTATTTCAGGTTTCTGTGCCAGAAGACTAGTGAGTTGCCAAAGTAATATCCATTTTCAAAAAAGAGACCGAGCTAACCCGGGTAATTACAGGCCAGTTAATTCAATGCCTGTGGTAGGGAACAATTTGGAATCTTCAAAATGAAATTGCTAAATATCTAGATGAAGGGAAGATGATTAGAAATGGCCAACACACATCCCAGACTTGAAGATTGCACTCGACAAATCTGATAGTCCTTTGAAGAGGTGACAGAGATGATGCATAGGGGAATTACAGTGGATGTGCAGTACATGGACTTTCAGAAAGCCTTTGACATGGTACCACACAGGAGACTATTGGAAAACATTAAGGGTTATGGAATTAAGGGGAGGGCACAAATTGGATTAAAACGGGTTAGATGTCAGGAAACATAAGGATTCAGGCCAGTTTCTCAGAGTAGATGGAAGTGGGTTCTGTTCTGAGACCTTCTGTTCACTATGTCAATGATTTGGATATAGGGCTAGACAGAGTGATGTCCACATTTGCAGACAATACTATACTAAAAATGCATAGTAAATAATACTGAGGACCAAAGGAAGCTGTAAGGGGATTTTGATAAGATGGTGGAATGGGCAAAAAAAATGGCAGATGGCATTCAGTGTCTGTAAATGTGAACTGAGTTTTATGGCAAGAGATATAGAATATCAAAGTCAAGATGTAATGGTGAATTGATATAATACCGTAGTAAGGCCACTGCATGCAATTTTGGATTCCACACTAATAAGGATGTTGAGGCAATAAAGAGGATACAGCACAAATTCACTAGGATGTTTCCTGTTATAAGAAGCAGGAAAATGTTTTTTTAAAGAGGTTTGCAAGGCAACGGAATTCACAACCAGAGTTAGGGATTGAAGTAGAGACAATCGCAACTTTTAAGAAGGTTAGTTAGGTGGTTGAAGGAAAGGGGAATAAAGGGATATGGGAACAGGCCGGCCACATTGGATTAGGACAACTGCTCATGTGAAGAGTAAAGATTGACTGCGTTGAACGGCCTGTTTCCGTGTTGTAAATTCTATGTAACATGGTGCCTTTAACGTAGGAAGATGTTCCAAAGCTTCATAAAAGCACAATTTTAAAAATGGATGCCAAGTCAAAGAAGGAGATATTAGGATGGGCAGTCAAAAAGATGGGTCCTAAGGGCAGTCTTAAAGGAGGAGAGGGAGGTGGGGACGTTGAGAGAGCTAATTGCAGAGCACCAGGCCTAGATGGTTGAAGGCATGGCTGCCAATTGTGGGCTGAAGGGAGGAGGATGCACAATAGGCCAGTCAGGGGAATGGAGGGAGTTGAGCTGGGTGTCATCAGCATAACCCCATGTCTGTGGATTATGTTGCCAAGAGGCAGCGTGTGGTTGAGGAAGAGGAGGGAGCCAAGGAACCAAAATCCCACATTTACTGACATTGAATTCCATCTGCCATTTTTTGGCCCATTCCACCATCTTCTCAACATCTCCTTAAAGCTTCCTTTGGTCCTCAGAATTATTTACTATGCCTCCTATTTGAACACCACTCCCTCTAGCCCTATATCTCAATCATTGACATACAGAAGAGGTCCCAGAACAAAATCCTAACCAGTTTTTAATGCAATTTGCGACCCTTCTGTTAAATCCATACCCCTTAATCTTTTCCAATAATCTTGAGTGGTACCTTGTCAAAGGCTTTCTGAAAGTATATGAACACCGCATCTGCTGCATTCCTCCCCCACCCAGCCACCATATATATAAATTTCCAGTCCATTATGGAAAACAGATGCTGGGACGCAGAGCTTCTGAAGTGGGTTTAGAAACAGGAGAAGCCTCTTGATTGATCTTAGCCCCACTTATCTGTCTTCTCTCACTCTCCATACTTTCCCTCCCCTGAAATACGATAGCTGTTTTTATTTTGCAGGCTAGATCCCTGCAGAGCAATTTGAACGCATCATGTTTTGACATTTACATTTGAATAGTGGTTCCCAGAACATTATGCATGTGCAGACTGGCTGTGACAACTTGGTCAGTACTGCTGTGTCTTGAAATTGCTGCAATGCATTGCCACAAATTTACATGTTGATATAATGTTGCGTCATGATGTCACTATTGTTAGAAACTGAAGAGAAATGTTTCAGCACTGAAGCTGTCGAAATGCAACTGATGCATCTTGGGAGATTTGGCACATTTCATGTGCACAAGCTGGTGGATCTTCCTTCAGCTAACAGTCACGGCTCTGTGCAAAAATATCAAGTTGTATTTGGGAGCGACTGAGCCCTTCAAATAAATGCCAACACAGAGTGTTGAGCCAAATGGCCTACTTCTAGATTGTAATTTCTATGCAAGTAAGACCAGTGTGCATGGGTCCATTACTGTTGTTAAAACAGTATTTTCCAAATGCAGTTTGATAATTGTGTAAACATAACATCACAAAGGTAACCTGCCTCTCTCAATAGTAAGCAAGCACTAGTATTGATACACCAAGTAGTTGAAGGTTTTGTGATTATGGCATATAGCTCTTAAAGGTGTTATTAATACAAGTTGTGAAAACATGTGATATGTTGTATTCAACCATCATAAGTTAGATGAGCGTGTATACAGTTTGTTCTTTAAAAATTATTGCTAAGATATGTTCTGTGTGTTCTCACATTTAATCTCAAAGGTTTAAACTGCTCTGCTGAATCACTGTAGTTAGTCCTTTGAGTTGCATTTAATATGAATGGAATCCAAGTAGCACCATTCTTACAACTTAGATGTAAATTGCTTTCACTTACACCTTTTGGTCATTTTATTTTGCCTTTTTGTGATCTAATGACCAGTTTTATTTCACAACCCTACTATATTTTTAGTTGAGTTTTTACACCAGTGGCTTTCAAACTTGTGGAGTCGCACCCCACCCCACCCCCAAATATTGACTGCAAATATCCTGGGTGTCTCCTCTTCTACTAGCTTCTGAAAGACAGTGGCAACTATCCAAAGGAAAACTGTGGTATTGCAGAAAATGTTTTTTTTTGGTATTGGGTACATTGACCAGATTCATCTGGTGAGTTTAAAAAATATACACGTTCTCCAGATGGTACTTACGGCGCACACTCTGCCCGGCCACATAGGGACAGAAATTTGATTGAGGACCTCCTGGCATCTCCATGTGGACCCTGCTTTAGAAAATTTATGGTTTACAGTTGCAACTGTACACAAGTATGAAGGCCTTTATTGTGAAATAGTTCTCATCTGCCATTTGATAAATAACATTAACATTTTGTTGGTACAAGAATCCTCTTTAGTTTCTTCTAAGTTGCAGACCACTCACTTTTCGGATAAACTGGTATTCAACAAATGATGCTAGGAGATTTCCATCAGGGATTGTTTTCTAAATTTCTTGATCTGTTACTTCAAAGCATTTGCAGTAAAATATGATTATTTCATTTTTAACAATGTGATGCATTTTGCATTAAGTTGTCAACAAAATGAATTACTTTTTCTAGAATTGTACATTTTGTTTAACTTAAAGTAGTGATCATTGACTTGCAGCAAACAGTCTTAATTATTGGACTGAAAACAAACCAACCAACCACGGGGCTGCAATTTTACACGCTCCTCTGTGGCAAATGATTGAACAGACATTGGACAGATTGAACAGACAATGTACATTAGTGGATGAGCCTCCTATTTACTTGGAGAAACTTGCTGCTTAATTAAAGCATAATGGCAGTAATCAGTTAAACAATGCTCTCCACTTTAGATTTGTTACTCCAAAATAATTCAATCTAAAATTCAGGAGAAACTTCTTTACCCAAAGAATGGTAAGAATGTGGAACATGCTACCACAAGTAGTAGTTGAGGTAAATAGCATTGGTGTATTTAAGGGGAAGCTAGATAATCACGAGAGAGAAAGGAATAGAAGGGTATCCTGATAGGGTTAGATGAATTAGGGAGTGAGGAGGCTCATGTGGAGCATAAATGCTGGCATTGACCAGTTGGGCTGAATGGCCTGTTTCTGTGCTGTGGTTTCGATGTAACTCAGTGTGAAATTTAGATAAATTTATTTTGCTGAATTAAATTCGTAAAATTCTTTCTCTTGCCAATTTTCTGCCCTCCTTCCTGATGTTTGTTATTCCTTGCTGATTGCTGCTTGCCCTCCGGTAACTTGCCCAAGTGAACATTAATCACGTGAGCCTTCACTGAATGTGTTGTGGCATTCTTTTGACTCTGGTGAGGCATTATAGCCAGTATGATGCTGTCTTTGTAGTCTGCATTTCCAGAAGGGCTGGCTATCAATCGGTGGGAATCTGGGTTGATCTTTTTTCTCCTTTTATTTTGAGGCTAGTTGTAGGACCTCTAATGTTGCCCTGACTGAGAATGAACCTGGAAACCTTCCCTTCTGTATTACCCTGCTTTTTACTGAGCCACCAAGGGAACTCTGTGTGGCTTAGGGATTTCTGTGGCCAGTGATCTTGCTTTAGTGTGAAATAGTTCTCACCTGCCATTTGATAAATAACATTAAAATCTTGCTGCACGGCCTGTCATTCAGTTAGTGAGATTACAGATCAATCTGAATATGCTATTTAAATGTAAACCATGTCACTCCCATTTGGAGTTTTTGTTGATCACTTAGCCTATTATTCATACAGCAAAATGTACAGTAAATTGTACCTGGACTAATGTACAGTAAATTGTACCTGGACTATACTGGGAATTGAAACACCGTCCTTCAATTAGTTTACTATGGTTTGATGCCATCATTTTATTTAAAAATAGATCGCAGTGATTTGCCATTTTACACTGTATATGTCCTGTCCAGCCATTCTCTTTATCCTCAAAAATTGCAGAAGACTTGTTCTTTGTTGGTTCAACAAGTGAAGTGTGTTGTCTAAATAAAGTAATCTGAATGAATGGTTTTCATCATATGACAGTAAAGTAGATCCATAGTAGTGATAAAATTGCACTATTCTAGTAATAGTTGATTGTATCTGAATATGCAATTAATCATCTTAATAGAATAAATATTTATTTGAAACAAAAGTTGACATTGTGGAAACATGAAATTATTGATTCCTGTACTTTTACTTAATGAGCATGTACAAAAAAGAACAACTGTGCATTAATATAGCACATTTCACTTCCTCAAGTTGTCCTACAGACAATTGGGGCCCGATATTACCAGGGCGTCGGGTTCGCGGAGGGGGTGCGATTCGCGCCCGGTGAAATCAGTCTGCCCCGAACGCAATCGCAGGCTAATTGGATCAACTTACCTCTTGTTCCGGGTTCCCCGCTGCTGAGCTGCGCGGCAGGCGGACTGCGCATGCGCAGTAAGGTCTGTCAGCTGGAGGAGCTCTATTTAAAGGGGCAGTCCTCCACTGACTGCTGCAAGAAATAGGAAAAATTGCAGCATGGAGCAGCCCAGGGGGAAGGCTGCTCCCAGGTTTAATGATGCCTCACTCCAGGTATCATTGCATGGGGTGAGGAGGAGGGGGAGGACAGAGATCTCCCCCCCCCCCCCCCCCCCCCCGGCGGGCGGGAGGAAGTGGCCTGCCTCTGCCATCAAGAAGGCCTGGCTCGAGGTGGCAGAGGAGGTCACCTGTACCACCAACATATCACCCACCTGCATACAGTGCAGGAGGCGCTGCAGTGACCTAAGTAGGTCAGCCAAAGTGAGTACACTTACCTCATTCCCCTATACTCCGTCTGCCACATCACCGCCCCCACCCCACATCTCCTTCTGCACTACCAACACTACTCTGTCACATCACCCCTCACACCCACTCAAACCTCATCCTCATCTTACCTGCACTTACTCACCTCACCAGTACTCATCCCGCCACTACCACTCAACCCAATCCTCATACAATCTCATGGCTCTATCTCATACTCACCCTCTCATGCAACTCTTTCACGGTCAGCCTCACTCAACCTGCCACTACCTGTGCTGCAGCCACGGGGCATGCATCACCTATGTGCAGTAGGCAGCGTACGGCAAACTTGTCGTGAGCATGAAGGGGATGCACAAGGGTGTTTGAAGGTTTGTCCTGGTTTTTACTTACATTTAATTTCTGGGCAACTCATCACATATTATATTGGCACCACTACTGCCACGTCTTTGCGAATCTTGTCTGGTTTGTGCAATAATGCCCTTTCCTGAGGATCACAATGAAGACCCACACCTGATGCCACCCATTGTGTCACTGCAGAGTGGGTGTAGGTGTATTTGCAGGGCTCTTTTGTGCAGACGACTGAGAGACGTCGGCAATGTCCCCGGTGGCACCCTGGATGGATGTGGAGAAGTTGTTGTTGAGGGCAGTGGTGACATTGACAGCGACAGGTAAGATGGCGGTGCTCGGGCCAACCGGGAGCAGCTCGGCATGAAGGAGGCTGTAGATGTCCACGACTACATGTCGAGTGACTCTGAGCCTCCGTGTGCACTGCTGCTCAGAGAGGTCCAGGAAGCTGAGCCTCAGTCTGTGGACCCTGTGGCGAGGGTAGTGCCCTCTGCGACGCATCTCTCTCTGCCTTTGCCCTCCCTCCTGTTGTGCAGGTGGATGTGTCACAGCACTGTGTTGTGGAGCTCCACGTGTCAGAGGTGGACGGCAAGGCTGGTGATGCTGTTCGCCCCCCAAGGAGGTCATGACTGAAGTTACAGCAGCCCCCATCCGGAAGATGTACATCTGAGGGGGTCCGAAAGGTTGGTACATGTGTCTGGACCGGGGTAAGTGTGCAAGTTGGTGAATTTTGTTGTTAGGAGGAGGGTGGTGGAGGCCAAACTTTGTCCAAAGTGACAGAGTGGCCTCATGCAATGAGTGAGGGTCTCTTTCCCCTCCCCCCCCCCCCCCCCCCCCCACCTGTCAAATGGACTTTTGCAGCTGCCACAGGCTGATGGCTGCAACACGTCCATTTGAACTGGGAGTGTTCCCCCAGTGTGGGAAACTGTCCCAGTTGTTTGTAAAATCCCAACCCTCCTAAAATATCTCCTTAATCAGGTCTGTAAACGACCTGAAATACCAAAATAAATAGCTTAAGTGGCACCCTGCCGGCTTTAATTGCCGGAGGGAGTCTCACATGCGGGGGTTGCGCGCGTATGTCAGCGCGTCTGTGGGAAACCCGGAAGTGGGTGGGTTGGAGCCGGGCTCCCGACCCGCCCCGGGAATCCCCGATTTTCGGAGCCCCCCGCCAGGAACGCACCCGACTGCGGGTGCTAAAATCATGCCCTCGGTTACCCTTGCAGTTACTGTTGTTATGTAGGCAAAAGCAGCAGCCAATTCCTGCAAACAAGCTTCCAGAAACAGCAAATAATACTCTTGCCAGTTTTAATTGCATTGAAATGTTGCAAGTCCCCACAGTTTATTTTTAGATCACAATTGGTTTAGCTCTTTCCAGTTAAGAGTTATTGTAGAGCTTAAATAATTGGTTTATATATATTCAGATGAAATATAATATGTAGAGATTCAATTTTGGTCTGTGCTGGCTGTTTAGATGTTTGTTTTTAAAAATAAATGCTGCATACTGTGTGAGCAGGAGGTTCTAAGTGACCACTTGAGGTTGAATTTATATCTGTAGTGAGTGACACGTTAGCAAATGTTGGTCAGTGTCATTATTACAAATTTGGTTCTGCCGCAGATACCTGCTTGGGTTCAGTGGCATTGGATCTCACGCCCCTTACATGCTGGAATTGACTCATGCTGACCAGTATCTACTTGCACGATAGTGTAACCCAGGGACTGTAACAATGTGCCCCATTGATATACAAAATGGATTTTGTATCTTTTGCATGTGCCCTGCTGTGTGTGCTTCTAAATCTTTATGAAAGCAGACAAAGTTAACACTAGGTGAGGTGAGACTCTATGAATTACTGAGCTGCTTTATTTGACAGTAAGTTTAACTTACAGAGCAAGTATTACAATCAGATTTGCTTGGCTCATTCAGTCCAAATTATGTTCGTGGGACAATACAAAATAAAGAACATGACGCACCTCCCCATATAGTTGGTTGTCTTAGTTGACAAACAGCAAGTCTTGTCACTTTTCTCCAGCATTTCGAGCCCTCATAGCTTTCCCTTTAACAAACCTGACTAACCTTGTGACCTTTCTGTTTTAAAAGGCCTATTCCCTTTTCCTGTGTCCCAGTTTCAATTTGTATCTCTCTTTACAGATGGATACAGAGATGAGTACGGTAGTCTAGTAGTTAAGATACTGTCTAATCTAGAAGTTGAGTTCAGATCCCAACAAGGCAAATTGTGAAACTGAATTCAGTTAATCTGGTAATTTGTGGGCTAGCACCTGCAAAATGACAATGAAAGCTGCCGGATTATCTTAAAAACCCAACTGGTTCACTGATGTTGAGCCCACCTGGACTGGCCCACACTGACACCAGTCCTACAATATGTGGTTGACTGTTAAATATTCTCAGGGCAACTAGGGATCGACAGTAAATACCGCCATGCTCACATCCCATGAACAAATGAAAAAAACAGATCAAGCACGATGGATGTGAGGTCTTTTTTGATCACCCAGACAAGCTAACAAATTAGTTATTGTTTAAGCTCTGGAAAACTATTTTCATTTAGCATAGTAACCACCGTTTTTCTAGGTGCCATTTTTTAATTTTGTAAGAATACACATTGCTTTTTTTTCAAAAAACAATATTAAAAGTAACTCTTTTTCCAAATCCTTTCTGCAGAAAAATGGTCAAAAAGTCCTGAAAGGTAACTGTCACTTGCATTTTTCTCATTTTTCAAGATCCAATTTTTGTCAATAAACCTTGGCTTTTGAAATCCGATAGTCACTTTTGTAAAAAAAAATTTAGTTTGAAATACAAACTACAAGAAGCCACGTTCAGCAATAAAAGCATAGGCTGTTATCCAGCTCAATGTATCGAATGTTAGCGTCAAAACTTTGCGTGGCTGGTGGCAACCCCAATGTAAACTTGCTGAGTTTGCTATGGTGGGTGTCTAGGAAAACCTGGAAGTAAATTGGTCTTCCCTGGGTGCTAGCTTTAGCAAATCTATTGGATTTACATTGCTGCCGGCTTCGTGAAATCTCTGCTTTGGGAACTGGCAGTCCAAACATCCCACTGACACCAATATAAAAATAGCTGAAATGTGCAGAATTGTGGGTATTAATCTGTGTTCCACCACTTAACTACACTTAATGTCGCAGCATTTAGTGGCACTTTATTATTTTTATATTCCTGTTGACTGCTTTACATCAAGGTGTGATGCATGTGTAAACTTTTCTTCCTGCAAAAATCAGATGCAAATATTATAGCTATTTCTAAATGGGCAATGTAAGTCTGTGTGAGAAGCGACTGAAATGAATTATTATTGCAAAACTGATTTTTCCTGAAAAAAACGATATCCCACCATCACCACAACATTGTGAAGTAAACATTCTAATCACTGTCTACTGAACAGTCTTGCTCGCTTAGCCTAAAATGTGTTACTGTTAGTGTCTGGGCTAATGTTATTTTTGTCAGTTAAAAACAGCGCATTCAGTTTTCAGTTTGCTAAATTCCTATCCTATGTGGTCTGGAAACTCTCAAAATATTTTCCATATTTCATAGCTGAGATCATCAGTTATAGGGCTTTCCTAGTCATCCAAGTCTCACCTATCACAGACTTCAGTCTTGCTTATCAACGAATCATGTAGGGGAAGAAGTAGCTGTGCGTACCAAATTGTTTTACAGATTATTGAGGTAGAAAATTTTAGGCCTTATAACTACATGCATAACATGCTTAAAAGTATAAATATAACTATTTAAAATTGTAAATTCAGCTTGTGTGGTAATGGGATCCCTGATTTATTTATGCTGAATAATATTTAAGTTGTTATGGAGATAATTTGATTTTGCAACTGTGACTTATCCCCAGTATGTATAATACTATTTAGATAGAGGATGAATCACACAGCCAGAAAGTTAAACTGTCTTCATAATATATGTTTTTTTTTTAAATGTGTTTACAATGAAGTAAATTTGAAGATTGCATCCTGTGAGTGTCTCAGTGCATAGAATTTACAATTGTAAACAATTTTACAACACCAAGTTATAGTCCAGCAATTTTATTTTAAATTCACAAACTTTCGGAGGCTTCCTCCTTCCTCAGGTAAATTTACCTGAGGAAGGAGGAAACATTTACCTGAGGAAGGAGGAAGCCTCCGAAAGCTTGTGAATTTAAAATAAAATTGCTGGACTATAACTTGGTGTTGTAAAATTGTTTACAATTGTCAACCCCAGTCCATCACCGGCATCTCCACATCATAGAATTTACATGTGAGCAGTAAAGACCTGGTTTATAAAGTCTTCCAGAATGCTGGCTATTAGTGAATGTAGCAGGTTTTACATTGGGGTTTGCCACTTGCTTCTTAAGACCTGTGCTTCAGGAACTGTTGCAACCACACAACTGACATCAATATAAAAGCTACTTAAAAGCTTACCATTCATAATCTTTAATTTCATTAATTAAAACATAATTGACTGGGAACGAGTCACTGACCTAGAGATGTTGATTAGCTCTGTAACAATTTGAATGTCTTTTTTGGTGCAGTGGAAGTGGGCTTAGTATTTTTATTAGGGCCATTTTTTCAGCTCAGTGTAATTTTAAGCTTTGTGGATTTGAAATCTATGAGCTCAGAATAGGAAGCTGGCGTCTTGTACTCCTGATCAGCCTCACTGTAATTGCCCTTGCTTCCACTGCTGCTGCTAATCTACCTGGTGTTCTTCCCCCCCCCCACCAAACTCATCTACCGCTGGTATAGTTATTTAACACACACTGGGCAGCCCATTCACAGTGACCTTTCACCTCAGAACTTGTTCAAATACAGCCCAGATTAATTGACTGAAGTCGCTGCAAGAGCCTTGTGCACATGAATTTTAGCAGTCTTAAGCTTGTTCTCTGTGCCTAAGCCTTGGGCATAAAATGTTTCTAATTTCATACTAAGTTTGCAATACCACTTGACCCACAGGATGGCTGATATGGGAAACAGAAAATATCTCTCGGGTATAATTGGTGTTCTTCTGAACCTGGGTTTACGGCACTATATTGTGGCTGAAATGGTGAACTGCGACTGGAGGTGCCAGATTGGCTATTGGAGTAAATGGATATTTTGCCAAGATCAGGCAGAATTTCAGATAAATGTGGATCACTTCTACAAATGTGAATACGAAGTGGTTGGAAGTGTTGCAATTCGGAATTCTGAGCCATCATATGGAGTGTGTAACCAGATCTGTGGTAGAGTCCCAGTCCAACTGCTCATTCAGCTGCTTCATCAATGACCTTCCCTCCATCACAAGGTCAGAAATGGGGATGTTCGCTGATGATTGCAGTGTGTTCAGTTCCATTCGAAACCCCTCCGATAATGAAGCAGTCCATGCCTGCATGCAGCAAGACCTGGACGACTTCCAGGCTTGGGCTGATAAGTGGCAAGTAACATTCTCAAGGGCAATTAGGGATGGGCAATAAATGCTGGCCTTGCCAGTGACGCTCACATCCCATGAACGAATAAAAAAAAAAATGGATCCTAAGTGTTGCTTAGGTGGTACCCAAATCATTTACTCTGAAATTTGCTATAATCGTATACAGATAGTTAGTTGAAACATCTCGTCCTAATTTAATTAATCACATGGTGAGTCAAGTTTCTAATAGTGTTTTGTCCATGGATCTGTTTTTCTTTAGTCGTTTTTCTCTTTTTTTTTTCTCCTGAAAGCAATAGCTAAACCAAGGTATGGTTCTCCAGCATCAGCACTGTTTTGGAACCTCATCCAAGAAGTCATTCTCCATGTTTCCCTCCATTCAACGGCATTACCATCACCGAATCCCCCACCATCAACATCCTGGGGGTCACCATTGACCAGAAACTTAACTGGACCAGCAACATAAATACTGTGGCTACAAGAGCAGGTCAGAGGCTGGATATTCTGCGGCGAGTGACTCACCTCCTGACTCCCCAAAGCTTTTCCACCATCTACAAGGCACAAGTCAGGAGTGTGATGGAATACTCTCCACTTGCCTAGATGAGTGCAGCTCCAACAACATTCAAGAAGCTCGACACCATCCAGGACAAAACAACCCGCTTGATTGGCATCCCATCCACCTGCGCACAGTGGCTGCACTGCAGCAACTCGCCAAGGCTTCCTCGACAGCACCTCCCAAACCCACGACCTCTACCACCTAGAAGGACAAGGGAAGCAGGTACATGGGAACAACACCACCTGCACGTTCCCCTCCAAGTCACACACCATCCTGACTTGGAAATATATCGCCGTTCCTTCATCGTCGCTGGGTCAAAATCCCTACCTAACAGCACTGTGGGAGAGCCTTCACAACTCTGACTGCAGCGGTTCAAGAAGGCGGCTCACTACCACCTTCTCGAGGGCAATTAGGGATGGGCAATAAATGCTGGCCTAGCCAACGACACCCACATCCCATGAACGAATAAAAAAAAATGCTGGCAGGTTTTTCAACCACGTGACTCATTACAGCCGAACCTAATCCTGGCCTCTTCTGTCATTGCACGTGCACACTTCTCCTACAGGAGTCAAGGGATAACGATCGAGATAGGGAGCTCTGGCTGATTTCCTTTGTTCTTTTCTGTCCCCTAGATAGGGGATACTGGAGCCAATTGTATCCTCACAGCTGAGATCTACCAAAACAGCAAGCTTCAAGGATGGACCTTGGAATCGTGGTTCACTAGCACATTCAAGCATTTATTCACTAAGCCATTGTGGGAGTGCTAATGTTCAATTATACTTTCAATAGCTTAAATATCTTCCAAAATTTGTTTGATTCTAAGCCTAAAAGGTAAAAGTGTAATTTCAATATGAAGACTTCTCCCAAACTGAGGAAGCTGTTTTTTTTAAAAAAGTGAGCCTGAAAAATCAAAGTTTTAAATACACAAGTCAGTCAATATCTATAAAGAGTAACGGACAAGCTCAAGTTTCAGATGTGTACCCTTCATCAGCTGTGTATTTCTAGAAATTTACATTTTTATTTCAGATTTCTTGAGTCTAAAAAGTCTCCTATCTTGGGACATTTGTAATTTTGATGGTAAGTATATAAATAACATTTTCTCAGTTCCAATTAGACCCACCATTTTGAGAATCCAGAATCGCTCAGTTACTGGCAGTACTGCTGTGTACTTAACTGATAATGACGTTTTCAGACTCTGCCTCTTGGATGGCATCCAGGACTGGAAAGGATGCAGATTTGAGTTTAACTATGTGGAACCATTCCTTGATGGTAGCTGATATCAGCTTAGTAGTTTCCTAGTGAACTCTGGAACTAGAAAGGCAAGTTTATCCTGTAGTTAGGAAGTTAATATTAAATTGCAAATATATATTTTTTTGCTAACTTAGAGGGAGGAAGTATCTTGCATTTAAAAATACGCTTTGACCTCCCTACTGAATTGGCTTAGCTAAAAGGAATGGGAGCATAATTGATTCCATCAGAGATGGATATTGAAGCAATGGGATATTTTGCAAAACATACACTCAAATCTATTTTAAAAAGAAATACCATCGCAACACAATGATGAAAATTGCCAATGGGACCTACTGTAAAAACTACCAGTGTGGCAGCTACCATGGCAACTAAAATAGTGCAGTGATTTAGATAGGTGATTCACTGTGTGTGCATGTGTGTGTGCGTGCGTGCGGGCTCTGCAGCAGCCATAGTTTTAAGAGTACATTGGGAGGTTTGTTCTGGCATTTGTGCAGTTAAAGTGAGATGTTAACTGTTTGAAGTAAGTTCCTTGTTAGTCAAGTTCCTGTATGATTGCACTTCTGGGAACTATAAGGAAGAAGGAGCACTATTAATTGCTTATTTTTAACAAGGAACAAAAAAAACAAATTGCTCATATTGTTGGATCCTCCCTACAGGATTATTAGTCAGCAGTGCCAATAAACCAGTTTTCCATGCAGCTTTAAATGGAAACTGTTAAATTGCAGCTATTCTGCAATAAAGCTGCCTTAACGGTCAGACTAGTCATTATTCACAGCTCTGGCATGCACAGTTGAAGTTGCAAGGGAGGCCAGAAAGCAGCACGCAAGAGGAAGCTACCAGAATTCTGCTACTGCTCTGTCTAGGATCAGTATACCAATATTGAAAGCTGTTCTATTCTATAGAACTGAAACAGTGGCTATGCCATGGAGGTATGCTGACTACTTTTTAATGTCATGGACTCGGTGAAACAAGAATTGATGCTTGAAACAGGAAATTACCAGCGTTGGATTATAAATGTGAACTGGCAGACTGACAGAAGCTTGACTTGAAGCACATGGGAAAATACCATAGACGGTGCTGATTTTTTTTTCTTCCTTACAATCACAGTATTGAAGATTAAAGCTGCTTTCTTTTAGCCTGTGATCCAAAGGAAGCTGTTAAGTGTATAGTGCTGCCTTGTGAAGTCTACGTTCACAGTTTTATCAGATAGTCCTAGTTGTTTGTTCGGTGCTGTTGAAGTGTACCAGGCAACATGTTTTCAGTTCATTGAATTTCCCATTGGAGTTCCTGCAGTGACTAACTGTTGGAGAAAAGTGACTGCTCAGCACAGCACCATTGCTGACAGAGTAATTGTCCTGATCTGTTTCTGGGTCACGCTTGTGTACTCCTCCTTATTGTACCAGCGGTTTTTCTTTTTTCTTTTTCTCTCTCCGTTTCTCTCTCTCTCTCTCTCTCTCTCCCTCTCCGTTTCTCTCTCTCTCTCTCCGTTTCTCTCTCTCTCTCTCCGTTTCTCTCTCTCTCTCTCTCCGTTTCTCTCTCTCTCTCTCTCCGTTTCTCTCTCTCTCTCTCCGTTTCTCTCTCTCTCTCTCCGTTTCTCTCTCTCTCTCTCTCTCTCTCTCTCTCTCTCTCTCTCTCTGTTGTCTGTCTGTCTGTCTCTCCCTTTCGCCCGCGTGCGTATAGCCCGTGTTTAATTGTACTGCGGTGGAGTTCATTAAATCAGTCTTCATGTGAGATTGGTTTGTTTCTTCCGGATACTGCTTGGTCTGACAAAAACCTACTGCACAGGGGAAAAAAAATCTTAGGCCTTCTGTTATGGAGAGCTGCTCGTTTTCTCTGTTTGTAAATCACTGAAGATCTAAACCACATGATTTGCCTGCTTTTCTATTTAAGGAATGGTGTCATGTCACCCATAACAACGGCTGTGCTGTATCGAGGATACACTCTCAAATAAGGAACCAGTTCAGCAGTATCGGTACATGTGTTGGCACCGGGGCTGAGTTTACACCGGAACCACTTCTGTAAACTGCATGGATAAGACCGGCATATAATCTCCAGCATAGGCAATTGTTCTGAGTAACAACATAGGATCAGTCGTCGCAGTGGAAGTGCTGTCTGTGAATAAAGATTATAAAATTAGTGTATAAACAGGGGATTGGATGAGCCGAGTGTGTATTGTTGTTCTGGAGGAGGTGGACGATGATTCTCCCATTATTACTTCTAAAAAGCTTCAGGAAAAGTATAAGGATGTGTCTCTACCCCTGTCAAAGTCACTTTCACCTGAAGATGAAAGGGTGAGCATTTTTCAGCTTGTCTAAACATATCTGCACATTTGCTGCATCAGTTTCAATACAGTAAAATGTGCATGTCCAGGTTTAATCTGCTCTCAATGCAAATTTGTCACTTTTTTAAAAGAAAATATGGAGGGCCCAAACATATGCATCTTCAGAGGTTTGGCAGTTGAGGATAATAAGTCAAAAGATTGTGCGTTTACAGTTCCAATGAATATAGTGCTGTGTACCAGCAGTTTCCAAGGATCTGGGCTCATACTTTGGGGAAAATTCCCACTGCATATTAAATTTCCCATTGACATTTGGGTGTTTAGCAACCCTGCATACAGTTACTGTGATGTATGTAGTCCACATTTGTCAATTAGTGATGTCACAGCCATATGGTGAGTTATTTTTACATGTGTATAATCTTGACTTAAGTTTCTTTCAATGTTGCAGCCACCACTGGTTCAAGCTATTTTTAATGGAGACCCAGATGAAGTCCGCAGCCTAATTTTCAAAAAAGAGGACGTCAATGTACAGGTAAGAGATGTAATTTGATTCTCTTCTTCACCTCCTCTTCTCTTCCCCCCCCCCCCCCCTGCTCCCTGCAATAAAAGTGTCCCTGGCCTGTTAGTCTTCAACTGCCATCTCAGTGACTTTAAAAGCTTGAAGGGACTTTCAGTACTTGGGTCTTAATTCTACCCAGCATTTCTTAATGTATCCATTAGCAAAAATCAGTGATATTTTCAAGGTGAATAATTGTTGTAGTACTTCAGAGATTCGGATGCAGATTATAAACTCTCTATCACCATATTTTGCATCTGAATCTGAAATCTCCACTTTTTTCCCTTTCATTTACTTTATTTCATTATATTCCGATGGTCTATTGAGCTAGCCTGGTAATGTGGTATGTTAGTAAGTGTTGTTGATTCCTGGTATTTGTGATCTTGACCAAACCATGTAGTGAGGCACCAAATAAAAGCTGGTTGCCTTTCTCCCTCAGCTCCCTACTCCCAATCTCCAGGCAGAATAGGAGACTTGGATACTGAGTCTCATCAGGCTGCTCTCATCGACCTCATTGATTGGGAAATAATACAATATGCCAAATAACCTAGAACTTGGAAGAAAATAACTTTTTTAAAGAGGCCTTTTTATGTCATTTTTTAACATTGTTTTAAGTTATATTTGTTTGAACAGTGAATGCAGAAATTCCAAACAGGCCAGCTAAAGAACCATTTTTAAAAGCAAGGATCCTGCAGTTCAAGTTGTATTACTGAACTTCGTGTAAATTGAGTGTTTTACCATCCATTCTTTTGTTCCCTTTATTTACATAAAAATGGGTGGGAAGGGATTTTTAGACAATGGTGTCTGGAAATATCCCTGCTATCATTGATTCCGCAGCTAAGATACTTGCTATGTCCAGTCATGAACACAATTATGGTGTATGGGAATGTTCTGCATGCTTGTCTTTTAAATTGCTTATGAAGACCAATGTACATATAGGCCAAAAATTGTTTCTATAGAAAAAAGAAGGGTGACCTGATAGAGGTCTTTAAGATAATAGGATTTGAAAGGGTAGACATAGAGAAAGTATTTCCACTTGTGGGGGAGTCGAAAACTAGAGGTATAAATATAAAATAGTTGCTAATAAATCCAATAGGGAATTCAGGTGAAACTTCTTTACCCAAAGAATGGTAAAAATGTGGAACGCGCTACCACAGGGAGTAGTTGAAGCAAATAACATAGATGCATTTAAGGGGAAGCTAGATAAGCACAGGAGGGAGAAAGGAATGGAAGGGTATCCTGATAGGGTTAGATGAAGTAGGGAGGGAGGTGGCTCGTGTGGAACATAAACGCTGGCATAGACCAGTTGGGCCAAATGGCCTGTTTCTTTGCTGTAGTTTCAATGTAACTCAATGCATCAATCTGCTAGTATCTTTTATAACGTGTAAGAATATTTTCTGTTTAAAATCCATGCTTTATGACAGAATGAAGTTGTGGTTTTGTGGTATTTAATGTTCTGAACATAGTCTTTTTTGATTCTGGAAGTTTTTTATTAAATTGAAACACATTTAGATCTAAACTCCCTATAGCGAGCATTTATTTAACCTTGATGAGGAAGAAAATCAGTCACACCTGATATGGTTTTGACCCCTTACTGATCAATCAGTTTTCTTGCACCATAAAAAAGCCAACCAGCAGAAAGACTGCATCCCTGAGGACTCCATCTAAGCTAAGCATTACAAGGAATTAACTCATTAAATGTAACTGGTTAGCATGAAAAAAATCATTCAAGATGGAGCAAATATGCCAGTCATTTCAACAATTGTTTCTAACTGCTGATTGAAGTCAAATATTAAGAAATACAATTTCATGGGCAACTTAGACATCTCATTAGGCAATTTCCTCATGAATAACATGTACTTTTCTGAATCTAGACAAGAATTCCTATTTATTTTTGGGAGAGATATTCTGACTAGTGTTTTTTGAAATTCTTTTGTTCACACATTCCCCCTCAAATTTCGGAGATTGTTCTAAATGCTTTCTGTTGCGACTAGGCAGGTGAAAAAGTCATGAATGACTGACCAATGTTTTTGTTACAAGTTGAGGTTAGACTGAGATAACCAGACCCTGGAACAGGCAAGACAGATTGAAGACTATCTCTATTAAATAACAGTGTCCTAACTAGTTGTTTCAGAATCATTTACTGAGTTAATAGTTTTCACATAGTGATTTTGCAGGTTGCGAGAATTAAAGTTTAATCTCACCCTTTAACCAGTTTCAACCTGTAAAGGCTTCGTCACCTGGCATACTCATCTAAAAGAGGATACAGTGATGTAACTGATAACACAATGTTACACATTTAGTGCAACGACAATTTATCTTAATTTTTTGAAGGAAAAACAAGAAAAAGCTGTGGTAAATTTCACAATGGAGCAGATATTGCATCAACTGCAACATAGACTTGCCATAACAGCATGATAAGCAAAGTTTTCATAGGCAATTCAGAACCTGCCTAAAAATACTTCTAAACATAGAAAGTAGGAGCAGGAGTAGGCCATTTGGCCCTTCTCGGTGCTCTGAGGTATTCTTCTGCACGAAGTGCTATATAAATGCATGTTTCAGTTGTAGTTAACTTTGATAACCAGCTCTAATGGATTGCAGGTCTGTTCTGTTTTTGTACAATGCAGTCTGACCAGGTTGGCTCATCTGTTATATTTCCAAAAGGGTGTGCCTAAGGAGGCAAACACTTTTACGCCTGTGGCCAGTGGATTTCCTCCAGGCCATTACCAGGAGTCTGATACATGCTATTAAGCTCATATCTGAATTAATTTGCCTCCACGTGGGATTGATTTTCCCCTTGTTACTGTATATCTCTGTATATGTTGATGTGTGTATGGACTTTCAAAAGGCATTTGATAAAGTACCACATAATAGACTTGTTAGCAAAGTTAAAGCCCCTGGGATTAAAGGGACAGTGGCAGCGTGGATACAAAATTGACTAAGGGATAGATAGCAGAGAGTAGTGGCTAACGATTGTTTCTCAGACTGGAGGGAAGTATACAATGGTGTCCCCCAGGGGTCGGTATTAGGACTACTGCTCTTTTTGATATATTAATGACCTTTACTTGGTTATACAGGGTATAATTTCAAAGTTTGCAGATGAGACGAAACTCAAAAATGTAGTAAACCATGTGGAGGATAGCAACAGACTTCAGGAGGAGATCGACAGACTGGTGAAATGGCTAGGCACATGGCAGATGAAGTTTAACAGAGAAGTGTGAAGTGATACATTTTAGCAGGAAGATTGAGGAGAGGTAATATAAACTAAATGATTCAATTTTAAAGGGAGTGCAGGAACGGAGAGACCTGGAGGTGTATGTACACAAATCCTTGAAAGTGGCAGGACAAGTTGAGAAGGCTTTTAAAAAGCATATGGGATCCTAGGCTTTATTAATAGAGGCACCGAGTACAAAAGCAAGGAAGTTATGCTAAATCTTTATAAAACACTGGTTAGGCCTCAACTGGAGTATTGTGTTCAATTTTGGGTATCACACTTTACGAAGGATGTCATGGTCTTAGAGAGGGTGCAGAAGAGATTTACCAGAATGAGGGACTTCAATTATGTGGAAAGACTGGGGAAGCTGGGGCTGTTCTTAGAACAGATAAGGTTAAGAGGAGATTTGATAGAGGTGTTCAAAATCATGAACTGTTTGAAAAACTGTTTCCAGTGGCAGAAGGGTCGATAACCAGAGGACACAGATTTAAGGTGATCGGCAAAAGTGCCAGAGGCGACATGAGGAAACATTTTTTTACACAGCGCGTTGTAATGATCTGGAATGCACTGCCTGAAAGGGTGGTGGAAGTAGATTCAATAGTAGCTTTCAA
The DNA here is from genome assembly GCF_035084215.1 of Heptranchias perlo. NCBI lineage: Eukaryota > Metazoa > Chordata > Chondrichthyes > Hexanchiformes > Hexanchidae > Heptranchias > Heptranchias perlo. The sequence goes on along the minus strand of NC_090326.1, from coordinate 112,799,980 downwards.
TAGGGAATTAAATAAATACTTGAAGGGAAAACATTTACAGGGCAATGGGGAAAGAGCAGGGGAGTGGGGCTAATTGGATAGCGCTTTCAAAAATCTGGCATAGGCACAATGGGCTGAATGGCCTCCTCCTGTGCTGTACCACACTATGATACATTGAGGAGCAATTTTCTGTCATAGTGCAGATGTTGGAGAACTGTTATGGCAGCTGTATGTCAGGAAATTTCTTTTTGCCATAGTATGACTGGGCAGAATGTGTTTTCTTTTTGGCGCAACATGATTGGGGAAAGAGATTTTGTACAATATGATTGGTTATCTACTTTTGATATTCACCAATCAGAAAGAGAAAAAGAAAGGTCAACCAATATGGAGAAAACATTTACCTGAGGAAGGAGGAAGTCTCCGAAAGCTTGTGAATTTAAAATAAAATTGCTGGACTATAACTTGGTGTTGTAAAATTGTTTACAATATGGAGAAAAGGATACTTAACTGACACAGAGTAAAATTGATGACGTTTGCAACAGACCCTCAACTCCGTGTTCACTGCAAACACAACTTGATATGTTTTTAAATTTTTTAAAAAAGTAATTCATGGTATAACACAGATGCACAAGGTTTATATGCAGGCATATACATTTGGATTAAGAATGCAGGGTTTATGTATGCACCTCTGGTCCTGGTTCTTCACTCCCATGTCTGGATTTGCAGGACTGGGGGTGGGTGGGGAGTTGGATGGGGGTGGAAGAGGAGGGGAGAGATGTGCAAGTCCACAATCATGCTTTCTTGATTTAGTTTCTACTTCAGAAATTTCAAATATAATTGAACTGTGCTTTTTCTAAAATATGTTTTGTTGTGGCCCGCGGCAGCTCTTGTGTTGAATGCTACTGTGCACATTCAATATGATCTTCCTTTTGAATAGTAATATATTCCCTTCACCTTATTTTGGTTTTTATCGCTGTTTTCAATTTTATTGTATGTTTACATTTGAACTGGCTCACTATGGACTGATAAATTCAGCTAATGAGTGTAGTTGCATTACTTCATGGGTATATTAGCACTGAACTTTTTGTCACCCATGTTAATCTTCTATATAATACTGTAATCTTTTTCTTTTGCGACTAGATAATTAAGGGATGATTTTAAGTATGCCTGCCTTGTGGAAACCTGCTGATATTTCGCTCTCTTCCCGCAGATTTAAATGTGCTCTTCTGAGCAGACGGGAAAGAAATCTGCCAGAAACCAGTGGGGTCCTTCTTTAATATGCAGTTCGGGCTCCGATAACATCATCGTGACCTGGCTGCTAGTTTAACCGTGGGCCTGAGTGGGGAACCCATTGTGGCTTTCCTGCCAGGTCAACCTAGCGAGTACAGGAGCTGGGGCCAGAAGAGGCCCAAATAGCTAAGTTTTTTTTAAAAAAAGAATTTAAGCTTACCTTGTGGGACTAGGTGTGCTCCTTTGAGCCCCACAAGAAAAGTTTAGGTCTTCCCTGCACTCTTCCTGCAACTTACCTGAGTGTTAGGGACCATTCCTTTTGCTCCCCAGCGGCAGCCCGTTGCTGCCTGAAATTGCACACCCACTCGCTGGGCTAGCTGCCGTTTCTTCCCTCTGCCCCCCCCACCCCCCATTTCGGGTGGGAAACTGGCCAGGGACGTGCAGGAGTTAAAATTGCTGTCGACGTCAGGAGGGTATGCGGTCCGCCTTAGCCCCACCCGATTCTCGCCCTGGGGCTTTAGTGTTTTAATTTGTTTATTCCCCTTCCTATCAATTTATTCTTTTAAATTATTTAAATGACTTGAAGTATTTTACAAAGCTTGAGAAGCTAAAAACTTTCTGCTGCAATATAGATATTTTAAACACAAAATCTGTCAACCGTCAAATGATCTTTAAGTTACCAGTGCTGATGAGAAGCAAAGCTACAGACTACATCTATTATTAAAAAGACAGATTACAAATCCTAAACCGTGTCGTTCTGTTTACATATAAGTGCAATTATTTGCAAGGACCAACAAAAAATAATTTGCCATTTCACTACCACAAAATGACAGATATACACATTATAAACCTGTAATACAGAACTAAAATGCTGATTTTGCTAACAAGTAAGTGAAAAAGCCGCCTATTTCATTTTTCCATAGGATAGTGTAATGAATTTTGACCACTCTAAATATGTGAACAGTATGCATAGAACCATAGAAGTTTACAGCACCAGAGGAGGCCATTTGTCCCATTGTGTCCTTGCCAGCTCTTTCCTATGGCAATTCAAAACTAATCCCACTACACTGCTCTCTCCCCATAGCCTTGTATCTTCCTCTGCTTCAAATATTTATCCAATTTTCCCTTAAAAGATGCATTAGTCTCTGCTTCGACCATTCTCTGAGACAGAGCATTCCATGCTTTGCAAACAGCTGTATAAACAAATTTCTTCTCACTTTTGGTGATAATTTTAAATTGATGACTGACTCCCTTACCATGGAAAATTGTCTTTCCCTATTTACATTATTGAAACCCATCATCATTTTAAAAAGCTCTATTAAATCGCCCCATAATTTTCTCTTTGCCAATAGAAATAATCCCAGTATCTTGTGTCTCCTCATAACAACTAGTTTCCTATTCTGGCATCATCATGGTGAATTTATGCTGTATGCTTTATCTGGCTTTAATGTCCTTTCTATAATGGAGTGCCCAAAACTACACAATCTTTACATTGCCTGATCAGTGTTTCTTATAAACTTATCATCTGTTCTTTATACTTATACTCTACCATTAATTCTAAAACCTAAAATGCTGCAAGCTATAGGGCTTTATTTCTCTGCGTTTATACTTTGAGAATTATGTATTATCATCCCTGGAGGCCGCTGTTCTTTCGCACTCTTTGGCCTCTTTCCATTGAGTGCATGCCTCCATTCCCTGATTTTCCTCCCAAAATGTATTACCTCACATTCTCCACATTAAATTGTACTTGCCACCTTTCTGCCTATTCCACTAATCTGCCTTAATGAAGTCCTTTACAGTCCTTACTAATTGGCAACCTCTCCATTGACTGATCAACCATTTTAGATGGTTTCTTGATACCCTTATACCCTCCACCATTTTTAAAAATAGTTTAAAAAGTAGTTTTAGCTTTTAATAACCATTGGATTTTGGCTGCTACCGAAGAGTATAAAAGTGATAGTTGGTCATTTTTTTTTTATTCATTAAAGGGATGTGGGCGTCACTAGTGAGGCCGGCGTTTATTGCCATCCTTAATTGCCCTTGAGATGCATTTGTCATGTACTTGAAATTATATTTTGGTGGGGTGGGGGGAGTATATATTGGAGTAACCAAGCAGGCAAAAATAAAAACAATTGACGCTATTGCATCTGTCACTAACTGACCCGGGTACACTGCCTAACTTAAGGGTACACGTTCACAATTATTTTCAAAAGTTGAAAAACAGATTTAGTTCATTCAATTTCATTTGTAATTGGGATATTTCACTTTTTATAACACTAATGAAATATCTACTCTTGCTTCAGTTACTTTTATTGCAGGTAAGTGTTGTTAGAAAATTAGATATTAATTTTTGCACCTGGTTTTTGCATCACGCAATTGGATATGGAAGTCTAATGTACTGCCCAGTATGTACCTCAACCCCAACTTCAGAAGAGCGCCCTTACTGCACAAGTATGATGAATCAGTTTGCCACACTAGCCATTCTTTGGTCTCTCAAAGTCTCACAATTAATGTTAAACTGTTAGCAGGTTTGTGCAGTGGACTCTGTACCCTATAGCTACTGCCCAATCTGACTTTGATCAGAATTCTCAGACTTTCATCTCATCTGTCCAGACTGGTTTATGGCCCAGGTTTTGGATGAAAGCACTTGGGGTTCTAATTGCCTGCCTACCAGACAATTTAAAATTGATTTTTAAATAATTACTAATCAGGTAATTTTGATACTGTTGCATTGGGCTTGCAACTGATAGTTAAAACTGGTACGTAGGCAGACCCCACATTTTAGACCAGTGGAAGTATGTATTGCTCTGAAGTTTTTAAAATTGAGAAATAAAAGGGAAGTGTTGACAATCCAAGCAGAGAAAGGAACTTCAGGTGGATGTATGATTGTATATTCTACTCCTTATTAATTCAAAGTAATTTAATTCAATTATCTGATTCAATTTACTGGATGTTTTAATTTTTTATTGTAAAGTCAACTTTGAATTATAAAGAGTAGACTTTCTCATGACATAACTTCAGGACCTGTGTAAATCAGGAAGTAGTGAGGAAATGATACCAAGTTTGGGTTTTAAAAATATAAAGAAGGTCGAAAGTAGGAATTCTGAGGAAAGTAAAGAATTTCACAGTTTTAAGGTCCTGAAATAAAAGAATGAATTAGTAAGAGACTGGTGAATCTTAATTTCATCACAGAGAAAATGCAAGGGGGAGGAAGAACATGTAGTTTACCTTATTTGGAGCTCGGGCTGGGGCGGGGGGGGAAAGAGAAGAAATTTAGAGGACCACTGTCTGTGGTAGTGTTGATCAAATCAAAAATGAGATTATATAGTCTTGATGTTTAATTGTGAGGTACTAATTCACATTTGAAGTAATGGTTCTCTTCAGGAAAGGTGTCATTTTCCTGTAGTTACGGCACTTGGATTAAAAAGAAAAGACTCCCATGCAAGTTTGAGAAAGAGAAACCATACGAGTTCTTTTCTAAAATTCTGTGATAAGTTGATTGGAGAAAGTTTGACTTTTACTTTGTGTCTGATCATTTGAAAATACAAGTAGGGGAAAACTGTTTCTTTACAATTTGGACCAAGCTCATAACATATGTAGCCATTTGATATAAACCTAGATTCATTTCAGTACCTGAATAAACAATCGAGGTTAGGTGCTAGAATTTTTTCCAGTATGAGTAATTATTCCTGCCAATATGTTCAAGCAACATTCCCTTTCAAACTATTTGTATGATTTTACCAATCGGAGGGCTGACATTCAGAATTTATTTTTTCTGCCATTTGAAGTAAATGTTGTTCTTTTCTAACTTTTGGTCTATTTGTTACAATTCAGAAGTTCCACTAGGTTGTATATCCTGATAATGCAAAATATGTTAATCGTTCATAAATTGTACAAATATGTACAAGTTCAAAAATTCACGTACAAGGAAGACCCTAAGATTGCGATACACCTTTGTGTTGCCGATCTTGATTGAATAGGTCTAAAAATTAACTCTACTTATGGCATACCATTTACCAGCTGGACTATACTGTTTTTTGGCAGCATGATACTTGTTTTTAGTAAAATTGATTTTTTTTTTCCTGGATATGTAACCTGTCTTACCCAATCTTACTGTTTTGTAACTTTTATGATTACTTATCTTGATTATCATGACTGTTCTCACAGCAATCCTATCCTGCACCAAATCCCGCTCATCCGTCACCTCTGTCCTTACAAAGCTACATAGGCTCCTGGTTCCCTAATATCCCACATTTAAAATTCTAATCCTAGTGTTTAAAATCCTGTATCCCTGTGTCTGTATCCTCCTCCAGCCCTATCTCTCCTCCTGAATTCTCCATTCCTCTAGTGCATCTCCTTGCCCCCCCCCTCCCCCCGCCGTTTCATCCCACCATTGGCGGCGTGCCTACAACTGCTTAGGTCCCTCTCTATGGCATTCCATATTCATTAAACTCCTCTGCTCTCCCTTCCTCTCCTATCAGACCCTCCTTAACACCCACCTTTGACCAAGCTTTTGGTCACCTCCCTAATCTCTGCTGCTTTGGCTTGGCGCCCATTCTTCTCAAGGCTCTGTGAAATGCTTTGAGCCTCTTTCTATTTTAAAGGTGCTATAGAAAGTGAGAGAAAGAACTTGCATTTATATAGTGCCTTTCACAGCCTAAAGACTTCCCAAATCGCGTCACAGCCAATAAAGTACTTTTAAGTGTAGTCAGTGTTGCATTGTAGGAAACGAGGCAGCCAATTTGCACACAGCAAGTCCCATGAACAGCAGTGAGATAATGATCAGATAATCTGTTTTAGTGATTTTGGTTGAGGGATAAATAGTGGCCAGGATACTGGGGAGAACGACCCTGCTCCTCTTCGAATAGTGCCATGGGATATTTTACATCAACTGGGGCTTTGGTTTCACGTCTCATCCAAAAGACGGCACCTCCAATGGTGCAGCACTCCCTCAGTACTGCACTGGAGTGTCAGCCCAGATTATGTGCTCAAGTCTTTGGAGTGGGACTTAACTATATAAATAAAAGTTGTTAAAAATGTAATTATACATGGTCAGCAGGGGACAGTTTTTAATAATCTGTGCAGTTATGATTTTAACATTAGAAACCGACATCTTAAATTAATTTAGTGAATGATTATGCATTTGCATCATCAGATTTGCTACAAGCATTATCCTGACTTTGCTTTTGAATGGCAAGATTATGCTCATAAAATGTTACAGGTTGGTGGCACATCCAGATGGAAAATTTGTACAGGTGAGTAAGCTATTCCCATGTGCGTTCTAGCAGTATCATAAGGTTTGTAAGGTAGCAGTGGCAATGGCTTGTGTAACTCTTACATATTCAGAACTCTGTTCCTTCAGAATTTTTTTTGAATGAAATAAGGAACAAAAATCCAAAATAGAGCTACAATTCTTGATTCGTGCTGCTAACTTATAAGAAGAAGCTTATGTTGCTAAGAACAATATTAAGCCTGAGGATTGGGAGAGTTTTAGAAACCAGCAAAGGATGACCAAAAAATTGATACAGGGAGAAAATAGAATATGAGAGTAAACTAGCAAGAAATATAAAAACAGACTGTATGAGCTTCTACAGTACATAAAAAGGAAGAGTTCCAAAAGTAAATGTTGGTCCCTTAGAGGATGAGACAGGAGAAATTATAAAAGGGAATAAGGAAACGGCAGAGACAGTAAACAAATATTTTGTATCTGTCTTCACAGTAGAAGACACAAAAAAATACCAGAAATAGGGGGAACCAAGGGTCTAATGAGAGTGAGGAACTTAAAGTAATTAATAATTAAAAAAAAGTACTGGAGAAATTAATGGCACTAAAAGCTGACAAATCCCCTGGACCTGACAGCCGACATCCTAGGGTTCTAAAAGAGGTGGCAGCAGCGATAGTGGATGCATTAGCTGTGATCTTCCAAAATTGCCTAGATTCTAGAACAGTCCCAGTGGATTGGAAGGTAGCAAATGTAACACCGCTATTCAAGAAAGGAGGGAGAGAGAAAACAGGGAACTACAGGCCAGCTAGCCTGACATCAGTAGTCGGGAAAATGCTGGATTCCATTATTAAGGACGTGGTAATGGGGCACTTAAATCATAATATGATTAGGCAGAGTCAACATGGTTTATGAAAGGGAAATTGTGTTTGACAAATCTATTAGTTTTTTGAGGATGTTACTAGCAGGGTAGATAAAGGGGAACCAGTGGATTTAGTATATTTGGATTTTAAAAAGGCATTTGATAAGGTGCCACACAAAAGGTTGTTAAATAAGATATGGGGTTGGGGTAACATATTAGCATGGATAGAGGATTGATTAATGGACAGAAAATGGAGAGTAGGGACAAACAGGTCATTTTCAGATTGGCAGGCTGTAACTAGTGGGGTGCCGCAAGGATCAGTGCTTGGTCCTCAGCTATTTACAATCTATATTAATGACTTAAGCGAAGGGACCGAGTGTAATGTATCCAAGTTTGCTGACGATATAAAGCTAGATGGTAAAGTAAGATGTGAGGAGGATGCAAAGAGTCTGCAAAGGGAATGGTGAGAAACTATTAAACGTTGGTGTTCAGAGAGATTTGAGTGTCCTCGTACAAGAAACACAAAAAGTTAGCATGCAGGTATAGCAAGCAATTAGGCAAGCGAATGGAATGTTGGCCTTTATTGCAAGGGAGTTGGAGTACAAAAGTAAGGAAGTCTTAATATTGTACAGGGCTTTGGTGAGACCTCACCTGGAGTACTGTGTACAGTTTTGGTCTCCTTATCTAAGGAAGGATCTACTTGCCTTAGAGGCAGTGCAACAAAGGTTCATTAGATTAATTCCTGGGATGAGAGGGTTGTCCTATGAGGCGAGGTTGAGTAGAATGTGCCTATACTCTCGAGTTTGGAAGAATGAGAGGTGATCTCATTGAAACATATAAGATTATGAGGAGGCTTGTCACGGTAGACGCTGAGAGGTTGTTTCCCTGGCTGGAGAGTCCAGAACTAGGAGGCATAGTTGCAGGTTAAGGGGTCGGCCATTTAAGACTGAGATGAGGAAGAATTTCTTCACTCAGAGGGTTGTGAATCTTTGGAATTTTCTACTCAAGAGGGCTGTGAATGCTCAGTTGTTGAGTATATTCAAGGCTGAGATTGATACATTTGTGGACTCCAAGGGAATTGAGGGGTATGGGAGTCGGGTGGGAAAGTGTAGTTGAGATCGAAGATCAGCTATGATCTTATTGAATGATGGAGCAGGCTCGAGGGGCCATGTGGCCTACTCATATTTCTTATGTTCTTAAGTGTATTTTCAACTTTCGTGCTAATTTGCTCCTGCTTTCTCATGATTAAATGAACTTTAATATGAGAGTAAGTCTCCATCTATTTTCTCCCTTTTACTGATCTCCCTTTGCCTTATTTATGTAAGGGTGTACTGGAGACCTGCACCTTGCTATATAGCACTGCTGATCTGTATCATCCAGTAGGAGCTATATAGCCTGGGGTGATGCTCTTTCTTGAAAGGTGGGGAGCGTCATTGGTGTGACTTCAAGTAGCACCATATTATGGCACCATGTCATTAGATTGTGCAGACTAAGTGCACTTTAGGGTCAGGGAAACTTATCGCAGAACGCGACAGTTTATACTATATCTTGTGCGTGCCAGTGTTGTATTGTTTAGGTGAAGCCTGAGTGTTTCAGGTTTGAACTTACGTAAAATACGTTTATTGTGTTGAGGAAATGAAAAATATATATTGTAGACATTTTGTTCTTTATTGGAATAAATAATCATATCTCAAACTTAAAACCCTGTGTAACGTTAAGCCCCCTGCACTGGTTTGTACAGCTTGAAGATGTTAAAACCTCTGGTCGCATTCCACCAATGGAACTAATTGTGCTGTAGAGAATGAATGTGACAATGAACATTTAACAAATTAATTTGTGCTCTTTTGTTGCACTTTCTGCATGGCAGTGTTTTGGAGAGCATGGAAAGTTCTATGGCAGCAGAACAGTAATCCACTGTCTATTGCAAGCTGTGTGTGTGAAGATAGTATTGTAGTCAAGCCAGGCTATAAAACTAAATATAATCACTGCGATTATATGGAATGCTTTTATTTAGCTAAACTGGATGAATGTGCAATTAACTAGTCTTAATGAGATCGGGAAAATATTTTAAAATTATTTTTAAATCAATCGTTGCTGGGTCAAAATCCCGGAACTCCCTACCTAACAGCACTGTGGGAGAACCTTCACCACATGGACTGCAGCGGTTCAAGAAGGCAGCTCACCACCACCTTCTTGAGGGCAATTAGGGATGGGCAATAAATCAGTGCAGGGGGCTTAACGTTACACAGGGTTTTAAGTTTGAGATATGATTATTTATTCCAATAAAGAACAAAATGTCTACAATATATATTTTTCATTTCCTCAACACAATAAACATATTTTACGTAAGTTCAAACCTGAATCATGAACGAATTTTAAAAAAAATGCTGATGAAATGCAGAGTAATAAAGGTAAATGTTCACAAACAATCACAACAAGAAAATGTTCACTGTGGTCTTGAAGGATTTCATGTGGAAACATGGGGAAAATGTAATTGGTATTAATAATAAAAGAAAAAGAACTTCATAGAACCATAGAATGATACAGCACAAAAGGGGGTCATTTGGCCAGTCATGCCTGTGCTGGCTTTTTGAAAGAGCTATCCAACTTGCATAAAGTACTGTTCATGACCTCAAGATGTCCCACAGTGCTTCACAGCCAATGAGGTACTTTTGAATAGTACTCATTGTAATAACAACAACTTGAATTTATATAGCGGCGTTAACATAGGAAAACATCCCAAGTCGCTTCACGAGCGTAACCAGACAAAAATTGACACCAAGCCAAAGGAGGAGATATTAGGTTGACTGACTAAAGGCTTGGTCAAAGAGTTGGCTTTTAAGGAGGGTCTTAAAGGATTAGAGAGAGGTGGAGGTTTAGGGAGGGAATTCCAGTGCTTAAGGTGTAGACGGCTGACGGTATGGCTGACAGTGTTGGGGTGAAGAGAGTGGGGGATGCAGAAGAATGTAGAAAATGAGGCAGTCAACATGCACACCGCAAGGTCCCACTAAGAACATTGAGATAAATGACTAGATGATCTGTTCTCATGCTGTAAGTTGATGGATAGAAGTTGGCCAGGGCACCCAGGAAACTCCCCTGCTCTTCCTCGAATAGAGCCATGGGATCTTTTATGTCCACCTGAGGTTTAATATCTCATCCGAAAGACAGCCCCTCCAGTAGTGGTGCCATCAGTGGATTTAGGTGTTGCACGCACAATATCTGCCCATTTGAAGCACATAATTGCTTCTCAGAGCTGGCTTGCATATGCAGGCACAAAGTGTGCCCACTTCTTTTCTCGCTCGCTCTCGCTATCTTTTTTTCTCTTTTTATATAATTAATGAATATATTGGTAAAGGAACATGATTCAGAATAATAGAGATTAGAAAATATACAGAAGGGAGGGGAGATCCTGAAAAAGGAGAGAATGACATAGGGTAGGTTAAAGGGTCAGACACAAATAGACACCACAATGAGAATAGTGTATGACCGGCATATAGAATGACAGAAAAAGAGTGGAAGACAAATACGGATAGCCCAGGAAGAATTAGGGTCGGTAAGAATGAGCAAGATGATTACAGAAAGAGGCATTAAACAAAACACTTTCCAATGGCTGGAGTCATACCTAGCAGAAAGGAAGATGGTAATGGTTGTTGGAGGCTGATCATCTCAGCCCCTGGACGTTGCTGCAGGAGCTCCTCAGGGCAATGCCCTAGCCCCAACCATCTTCAGCTGCTTCATCAATGACCTTCCCTCCATCATAAGGTCAGAAATGGGGATGTTCACTGTTGATTGCACAGTGTTCAGTTCCATTCGCAACCCCTCATAATGAAGCAGTCCGTGCCCACATGCAGCAAGACCTGGACAACATCCAGGCTTGGGCTCATAAGTGGCAAGTAACATTCGTGCCAGATAATGACGATCTCCAACAAGAGAGAGTCTATCCACCTCCCCTTGACATTCAACCATTACCATCGCTGAATCCCCCACCATCAACATCCTTGGGGTCACCATCGACTGAAACTTAACTGGACCAGCCACATAAATACTGTGGCTACAAGAGCAGGTCAGAGGCTGGGTATTCTGCAGTGAGTGACTCACCTCCTGACTCCCCAGAGCCTTTCCACCATCAACCAGGCACAAGTCAGGAGTGTGATAGAATACTCTCCACTTGCCTGGATGAGTGCAGCTCCAACAACACTCAAGCTCGACACCATCCAGGACAAAGCAACCTGCTTGATTGACACCCCATCCACCACCTTAAACATTCATTCCTTCCACCACCGGCGCACTGTGGCTGCAGTGTGTACCATCTGCAGGATGCACTGCAGCAACTCGCCAAGGCTTCTTCGACAGCACCTCCCAAACCCACGACCTCTACCACCTAGGAGGACAAGGGCATCCTAACTTGGAAATATTTATCGCTGTTCCTTCATCGTGGCTGGGTCAAAATCCTAGAACTCCCTACCTAACAGTAGTGTGGGAATACCTTCACCGCCCAGACTGCAACGATTCAAGAAGGCGCCTCACCACCACCTTCTCGAGGGCAATTAAGGATGGGCAATAAATGCTGGCCTTGCCAGTGACTCCCACATCCCATGAATAAATTTTAAAAATCTGAGCAATGCCACAGGAGATCAACTAGTATGTTACTGAAAGTTTTAGGTTTTTAGTATCTCATACTTTAAATACCTTGTAAGTTTCTTGCATATTTAAACAGTTTTGTGTCTGTATGAATGTATATCAGTTTCCTACTTGCTTTCTGATAAGCAGCCTGCTCAGCTTCCATATGAATGCCAAGGAAGTGAGCTTTACCTCTCCATTACCAACCAATTCTAGTGACATTTACTGTGCTTTCCACCATTAAGTAGTGCATGATTGAACATTCTGTAGCTCTGCATTGGCAAGACCAAAGCCTATTTGTTTGGCTCTTGTCAGAAATTTTGGTCATTAGCTTCCGATTCCATTCCCCTCCCCTCATGCACTCATGCTGAATCAGGTGGAGCACAGCATTGGTGTTAAACCCTGCAGTTTCCATCATCAATGCTACCTATGTTGACCCCTGAAATAAATATGAACAGTTTTTGCCTAGGTTCACCTCAACCAGTCTCGTAGCCCTCATCCACACCTTCATCACTTCCAATCTTGATTTCTCCAATGCTTTCCTTGCCAGCCTCCTAAGCTTCATCTTACATGAACTTAAACTGATCAGAACTACGCTGCCTGCTTTTCATCCTGCATAAATTCCTGCCCATCAACCCCACTGTTGCCAACCTCCATTGTCTCCCCTGACCTGTGTTGCCTCCTCGTAGCTTAAAACTATCTTGCATCCTCTGCTCTTCCCGATTATCGTCTTCTGAACATTTTCCCTCACCCTCATTGCTGCCCACACCCCAATTCCATCCCACTCTCTGTGGCAGAGCCTTCAGCCATTTTAGCCATGCATCCTTGAATTCTCCTTCCAAACTCCTGCCTTTCCATATCTATACCCCCTTCAAATGTTTCCTCAAAACCTATCTCTTGACCACTTAATGTGTTTGCGCCACCTATGGAGACTGACTCCTGAATTATATTTGGAAGCTATTCCCCTGAAATAGGATGCAGTGTTAAAAAGGGAAATTAGAAGTGCCTTATATCCTTCAGTGGGTCTCAGTTTAGATATTACATTCAAATAGGAGTGAGATTCAATTGCTGTATTGAATTTTAAGAATTTGTGCTCCATTATATCTATGCATCCTCCTTGGGCAAAGAATTTTTTTTGCCTATGACTCATACATTATGGTTTTCCTGTGTGCTATTTTTTCTGGTCTCTTTGCAGTTACACGATGAGTCACTTTGCAACCCACAAAAAGATCTCATGGAATGTTAGAAATATTCTTTGACCAAACCATCTTGGTTCCCCATGACTGGACTCCGCCCCTTTTAGAGCTAAATAAAAAGTATACAAACCCTTCCATATCCTTTAATTAAAAGAGCAAAACAATACCCTTCCATGATTTAGTTTCTGCTTAGCACGGTATTTATAGATGGACATGAGAGGTGTGATGGGTGTTCCCAGAGGTGGCCAGAGCTATATTTACGGATAAGCGATTCCATGAAAAAGAGCAGTGGCTGGTACGGACACTATGGGTGGAATAGCTGAAATTTCTGATTTAATTGAATGTATCATGCCATTGCACAAGGTAGTCAAACCTGAATCATGCCCTTACCTTATGTTCACATAATTGCTTTTCCAGCTGGGGTTGCTGGATAGTGAGCAGGAGTTGGTGCCGTCTCTGACTTTCTCCTCCTGCCCCCACATCCCCAGCCTAGGGACCCTGAGGCCAATTGTAAAGTCTCTACCTCTGCATAAGCTGAGATCAGATAACTCTCTGCGTACCCTGGGATTGAATCTGGGATTTTCTTGGTCCCTGACTCAGTTTACTCACTGGATAAACTTACTGAGTCATTGGGCCAATCCACATTTGTTCTAACTTTTTTTGTTGGATGTTTGAATTTTTCAGCATGGGTTGTTAACGGCTCAAGTGATGCAGTATTTTTTTCCTATTCTATAGCATATGGACTAAATGTGGCCCCTGTAGTCCTCTATCAACTCCAGCATTTCCTGCCCATTTACTCTTTGATGCTTCCAGTCACAGTGTTGCTGTGAAATCTGTTGATGCTACTGCCACTGTCATTTCTGCTGCTGCTCTCTGATTCAGATATGGTCTCCTATATTTTGTCTGTTGTGATATCCCTATATAACATACTCATTCCGTACAAGACGATAGACAAGAGATCTAATTTCACAGAACCATATCTCCTACAGATTTTTGTCGGCATGTGGTTCCATAGCTCTCCATGCCATTCAGCTGCCCTTTCAGCCCTTTATCCTAATAGGGAGAGACTTGACATTGGAAAATTAATTGCTCAGTTTTACTGAATGTTCCAGTGTCGGCAGCGTGGAACACTGTGAATCTTGTTGCTGCTGAAACCAGTAGCTGAGGTCGAGCTCTATGAAGGCAGGTCTCCAGCTGATGTCTTGGCATTAGGTAAAGAGGGTGTATGGTACTAAAGACTTGCAGGGTCTGATCTACAACCAAACTTTAAACAGCCAGTTTGCAGAAACAAATGTTGACAATCTAGTACGGAAAAATAGTTAAACATTACTGTATCACATGATAAACAAAAACTGTTCTCATGATTTGCTGCTTTTGCATTTTGTTGCTTTTTCTTTGTGAGTATAAATGGCACACAATGTTAAAAATGAGCATGTTGAGTTCCCTTATGGGCCTGGATTGTAGCTATTGACCAAAACTTAGTGGATACCCTTCCTGTAAGCTAACTTTAGGATGTATTGTAAAAATGTTTTTATGATTCATGAGTGTTAAAACTTAGCAGAGTAACAGTATCTGATTCAATTTATTGCTCTCAACATTTGCAGATCAATAAATTCATGGTTATTTTGCGTTTGTTTAGTATTTAATCTGCAGCTATCCTGTTCTCCATTTACATGGCTTGTAAAGTTATGGCAAAACCAACAATTTTTCTGCTGCAAGATAATGCATGTTTAGGGAATGCATTATAGATTCAAGTTGTGATCGTATTGTGTGTGGAAAATGAGTGTCTCAAAAAAACAGCAACTTTAATTTATGTAGCATCTTTAAAGCAGAAAAATGTGCCCGGCAATTCACAGGCATAAACAGACAAAAATGAACGGCGACCCAAAGAGGTGATATTAGGAGGGGTGACCAAACGCTTGGTCAAAGAGTTGGGTTTTAAGGGGGACCTTTAAAAGAGGAGGTGATGGGGGTTAGGGAGGAAAGGACGGCTGCCAATAATGGGGTGAAGGGAGGGGGAAATGCACAAAAAGATAGTTGGATGAATGGAGAGCTTGGGGAAGTTCATTTTATTCAGATGGACTTAAATTGCTTTTCTTTGATAACTTTGGAGCTAGTGTCAGCTGTGGCTCACTGGTAGCACTCTCGCCTCTGACTCAGAAGGTTGTGGGTAATCTTGACTGACACTTTGGTCCAGTACTGAGCGAGTGCTGCACTGTTGGAGGTGACTTCTTTCGGAT